>NC_071989.2:139275000-139602500 GCF_028885655.2 Pongo abelii | reverse complement strand
CTCTGCAAGACAATCGTTTCTGGTTACTACTTTGCTTCGCCACCAATTGTGTCAACCATACCCATCTTGTCTTTGGCAATTAAACAGCGCCAGTTGATTCTTGCTACCCCAGGACCAATTATCCTTCATTTCCAGGTTTCAGTGAACAGCCATGGAAATGGTTAAAGCCACTTTCAGTTTCTTGAGCTAACACATCAAATCAAGAATCTCTGCTTCATGTACCCATATCAATAAATTTGGCCTGATCCTATTTTAAATTCCTTCCACCCTGATCCAGCACTCTTGGGATGCCAAACATGCTCCACACATTTTTATCAATCACAATTGGTAAGATCTTACTTTTTTTTTTGCTGTGTTTAGTTCCTTCTCATAGGTCACATTTGGTAACTGACCTCCTGAGGCCTGCTGGGATTTAAATCTGGTTGTAGGTCTAGAAACAATGAGAGATGGTAGGAATAGGTCCTGAGGAGGATTTGTCTCTTACAAAGTCATTCTTCCAGGCTCCTCATGCAAGGGGAGACTGACTTTCTCAGGCAGGGAAGTAGGGCAAGCAAAGGAGCCTTGGTGGAACATAGAGGTCAATGACCAAGCTTCATTCAAATCTTTCTGTAGACTCCTCATACCAATTTCCAAAGTCCCACTTCTTCCCAATCAATGTTGTACTTGAACAAAAGTAATCCTGTGAGGTTGTAAATTCAAATTGCCTTGTAATTCAATCACCCACAGGATTAGCCTCTATGTTTGTTTTTCAGAAATCTTGACCTTGCTACTGTATGAGACAGTTTCTTTTAGGACAGTCATAAACAAGTATGTAGTTCTGAATGTCCCTATAACTCCCTGGCTTGTAGGTACACATAAAATCACCTTAATATTTAGGCCTGAAATCCCGTTAGTTTGAAAGCTCTCACACAAGTAACTGTACAACTCTAGACGTCTTTCAAGGTTCTCTCCTATGGACCCCTCTCCAGGGTTTTTAGAGGTTGTTACATAGTATCATGAATCAAGAGAAGCCACTGTGTATAATGTTCCTTTGCTTTGCTCTGGGCTTCCCCTGGCTCTGGGCCACCACTTCGATTTCAACCAGGCTGCTGCTCTCCTCTGAGCTTGGCTCAGGGCTCCACCTAAGCCACTGTTCACACTGCGGCCACTGCTTACCCTCTCTGCCTGCCATGCCCACCATAGCTGCTTCATGTGGACCCCCCATTCCCTGTCCTCCAGTCTGCTGCTTCTGCCTCTAGGTCCCCTGCTGGGCACCCCCACATGGGCTGCTGCTGGCCCGATGCCTTCACTCTACCCAGATGCTGCTTCTGCTTGTCCTGCTGCCTTGTCCTACTGCCTTGACTGACCTTCCGCTTTGTCTCCTGCATCTGCTGCGGTCACCCTTTTCTCTGTGGCCATTCAGCACGCTTCACTCTTAAAAGAGGCAATGTTGAGCCTCTTGTAAGAATTTTGACTTTCGTTCTGAGTAAAATGGGAAGTTATTGCAGGACTTTGAACAGATGAATGATAGCAGCTGTCTTACATTTATAAAGCTCACTCTGGCTGCTGTTTTGAGAATGGACTATGGAGTTTAAGTTAGAGGAAGAGAGATAGGGAGGAGGTTATTGGGTTAGGCCAGGTGAGAGAGGATGGTGGTTCAGAACAGGGCAGTAACCAAGGAAGTGGTGGGTGGTCAGATACTGCATATATTTGAAGGGAGAACCCAATAGGAACTCTTGACAGACTGGATGTGAGATGTGGCAGAGAGAGAAGATTCATAGCTAACTCTAAGACTTTTGACCTGAGCAGATGAAAGGATGCAGTTACCATGAAGGCTGCAGATGAGGTAGGTTAGAAAAGTAAGATCTGGAATTCTCTATGAGATCTATTCAGTTTGAGATACCCAGTAGATATTCGAGTGGAGATGTTGACTAGATAGTTAGATATGTGAGTCAGGAGTTCAAGAGAGAGGCTTGAGTTGGAGAAATACATTTATGAGTTGTCAGATTAGAGGTGACACTTATGGCCCAGGAAACAGATGAGATTTTTAAGAAAGTGAGTGTGGAGAGAGAAGAAAAACAGGCTCAGGACAGAGCCTGGGCATTCCAACACTGAGAGGTTAGACAGTAAAGGCCAAATCAGCCAGATACTGAGAAGAAACAGAAGAAAACCAAGAGGGTATGCTGTCCTGCCAACCAAGTGTAGAGGGTGCAACAAGGAGGAGGGAATGATCAGTGTCATAAAATGCTGCTGGTCAGGTAAGATGAGGACTCAGGATTGACCCTTGGAATGATCAACATGGAGGACACTTGTTGGCTTTGATAATAGTTTTGGTGGAGTCATGTGGGCAAAAGCCTTATTGGGGCCAATTCAAGACAGAGTGGTAAAGGAAAAGTCAAGGACAGAATTTACAGATGGCTATTAAGAAGTTTAGCTATTAAAAAATTGGGCAGTAGATAGAGGGGAAAGTAGTCAAAAAGAGTTTTTTGTTCATTTTATTAAAGATGCTACAAATAATGGCATTGTAGTAGGCTGATGGAAATGATTTAGTGAAGGGTGAAAAATTGGGCTAGGGAGCAGGAACTATTGGAACAATGTCCTTTACTGGGTGAGAGGAATTAGGATCTAGTAAATAAACAGAACCGAAATAGGCTTTAAAACAGAACAGAAATAGATCATATATGGTAACAAGCAATTTGGGTGGAGTTTTTATTTTATGTAGAAAATCGCATTTTTTGATCTGAGTTGTGATATTGATCATAAGAAAACAACAGTGTTCCCTGAATCAATGAAAAGACAGCTTCAAACTTGGCAGCTGTGCCCCCCAAGACATCTTCCCAGTACTCATCCTGCAGAAACATGCCTTATCCCAAAAGCGAAGGTCAAGGGCCAGACGACTGAAAACATGCTCCAGGTATTTTTAGGGGAAAGCTAGAGAAGGGGCATTCCTGATGGTCTGAAGATGCTCCATATTAGATTAAAATGTCTGGTGGGACTAGAGGAAAGAAAGAAACAATTACGTTTTATAGTCACTTGAGTTCCATATAGGATTGGAAAGGAAGTAAAAAAAGGGGAGAAAACAATTTTCTATTTTTAAGTAAATGGATAGGATGATGATGAGTCAAATTAGCTAAGAAACAGTGCTTGGAAGTAGGGGAGAAAGTAATCTGCTATTTTAAGAAAATGGATGGGGTGCCAATGATTTAATTACATTAGCTAAGAAGCCAGTCAGCATTCATTGTACCTTTCAGGGTGAGAGGGCTGGAGACTTGAATCTAGGACAAAGCTGAAAGCTTGGCAGCAGGAGCAGAGTCAGAAGCAAAGGCTGGAGTAAGTGGCAGGATTAAGGTAGCAAATGATATTGTCATTGTATCTGTCTTTCTGTGGGAATCACTGGGAATGGTATTGAGAAGCGAAGTGTGCCATGCCCTCCACTCACATCCTCTTCTGTGTCCACACCAATGCATATCTCACTGTTAAAGAAGACGCTGAGATAAAACAACTGGATAAGGAGCAGATAGCGTGCCATCTGAGGCCAAAACAAGATTGCAGGGAACTCAGCTGACAACATACATGCAGTAGAAATACAAAAGCAAGTGCAGCAACATGGGAGAGTCTCCACCTCCATTCATTTTATGTTTGTTTAAAATTTCATTTAGTAAAGTCTTAGTTTCTTTGGTTCAATGTCATTATCAAATAATGCAAAGAATAGCTAACATGTTCAGTGCTTATAATGTGCCAGGTACTGTTCTAAGTAGTTCAAATATATTAATTAATTTCAGGTAGGGACTATTATTCATTCTCCCTTTATAGATGAGGAAACTGAGGGACAGAGGAAGCTGGGGGTCAGCCCAGGCAGTCTTGTAGCAAAAGCCGATGCTTTTAACCGGTATATAAAAATCTATCTCAGGACTTAGAGACTTTTGGATGGCCAAGAACTCCTTACTGACTTCCTGTGTGCTTGTGAAAAATCCATTTCATTTTTGTATTATGAGATTCCATCCCAAATTAGTAAAATTTGAGTGAAAATTTCTTGTCATCACAGATATATTAAAGTAGAAACACTTAGCTACTCTTTCTTATGAATTCAAACAATTTCTGAAACACTCACCCATGTGAGCATTATGTAATGATGAGTCAGAGCTGTCTGAAAGGCTTGGGAGTGATTTCTTATTCACATTGCTAATTGTTTAATTATGCTAAAATTATATTGACTAAATATTCTTCATATATTATTTAAATGATTTCTGACTTCAGGTATACATATGAATGAATGGTAACTTGCTATATTCTTCTCAATACCAACATTTAACAATTAACAAAATATTAAATTTACGCAATTCACCTATGGAAAAGAGCTAATGGGAAGTGGGAAAAGGGAGAGGAAAAACTGCTGTAAATGAAGGTGAAAACATGAGAAAGAAGAATTCAACTTTGTAAGTAAGTGTTAGAAATTCTTTGTTGAGGAGAAAAAAAATGAAACAAATAAGTCAGATCCTCTGTTAGGCATGAAGCTTCTCCATCCCGAAATAGAAGTAGTGTGAGAAAGCTTAACTTTTTGGAAAAAAAAGAATGGGTATTCTAGAGCCACTTATTTTGTTTTGTTTTTTTTTCCACTGATAATGTGCTCACACAAGAGAATATTACATTGTGAATTCTGAGGGTGGGGTCACAGTTCTCACTTTTTTTGGTATTTTGTATAGTAGCTATTGCTGTGCTTTGCATACAGGAGGGTGTTGATGAATATTGATTTGACTGGAAGACAGAATAGATGAGCAGAACATCTAAAGCAGGGGTGTCCAATCTTTTGGCTTCCCTGGGCCACATTGGAAGAATAAGAATTGTCTTGAGCCACACGTAAAATACACTAACACTAATGATGGCTGATGAGCTAAAAAAAAAAAAAATCGCAAAAAAATCTCATAATGTTTTATGAAAGTTTACGAATTTGTGTTGGGCAGTATTCAAAGTCATCCTGTGCTGCATGTGGCCGTGGGCTGCGGGTTGGACAAGTTTGATTTAAAGTCTCTGGTGAGGCTGGGCGTCTGTAATCTTAGCACTCTGGGAGGCCAAGGCAGGAGGGTCACCTGAGGTCAGGAGTTTGAGACCAGCCTGATCAACATGGTGAAATCCCATCTCTATTAATAATTCAAAATATTAGCCGAGCGTGGTGGTGGGTGCCTGTAGTCCCAGCTACTCGAGAGGCTGAGGCAGGAGGCTGAACCCAGGAGGTGGAGGCTGCAGTGAGCCAAGATCCCGCCACCGTACTTTAGCCTAGGCGGCAGAGTGAAAGTCCATCTCAAAAAAAAAAAAGTTTCTGGTGAGGTACTCCCATAGACATTTTGGTTTGGCAGACACACAGATGAGCATGTAGGACTTGGAAATGTGGTCAAATGTGCATAGACACATGCACATTCTACTGAACTGTGCTCTAGTAATCAGGCCATAGCATCATAGCATACTTGTCAGGAAAACAATACCTGGTGAATGGCTCATCCTGAGTACAATTCCAGTAACAGTTCTGCCTTGATTTATTTTGTGATCACAAATAATATACTATCTTCTGTCATTCTAGCTTGTTTTCTACATCTATAATGGAATATTCTATCAAGTGACCTAAAGTCACTTAGCTAACTATGATGCTGCAGATGAAAATAAGTGTTATATGCTGCTTGCTTAGAAATATTTTCTGGCCAGGTGCGGTGGCTCATGCCTGTAATCCTAGCACTTTGGGAAGCTGAGGTGGGCGGATCACGAGGTCAGGAGATCGAGACCATCCTGGCTAACACGGTGAAACCCCTTCTCTACTAAAAACACAAAAAATTAGCTGGGCCTGGTGGCAGACGCCTGTAGTCCCAGCTACTCGGGAGGCTGAGGCAGGAGAATCGCTTGAATCAGGAGACGGAGGTTGCAGTGAGCCGAGATGGCGCCACAGCACTCTAGCCTGGGTGACAGAGCCTCCGTCTCAAAAAACAAACAAACAAACAAAAATCTGAGATAAAGGTCAAAAGTATTTTTAAAACAGGGTCATTTTTAAAACAATGGCATAATTAAATGTAAGCATATGACCACAGCATTATGCGCTGACAACTTACATGTATAAAAATTCAGTGTTTCTCAGTAATCCCTGATCAAACATATTGGCATGAAATATAGAGGAATTAGACTGATTACAAGCAGAAGTAATCAAAATCTTATTCCAAAAGATATCTATATTACAGTTGCTGTGGCAACCCACAACTTTTTTTGTTTGTTTGTTTGAGACAGGTTCTTGCTCTGTTGCCCAGGCTGCAGTGCAGTGGTGCAATCATGGCTCACTGCAACCTCTGCCCCCTGGGCTCAAGTGATTCTCCCATCTCAGCCTCCTAACTAGCCATGACTACAGGCACATTCCACCACACCCAGCTAATTTTTAAATTTGTAGTAAAGATGGGGTTTTGCCATGTTTCTCAGGCTGGTCTTGAACTCCTGAGCTCAAGCGATTTGGCTGCCTCTTCCTCCCAAAGTGTTGGGATTATAGGAATGGGCCACCATGCCTCGCCTCTTTTTCTGCATTGTGTATCAAAGCCACAACATGATGTTTTTGTAAGTGATGTTATAGCAGCCCAAGTTCTGAGTACAATAGTTAATGACTCATCTCATTGAATTGTGTTTTTCAATCTTACTTGTTCACTATCATAGAGGGAAGTATTAAAGCCTTACAGTTCCTAGAAAAAATGGCCAGACTTTATTTTGAGTTTAAAGGGTCAGAATTTTATTATTCTGAAAAGTATATTGAGGTACATTGAGAATAAGCAACAAATGTGGGCTTATATATAAGCTGCCATGACTTAAATGGTTATTGATGATTTTTAAATCTTTAAATATTACAGGATTGTAGGCTTATCACTTACTTGTGCAATCTATACCATTATCAATAACAAAAATGCTTTTCCCCAACTATGTAATATGTTGAAGTCACTATGTCAAGATCACAAGATATAACAACCTAACATAAATTACATTTCATTTTAAAATAAAAATTTTTCTCATAGCATAACATTTTTAGTACAACATTTTCTTATAACAAATAAAAGCAGACAAATCACAAGTGTATGAGCTCAGTGAATGCTCACAATTGCATAACCTCCACTTAGATCAAAATATAGACTATTGCTAGTACCCTAGTAATTCCTTGTTCTTTTTCGTAATCATTTTCTGTCTTTTTTCAAAAGTTAGCCACTATCTTGGCTTCTAAGACATAGATTGGCTTTAGCCTTTTAAAAATATAAGCATTTTAATTAAAGTGTAACAAATATACAAAAAGCACACAAATCATAAGCACACAACCAACAAATTTTCATAAACTGAACATCTATATCTAACCAGCACCCAGATGAAAAACCAGAACATTATCAGCATCCCAGAAGGGGATCCCCCTCCTGTCCCCATCAGGTGATTTCCTCCCCCACAACAAGGATAACCGCTATCTTGATTTATAACATTATATATCAATTTTACCTGTTTTCAAACTTTCATTCTCATTGCTGTATAGTATCTCATGGTATGAATATATCATTTACTCTTTCTACTGTATTAGTCATGTGAGTTGTTTCATTTGGGTTAATACAAATAGTAACGTTGTGAACATTTTTGTGCATGTCTTTCAGTGGACATCATTCCATACCTCAGAGTGCAAGTGCTGAGTCATAGGATATGTACATGTCCAGCTTTAGTATATACTACCAAGCACAGTTCCAAAGTTGTACCAATTTGTATTCCTATCAGCAGCATGTGAAAATTCCAAGTGCTCCATATCCTTGCTAACCCTTGGTATTATTTGTTATTTTAGTCATTTTGGGGGCCATGTAGTGATATTGCATTGTAGTTTTATTTTCCATTCTCATGATGAT
Organism: Pongo abelii; assembly: GCF_028885655.2. Taxonomy (NCBI): domain Eukaryota; kingdom Metazoa; phylum Chordata; class Mammalia; order Primates; family Hominidae; genus Pongo; species Pongo abelii. Next base: position 139,594,629 of record NC_071989.2, on the reverse strand, counting down.
TAATATCATTGAACACCTTCTCATGGGTTTATTGGCCAATTAGATATCCCCTTCTGTGAGGTGTCTACTCAAGTCTTATGCTCATTTTTCTCTTTCCTTCTTCTTCCTCTTTTTTTTTTTTTTTTTTTTTTTTTTTTTTTGAGACAGGGTCTTCCTTTTGCCCAGCCTGGAGTTCAGTGGCAAGATTCATGTCTCATTGCAGCCTTGACCTCCCCGACTCAAGTGATCCTCCTACCTCAGCCTCCCAAGTAGCTGGGACTACAGGCATGCACCACCCTGCCTTGGCTAATTTTTGCAATTTTTGTAGGGACAGGGTTTCACCATGTTGCCCAGGCTGGTCTCTAACTCCTCAGCTTAAGCAATCCACCCGCCTCAGCCTCTCAAAGTGCTGAGATTACAGGCGTGAGCCACTGTGCCCAGCCTCATTTTTCTAATGTATGTCTTTGTATGTTATTTGTTGGAAGTATTTATATATTCTGGATACAAATCAGATATATGTATCACACATATCTTTTTCCATTCTAGAGCTTGCCTATTCATTTTCTTATTGGTGTCTTTGGCAAACAGAGGTTATTAAGTTTAATGTAGTTCAGCTGATCAATTTTTTCCCTTATAGTTAATGCTTTTTTGTGTCATAGATGGGAACTCTTTGCCTACCCCAAAGTCATGAAGATATTTTCCTAAGTTTTCCTTTAAAAGTTTTATTGTTTTCTCTTTTATGTTTAGATCTACATACCATTCAAAATGGATTTTTGTGAGACATGGTCCAACATTTTTTCCCATGTTGATGTCCTATTCACTCAGTACTGTTTGTTGAAAAGACATCTTTTCTAAATTATGCTTTTGAGACAAGCCTATATGAGAGGCACTTTCAGAAAACATAAGCCTTTAAAAGCAGAATTATGTATAATTATGTGCCAAATTTGGAATGCTCTAAATTGCCAATACAGATAGCATAGGAAAATTAATTTCTTTGTTTCTAGACCAGGGATCAGCAGACTTTTTATGTAAAGAGATAGATAGTAAATAATTTAGGCTTTGTGGGCCATATAGTCTCTGTCACAACTACTCAACTGTGTTGCTGTAGCAAGAAAGTAGCCATAGACAATATGAAAATAATGGGCATACTTATATTCCAATCAAACTTTATTTACAAAAACAGGTGGAAGACTAGATTTGGTCAAAGTCCTGCTGTAGTCTGCCACCAAAATTATCAAATAATTATGTGTTTGTCTATTTCCTTGCATCAGTGAAAATCTGGTACAAGAATAGATCTCAGGCAGCTCCCTGGCCTGATCCTGCTTGATGATTATTCAATGGAGTTGATATTGATTCACCCAGTCTAAGCTACCTTGGCTCTTTTTTAAGTATCTATGGTAAGACTGAGTGAATCAATATCAACTTCCCCAGTGAACCCTTCCTCAGGTAGTCATGTGGTGAGAGTCTTCAGGATGGTTTGGAGGGATTAATGTAATATAAACTTCCCTTTATGGATGGAAGGGAATAGATTTCTTGAAGGAGTTGACTAGACAATCCCGCACACCCAGGTCATTTTATTGGCAGCTTGACATTTTTGTGGGACCTGAAGTTTAGGGATGTTTGCACCCAGGATTGGAAACACTACGACATCCATTGCTCTGTGTGTAGATGAGCTGTGTCCTCTAGCTAAATTAAAGGAGACTGTATCTCTGTATCCTCACCCTGTGTCGATGGCCTCTTTCTGTCAATCTTTTCACAAACCCTTATGACAGCTATACTTTTAATTATAGACTATAATGTTTGTTGTTACTGTTTTGTTTTGTTTTGTTTTTGAGACAGGTTCTCATTCTGTTGTCCAGGCTAGAGTTCAGTGGTGTGACCACAGCTCATTGCAGCCTGGACCTCCTGGGCTCAGGCAATCCTTCCATCTCAGCCTCCCAAGTATCTGGGACTACAGGGACACATCACCATGCCTGGCTAATATTTTTTGTATTTTGTTTTGTAGAGACGGGTCTCTCTATATTGCCCAGGCTGGTCTCAAACTCCTGAGCCCAAGTGGTCCACTCACCTCGGCCTCCCAAAGTGCTGGGATTACAAGCGTGAGCTACTGTGCTGGGCCTAGACTATGACTTTTATTTTAAGGGAATGTCAGAAATTGGCCTAAGCCATAAACCAATCAGCAGTCAGGAAAAACTACCAAGTGGTTTAAACACTAAGCATTTTCCTCCTCTGAAAATGTTCTTTGTGTACTGCTTGATGTGTTATTACCAGGTGAACACTATCAGTTTTGTTACGGGTCTAAACAGAAAAGTGAATTTATAAATGAATTTTGCTGAGAGTTTTCTACTTCAGCTTCCCTCATTTATTGTCACATTTCCAATAGCAATTTATATATCTTAATTAACCATCATAATTTTTAAAAGACAGTTTAAAGCATCACTTCAAGAGCAGTGAGAAAGTAATTAAAACTTATTACTTAAGTAGTTAATTCTTTAATAAAATAGAGGACTTTATAGATAACACAGTGAACATCTTGGTTGCCAAATATTCCTCTAAATCTTTTCTGGAAACTTCTCCACTGAGTTCCTTTTCTAGACACAGGTTTTTGAATGAGAGGTTGTTCTCTTGATTTAAACAAGGCCAATGAACTCTGTTCTCAGACAACACAGAATTCAGATAAAGAGATTTTAGCTTGAGTGTGGCTGCTCTACTGAGCAGAGGAGTTGAAAACTCAGGAGCGACTGTCAGTAGCTGTTTTCATCATGTAAACTAAAAAACAGACTAAGGTGGACTGCAGCAATAGTGAAGAATGACAAAAGAGCAGAGTTAGGGGGTGCAGGGCATCCCTAGACTGCTCATAGCATTCCAGGTGGTTCTGTCAGCCCAGCTCCAACACGTAGGTCTACAAGACACAAATTCATTCTTTAAACAAATCCCTCCATTCTTTTCTCTCTCTCCTTTCTTTCAAAGGCTAGCTAAAACGAGTATCTGTTACTTGCAATTAAAATAATTCTAACTAATGCATCATCTAGTCCAGACTTCTCATTTTACAGGAAAAGAAACAGAAGCCCAGGAATGATCAATGCTTTGCTCAGAGACCTATTTTCAGCAACACAGCTGTGACTAGAATTCAGTCTCCTTCTCCCTCTTTGGTGGACTTTTCTCCGGGTGATGCTAGACTGACATTTATTTAATGAACTCACCTTGAATCTCAGCTTGGAATTAGTTCTTTTTGAATGGATTTATCATTTTTCTTTTGGTTTGAGTAGGTAACAGACTGTCCCTGAGGTCCTTACTGACCAGAAGAGAAACACTCAGCTTTACAGTTTTGCTCCTCCTGCTTCAGCAATTTGAGCTAATTATGGAAAAGCCTTATTTGGTATAGTGAATTCTGTGCACCATCCAGATGTCCCCTTCAGAAACAGGCATTTATTTCCCTAGCTCCTGAGAGTGTTGGCTGCAGAAGCTGACAGCTATGGCTCTTTCTAAGAGTTGCCCCACTGACGGGAATGGTCTCACCAAGGTTACGTCTCTTCCCTGGGGCAGGCCTGCCCTCAATGCCAGGGAACAAAAGCCTGGTCCCCTTGCCTTAATTCGGAACAATTCTGAAGGCTATTTCAACTCCAGTCCCCCTCTGCAGCTGCATTGAAATTCAACTACTCCCTCCAATTTTGCTTCCCTCCCTTCCTGAGAGGACTCCCTAATTTAAAGCTCCTGTGTATAAATCTCTACATCAGTCTGTTTCTCTGGGAATCCTATCTAAAACAGTAGACTTTTTACTGTTCCATTGCCAGAGTAAAAGATAAGAGGGAAAAAAAAGGCTACATAGAGCAGTTTGTGGCAGGAAGCCTAAGATCCCTCAAAGTACTCCTCCCTCACAAACAAAATCCTGTTTCTCTTTCCAATTTATATATTTTTAATTTTTTTTCTTCTGGAGATATGGTCTCACTGTGTTGCCCAGGCTGGAATTCAGTGACTATTCTCAGATGTGATCACAGCTCACTGTGGACTTGAACTCCCTAGGCTCAAGGAATCAGCCTCCCGAGTAGCTAGGACTACAGGCACATGTCACCGCACTCATCTCCAATTGACATTTTTTAAAACGGTGTTAGGTGTGAATTATTTCATACCAGGTTATTTCTTTAAGACACTAAAAATACATCATACTGTGTTTTTATTATATTTTACAAAGCTTGTTCTAATACATTATTTTTATATTTTTAAAACACTGTATTTAGTTGCTAATTAGCACTAGTTTCATTGCAATTGCCTACTTCCTTGCTGGTCTTCCACCCTAGACTGTCTTGTCTTTGAATCACTGGCACCTATCTTTGAGACTGACCCTGGGCAAGTATTCAGTTAATCTTGGTTGAACAAACGGAGAGACTGGATTCAGTCGAAATTGGGGAAAAGATTATAGCAGAAAAAAAAACCCTAAAGGCCCAAATCACATTTCATTGAGTAAGATTTCTTATCCTCAGAAGACTAGAGATATTAACAATGAATTGCCAGAAAGACATATTAGAAACTTGCTTTCTTCAAAAAAGAATCAGTATCCAGGCTGGGTGCAGTGGTTCATGCCTGTAATCCCAGAACTTTAGGAGGCTGAAATGGGAGAATCACTTGAGGCCAGGAGTTCAAGACCAGACTAGGCAACATAGTGAGACCCTGTCTCTACAAAACTAAAAAAAAAATTACCCAGGTGTGGTGGTGTGCACCTGTAGTCCCAGCTACTTGGGAGGCTGAGGCAGGAGGATCACTTGAGCCCAGGAGGTTGAGGCCGCAGTGAGCCACGACTGTGCCACTGCACTCCACCCTGAGTGACAGAGCAATGCCCTGTCTCAAAATAATAATAATAATAACAATAATAAAGAAAATAAAAAGAAAAAAAAATTGGTATCTGGAATTCTGAGTTTGGCAACATGTAGACTAAGTTAATAGAACCCTACCCACAACAAAATTATGTATGAGATTCAATTTTAATTTCCTCCAACATTTTATTTTGAAAAACTTCAAAGCTAGAGTAAAGTTAAAAGTTGGAGAACAAAAAAGAGCTTTCCCCCTTTTCCCTCTCTCTCTTTCTTTATCTTTATGAACTAATGGATTATTATTATTATGTATATATTTTTTTGAGATGGGAGTTTCGCTCTTGTTGCCCAGGCTGTAGTGCAATGGCGCGATCTCGGCTCACTGCAACATCCGCCTCCTGGGTTCAAGTGATTCTCCTGCCTCAGCCTCCCGAGTAGTAGCTGGGATTACAGGCATGTACCACCATGCCCGGCTAATTTTGCATTTTTAGTAGAGACGGGGTTTCACCATATTGGTCAGGCTGGTCTTGAACTCCTGACCTCAGGTGATCCACCCACCTCGGCCTCCCAAAGTGCTGGGATTATAGGCGTGAGCCACCACTGCCAGCCGGATTATTATTTTTTTTTAATACAATGTGCTGGTCTATCATGGTCATTATTATTTTTGATGCATAAATTGCCCCATGTTTGATCAGCAAGTCTTCCTTCGATCTGACCTCCGTGTCCTTTTAACATGACCCCACTAATCTTTTGTTATTTCTTTGTATTCTGGCACGTACTACATGGTTGAACTCACAAGAAAGGAAATCCCCATATGCCAGAAAGAAAAGAGATCTGAAAGCCAAAGTGGTGTGTAACTGTACACTGACACTGATGTAGTCCTGGAGGTAATTAGGGAACTTAGAAATAAACCCTAACAGCTACACATATCCGTAAGTGGTGAGTGTAGCAGAGAGTAGAGCTAAGTTTTTGGCTTGGTGTAAAGCTAGGACCTGTAAGTGCCATGAAAGGGGAATGAGAAACTCTATCCATAAGCCTAAGGACAGCAAGGTTCCAGGGACTTTGGGTAGCGGAAAAAATCACTGGTGAGAGATAAAAATTGCCACACCATGGCGGGCGCAGTAGCTCATGCCTGTAATCTCAGCACTTTGGGAGGCCAAGGCGGGTGGATCACTTGAGGTCAGGAGTTCGAGACCAGCCTGACCAATCCAGTAAAACTCTGTCTCTGCTAAAAATACAAAAATTAGCTGGGCGTGGTGGCAGGCTCCTGTAGTCCCAGCTACTCAGGAGGCTGAGACAGGAGAATTGCTTGAACCCAGGAGGCAGAGGTTGCAGTGAGCCAACATCGCGCCACTGCACTCCAGCCTGGCTGACAGAGTGAGACTCCATCTCAAAAAAAAAACCAAAAAAACAAAAAAACAAAAAAAAACCCTGCCACGCATGGTGATTTAAATTATTTAAATTTAATTAAATAAACTTATTTTACTTTACTTTTTATTTTTTTTTTGAGATAGGGTCTCACTCTGTCACCCAGGCTGAAGTCCAGTGGTGCCATCATGGCTCACTGCAGCCTCCACCTCCCTGGGCTCAAATGATCCTCCCACCTCAGCCCCCCAGTAGCGGAGATTACAGTCACGTGCCACCGAGCCTGGCTCATTTTTAAATTTTTTTTGTAGACATGGGGTTTTGCCATGTTGCCCAGGCTGGTCTTGAAATCCTGGGCTCAAGCAATCCTCCTGCCTCGTCCTCCAAAAGTTCTGGGATTACAGGCATGAGCCACTGCACCAGGCAATTTAATTTTAAATGATTTGTGTGGTATGGAAATCTCCAAGATACCCTCAGGGTGCCTAGCAAAGGCATGCACAAAAATCTATTTGGAGGGACATTCCCACAATCCACAACTCAATGTGTCTTCATAGAATTAACAATTGCCATTCAAGATGTACCCACAATAAAAAATGACAAGACACATGAGGAAAGAATGTGAGGTGAACAAAGAGGAGTATTGACCATGTAGTACTTGATAGGTTAGGACATTCTGAAAGAAAGTATAAAATTAGAATCTTTAAATGATGAAATAAATGAGGAACCAAAATTAAACAAATCACTGCAAAAAAGGAACAATGAATTTTCCTAACAACTTATTTCTAATAATGTAGCAATTAAAAAACAAAATTAAATGAGATTTATGAAATTAAATGAGAAATACATGGGGTGGATAAACAGCTGATTAGACACAACTGAGGAGAGTAGTGAATTACAGCAGGTACCAAATTTGTGAAATTAAGTAAATTAACCAGAATGAAGCACAGTGAGAGGTGCCCAACAAGAATTCTTGTATGAAAGAATAGAGACGGCGGGGTGTGGTGGCTCACACCTGTAATCCCAGCACTTTGGGAGGCCGAGGAGGGCGGATCACTTGAGATCAGGAATTCAAGATGGCCTAGCCTACATGGCAAAACCTCATCTCTACTAAAAATACACAAATTAGCTGGGCGTGATGGTGCACACCTGTAGTCCCAGCTACTCAGGAGGCTGAGGCAGGAGAATCACTTGAACTGGGAGGCAGAGGTTGCAGTGAACTGAGATCCGGCCTCTGCACTCCAGCCTGGGCAACAGAGTGAGACTCCATCTCAAAAAAAAAAAAAAAAAAAAAAAAAAGACTGGAGAGTTTTTGTGAGGTAGTATTTGAAAATGGATGAGAAATTTCTAGAATTGATGCACAACATAAATCCTCAGTAAGATGAAGTAGACCAAGTGTTGAGTGGGATAAATAAAAATAAAACCTCTACCTAGAATACCAAAGAAAAGACAAAAATCTTAGAAGCAATCATAAAGAAAAGGTGGATTAGCCAAAAGAATTTGCAAAGAGATAACAGACGTTTCAGCAGCAAAATGAGAGGGTAAAAGATACTGCAATATTATCTGTGAAGTGTTAAAGGAAAATAAAGCCTATGTGGAATTCTATACCAACCTATTATTCAGGAGTAAGGGTGAAGATAAATATTTTTAGGGACAGTTTCACTGAAAGAACTATTAAGAATGTACTTCAAGAAGGAGGAAATTGAATTCAAAAAGGAAGAAGGATTCAAGAAGCAGTGGTGTACAAAGAAAATGTTGAATATGTAATTATATTTTAGTAAGCATTTAGTGTAAAGTGAAAAGTTAATGACTAATAGAAGGAAGTGGTTAAAAGCAAGGTGGAACTAAATTTAAGGAGATTGACAAATATGTTAAAATAAATTGCCTCTAGCACCTCTGTTATCAGTCTGTTTGCGTTGCTATAAGGGAATACCTGAGGCTGGGTAATTCATAAAGAAAAGAGGTTTAATTGGCTCACCATTCTGCAGGCTGTACAAGCATGACACCAGCATCTGCTCCACTTCCGATGAGGCCTCATGAAAGAAGATGAAGAAGGAGCCGGCTTATCACAGGGCAAGAGCAGGAGCAACAGAGATGGGGAGACGTGCCAAGCTGTTTTAAACAACTAGGTCTCTCATGAACTACCAGAGCGAGAACACACTCATCACCAAGGTGATGGTGCTAAGCCATGCATGGGGATCCGTGCCTGTGATCCAAACACCTCCTACCAGTCCCCACCTCCAACAATGGGATTACATTTCAACATGAGATTTGAGGGTAGCAAATATCCAAACCATATCATCCTCCCCAAATTTCCTCATGCTTATTTTTAATTCCTCTCACCCACCTGTCCCCCTGCCCTCATCTCTTGGAAACCACTGTTCTGCTTTCTGTCACTATTGAGATAGGTAGGCGGGTTGGTTCCGTTTTAATGTGGTCTGGAGGAAAAGAACAAAAGCCCCTTGCTTAAGTGCTAGCTTACCTCTCAGCCAATTAGTAACAAAATGCCTAAGAAACTATTAAAAACAACTTCCTCCCTCAGGGAGCTAGGGACTTCCCCAGGGCTCTGCATGTGCAGTTAGACTTTATCTCCAACCTACAGTTACCCCTTCCTCATTTCAGTGCTAACAATCACACCCAGGGCATGAAGATTTAAAATGCTAATGCTACATAGGATGTATGAAGAAGCATGTACAGCCACTGTGCAAGTGCTAGAAAAAACCCTCCCATACATGCCCTGACCCAACCCTTCCCTATAGAGAGACTCATTAAAACTAATCCACACGCTACCCTCAGGCAGCCCATTGCTTTTGCTTTCATGGTGCTAGCTCCTTGTGCACAAGCTGAATAAAGTTTCCTTTGCTGCTATGTTTGGTGATCTCTCTTGATTTCTATACTGGGGGATTGCAAGAATCCAGGGCACCTGCCAGTAACACTATGAATTAGTTTGTAGTTTCTAAAATTTCATATAAATGGGAGTCATACAATATACATACACCTTTTTTTTTGGTCTGGTTTCTTTCATTCAGGATAAATATCTTGAGATTCATCCATGACATTGCATGTAGCTATTGCTGTTTCTTTTTATTCCTCAGAAGTATTCCGTGGTTTGGATTTGTATGGATATATCACAATTTATCCCTTCATCTGTTAATGATATTTGGGTTGTTTCCAGTTTCTGGCCATTTCAAATAAAGCTACTATAAATAAATCTTTGTATAGAAAATTATTTCATTTTTCTTAGGTAAATACTAGGAGTAGAAAATTTGGATTATATGTGAGGTATGTGTTTAACTTTTTAAGAAACTGAACAGTCAGGCACGGTGACTTACGCCTGTAATCCCAGCACTTTAGGAGGCCAAGGCGGGCAGATCATGAGGTCAGGAGTTCAAGACCAGCCTGGCCAACATGGTGAAACTCTGTCTCTACTAAAAATACAAAAAATAAAAATAAAAATAAAAATAAGCCTGGTGTGGTGGCATGCGCCTGTAATCCCAGCTACTCAAGAGGCTGAAGCAGGAGAATTGCTTAAACCCGGGAGGTGGAGGTTGCAGTGAGCTGAGATTGTGCCACTGCACTCCAGCCTGGGTGACAAAGCAAGACTCTGTCTCAGAAGAAAAAAAAAAAAAAAGGAAAGAAGGTGAACAGTTTTCCAAAGTTGTTCTGCTATTTTACATTCCCATCACCAATTTATGAAAATTCCAGGCTGGATGTGGTGGCTCATGCCTGTAATCTGAGCACTTTGGGAGGCCGAGGCAGATGGATCACTTGAGGTCAGGAGTTTGAGATGAGTCTGGACAATATGGTGAAACCCATCTCTACCAAAAATACAAAAATTAGCCAGGTGTGGTGACATATGCCTGTAATCCCAGCTACTAAGGAGACTGAGGCATAAGACTTGCCAACATTTGGTATGGTCAGCCATTCTAATATTGGCCATTCTAATAGGTATATAGTAGTATTTCATTGTAATTTTTAATTTCCAGTGACTAATGATGTTGAACAACTTTTCAAGTGGAAAAAAGTGCTTATTTTCCACTTAAGTATCTTTTTGGAGGAAGTGTCTGTTCAAATATTTATCTATTTTTAAAATTGGGTTGTTTTCTTATTATTGAAAGTTCTTTATATATTGTGGGTAAAAGTTATCAGATACACAATTTATAAATATTTTCTCAAAGTCTGTGGCTTGTGTTTTCATTCTCTTAATAGTTACTTTTACAGAGCAAAATATTTTTATGAAGTTTAGTTTTTTAAAAATATATTATGCTTTTAGCGTTGTATCTAAAAAATCTTTTCCTAAAAAAGGTCACAAAGATTTTTCTCATTTACTTCAAGCAGTTTTGTAGTTTTAGGTGTGAAAGGAAAATATCTTAGGCCCCCAAAATCAGTAAGCTAAAAGGAAAATTCAAGCTAGCAACTGCTTAGGGCAAACCTGCCTCCCATCCTATTCAAAGTCATCCCTCTGCTCACTGAGATAAATGCATATCTGATTGCCTCTTTTGGAAAGGCTAATCAGAAACTCAAAAGAATGCTGCCTTTGTCTCTCATGGATTGATGTCTCATGTCTCCCTAAAATGTATAAAACAAAGTTTTGTCCTAACTACCTTGGGCACATAGCATCAGGACTTCCTGAGGCTGTGTCATGAGCACGCATCCTCAACCTTGGCAAAATAAACATTTTAAATTAACTGAGTGAGACCTGTCTCAAATTTTGGGGGTTCACATAGGTTTTACATTTAGTTCTAAATATTGATTTTTATTTAATTTTTGGGTATGGTATGAGGTATGGATCAAATTTTTTTGGATATGGAGACCTAATTTTAATCTTTGTTATGACTGATTCAGCTATTTATGGACCTTTATTATTCCTCATACATTTTTGAGTTTTACTAGTTCCTTAAATCTTACTGGAATTTTAATTTCAATTACAGTCAATGTAGAGATCAATTTGGGGGAGAATCAACATGAGCCTTCAGTGTTTCTCCAGTTGTTTCACTGAAACTGTCTTGCCAAAGTCATCAGTTACCTCCATGTTGCTAAATCCAACAGGCAAGTTTTAATCTAAATCTTACTTGGCCTCTCAGTAGCATTTGGCAAAGGGTATCATTTCCTCTTCAGTGAAACTTGGTTTCCAGGACTCTATACCAGAGATTAGCCAACTTTTTCTGAAAAGGGCCAGATAGCAACTCTAAACTTTGAGGACCTTATAATCTCTTTTGCAATTACTCAACTCTGCCTGTACTGACTACAGTGTGAAAACAGCCGTAGACAGTATGTAAACAAATAAAAGGCAGCAAGTCAGATTTGGTCTCTGTGAGCTATAGTTTGCCAACTTTTGCTCTACATTCTCCTCGTTTTAATCCTACCTTTCATTCATCCTTACCTTACCTGTTCTGTCTCTTGTGTTTGTTGCTCCTTGTTCCCTTAATCTGTTAACATCAGAGCACCCCAGGACCTAATTTTTGAACTTTCTTCTTATCTATAATAGATTTGTTGATGATATCACCCAATGTCATGATTTTAAGTATTTTATCTATGCTAATAAATCCAAAATTTATATCTCCAGCTCAGATCATGTACTGAACTCCAGATGTTATATCCAATGTCCTTTTAACATCTCCACTTCGATATTTAATAAACATCTCAATCAAGACATGTCCAGAACTCCTCTGTCTTCACAAACCTACTCTGTTTTCAACATAGTTATTAGTCAAGGTCTCCAGAGAAACAGAATCAATAGGATATATGTATATTTATACCTATGTATTGACTGATAGAGGAAATCCATTAAAGCTATTGGCTCACACAGTTACAGAAGCTAAGAAGTTTAACAATCTTCCATGTGCAAGCTGAAGAACCAGGAAAACTGGTGGTGTAATTTAGCTTGAGTCCAAAGGCCTGAGAACTGGGAGCTGACAGTGTAAGTCCTGGTCTTAGCCTGAAAGCCTGAGAACCAGGAGCAGTGATCTCAGTAGATAGATGTCTTAGTTCAAGCAGAGAGAGCAAATTTGCCCTTCCTCACCCGTTTGATTCTAGTCTGGACTTCAAAAACTTGGATGATGCCCACCCACATTGGTGAGAGTGACATTCTTTACTGAGACTACCAAGTGAAATGCTAATCTCTTCTAGAAACACCCTCACAGACACCCCAGAAATAATATTTACCAGCTATATGGGCATCCCTTAGCCCAGTCAAGTTTATCATAAACTAAAAGACAAGCCACATATTGGAAAAAGATAATTAACAAACGACTAGTACCCAGAATATATAAAGGATTGGTTAGAAAAAGCCAGACAACCCAATAGAGAAAAGAGGACAAAAGACAGAGACACACATTCATAATGGGAAACCATAATAGCCAATAAACATATGACAAGACGATCTGCCTCCCCAGTAATTAAGAAACGCAAATTAAAACAATATACCATTTTATACCCATTAGTTTGACAATAAGAAAAATCATACATAACAGTGAGGATGTGGGGAAATGGGACCTTTCACACACTGTCAATTGGAATGTAAACTGGTACAACTATTTTAAAGAGCAATTTAGAAATTTCTGGAAAAGCTGAATATGCACATACCCTAGGACTCAACAGTTCTGCTCCTTGGTGTATGTCCAGGTAAACTTTTTCATGGGTGTAAAAATCTACGTGCTGGAGTTTTTTGCAAATCGGTTTGCAACATAAAAAAACTGGAGACAATACTATCACTCATCAACAGAGACATGAATAAACAAACTTGTTTATTCTTACAATGGAATAAAACATAAAAGACCTGAATTCATGCCAAATTATGGCTAAATCGCCAAAACCTAATGTATGATGAAAAGTTGCAGAATACATGGAGCATAACACCATTCATTTACATTTTAAAATCACAAAACAACTGTTTTTTGAATACATACACGCTTGGTAAAAGTATAAACACAAGTATGGGAATGATATCCACAAACTATAAAACAGTAATTATCCCTGGAGAGAGGAGAAAGAGAAGGGTGGGGTTTAGCTTTATAAGATTTTATGACTTAGACCTTTAAACAAATATGGCAAAATGTAATAGCTATCAAACGTGGGAATTAGGTTCATGAGTGTGCTATATTATTTGCTAATATTTAAAATATTTTATAATTAATTTTATATTAAAAATCACTAGTAGCTTATTGTCTTTTAACACTTACATGTTGATATACTCACTGTAAACAATATTTAAACGTACAGGAGTAAACAGAATAAAAGTTCTCATTTACTGCTTCCTTCCCTAAATCTCTTTTCCTCCCCGATTAACATTTATCATGTATCCTTTCTACCCATTTGTACATGTATATGCAAATATGTACACAAAAATAATTTTCTTGTATATAAGTGAATTTCTAGCAATACCTGCTTAAACACACACACACACACACACACACACACACACACACACACGATGAATATCCGTTTTCTGAAATGCTTGGGATCAGAAGTGTTTCAGATTTCTTTTCTTTTTTTTTTTTTTTTTTTGTATTTTGGCTTATTTGCATTATATACTTACTGGCTGAGCATTCCAAATCTGAAAATCTGAAATCTTCCAGTGGCCACTTCCTTTGAGCATCAGTCATGTTGGTGGGTCAGAAAGTTTTGGACTTTGGAGCATTTGAATTTCTGGATTAGGGATACCCAATCTGTGTGTGTGTGTGTATCCTCATCCTTTTCAACTTTTGGAAAATATTCCAGAGTATAAATAAGCCACCTTTTCTTTCATTGTACCCTAACTTTGGAAACTTAGTCTGTTTTAAATTGTTTTAAAATTATAATGTTACAGCAATTTCTGTACATATATCTGAGTACACATTTATTAGTATTCTTTGAGTTTTTGAGAAATAGACTGAATATATTTAAAATTTTGATGATGTCAATTTTCCTTTCAAAAAGTCAGGTGTGGTGGCTGGAGTCTCTACTCTCAGCTATTAATGATGTTGGGGGGATTGCTTGAGTACAGAAGTTCGAGTCCAGCCTAGACAACATGGAGAGACTTTGTCTCTAACAAAACAAATAAACAAACAAAAAAAAACCCAAAGAAACAAAAGGCCCTATAATTTATATTCCTTTAAAAATGATATGACTGCAGTCTTACAACCTTTACAAATATTGGATATGATTGTTTCTTTAACTTGTGACAACTTAATGAACAAACATGTTTCATTTTAATTTACATTTCTCTCATCACTAGAGAGACTTAGTATTTTTTCTTTTGTGAATTTATTTGTATCATTTGCCCATCTTTCTATTATGTTTTGCTAATTGATTCACAGGATCAATTAACTATTTCAATCATGACATAGGTGGCAAATAACTTTCTCTAAACTTTATTTATAGTAGCTTTCACAGAATACAGACGTTTTATATTTTTATGTGGATATATTTGTCGATTTGTTGGGATTTCGATAAATGTTTTTTCTTTTTTTGAGATGGAGTTTCGCTCTTGTTGCCCAGGCTGGAGTGCAATGGTGCGATCTCGGCTCACTGCAACCTCCGCCTGCCGGGTTCAAGCGATTCTCATGCCTCAGCCTCCTGAGTAGCTGGGATTACAGGCATGCACCACCACGCCTGGCTAATTTTGTATTTTTAGTAGAGACGGGGTTTCTCCATGTTGGTCAGGCTGGTCTCGAAATCCCAACCTCAGGTGATCCACTCACCTCGGCCTCCCAAAGTACTGGGATTACAAGCGTGGGCCACTGCACCTGGCCTCAATAAATTTTTGAAAAACTGTCATCTCCAGAATTTTCAATTGTCCTATCTAGGAACATAGTATATCTCTCCTTTTTAAGTGTTATAGCTTATTTTAAAAGTCTACTCCCAGACTTTAAAAAGTCTATTTTATAGTTTTGTTTGCAATTATAAATAGGATCTGTTTTCCATTTCTGATTGGTGACAACTGATATACAGTAAAACTATATTAATTTTGCATGTATCCACTTTGACTTCAGAAAATTCGCCTTCAGAAATGGAATCTTCATTTCTTTGTTGACTTATGGCTTTGTGTTTATGGTTAAATTATGTGCTTTGTCAATAGGTATAGAAATTCCACATATTCTTATTCTTGTGTGTTTTTTTGGTATTGTACTGATGCTGTGAGATGCATCTACAGGAAAATAAGAGCTAACTTAAACACTGTTTGACTAAAATCTTAATTTTAATGTTCTGAATTAGATGTTGTACAAACTACCTGCCATATTCCCCCAGCTTCTAATCTACATATGCTTCTCAAATGTGACTCTCCTGCTATATACCATTTCTAACTTCCGCTAAAAGATTGTGTTAGAAAGTCCTGCTGGGCCTCTGAGCCTGGATATTTGCAATTAGAATTCATATACCCCACTTTCACTAGTTCTCAATAGTCAAAGCAAAATTATATTTGGGCAACCCCTTGTGTGAATACAGAAAACTTAAAAAAAAATAACCAAATAAAAAACATTTAATTAAAGCTGGTTATGGTGGTATGCACCTGTAGTCCTAGCTACTTAGGAGGCTGAGGCAGGATGATTGCTTGCGGTCAGAAATTCTAGGCTGCAGTGTGCTATGACTGTGCCTATGAATAGCTACTGCACTCCAGCCTGGGCAACATGGTGAGATACCCATGTGTAAAAAAGTTTTCTTTTTTTCGTTTTTTGAGACGGAGTCTTGTTATCTCAGGCTGGAGTACAGTGGCACAATCTTAGCTCACCGCAACCTCCGCTTCCCTGGCTCAAGTAATTCTCCTGCCTCAGCCTCCTGACTAGCTGGGATTACAGGTGTGTGCCACCACGTCCTGCTAATTTTGCATTTTTAGTAGAGATGGGGTTTCTCCATGTTGGTCGGGCTGGTCTCGAACTCCCAGCCTCAGGTGATCCACCTGCCTCAGCCAGCGAAAGTGTTGGGATTATAGGCGTGAGCCACCACACCCAGCCATGAATTACTTTATCTAATTAAACTATTAAATAACCAGTTAAAATCCATTTGAAATATAAACGTATGATTATAAGAATAGGCAGGGTGAGGTGGCTTACACCTGTAATCCCAGCACTTTGGGAGGTGGGAGGTGGGAGGATCAACTGAACTCAGCACCTGTAATCCCAGCACTTTGGGAAGTGGGAGGATCAACTGAACTCAGGAATTTGAGACCAGCCTGGCCAACATAATGAGACCTTGTCCTTACTAAAAATAAAAAAAATAGCTAGGTGTGGTGGTACATACCTCTAGTCTCAGCTATTTGGGAGGCTTAGTTGGGAGAACTTCTGAGCCCCAGGGGTCAAGGCTTTAGTGGGCCATGATCGTGCCACTGCACTCCAACCTGGGTGACACAGCAAAACTCAATCTCAAAAAATAAATAAATAAATTAGCATACGCTATATAAGAACAGAGTACCACATCTTTTAGAATTTTGTGACAGTCAAGCCTGCTGTTGACATGTTTATATACTTCACAGGAACTTTATTTATTTTTGAGACGGAGTTTCACTCTTGTTGCCTAGGCTGGAGTGCAATGGTGTGATCTCGGCTCACCGCAACCTCCATCTCCTGGGTTCAAGCGATTCTCCTGCCTCAGTCTCCCGAGTAGCTGGGATTACAGGCATGTGCCACCACGTCTGGCTAATTTTGTATTTTTTTTTAGTAGAGACGGGATTTCTCCATGTTGGTCAGGCTGGTCTAGAACTCCCGACCTCAGGTGATCTGCCTGCCTCGGCCTCCCAAAGTGCTGGGATTACAGGCATGAGCCACTGCGCCCAGCCAGGAACTTTCAGGAACTTTATTGTGTAGTCTTATGGCATGAAAGTACAATATCATATCTACCTATCTACACTAATATATCTTTTTTTTCATCTTTTTTTTGAGACAGAGTCTCACTCTGTCCCCCAGGCTGGAGTGCAGTGGCACAATCTCGGTTCACTGCAACCTCCGCCTCCCAGGTTCAAGCGATTTTCCTGCCTCAGCCTCCCAAGTAGCTGGGACTACAGGCGCCCACCACCACACCTGGCTAATTTTTGTGTTTTTAGTAGAGACGGGGTTTCACCACATTGGCCAGGCTGGTCTCGAACTCCTGACCTTGTGATCCGCCCGCCTCAGCCTCCCAAAGTGCTGGGATTACAGGTGTAAGCCACAGCGCCCGGGCCTATATCAATATATCTTAAAATCTCTAAGCCACTATCTTTAATAAACATGTGAATTATTAATCTCATCTGCTACTAATAATGACTATAAGAAAGAAATCTGGAGTTATTTAGATTAATATGAATGAAAAATGGAACCAGGGAATTCAGGTTAAAGAAAAAAAGCTCAGTGATAAAATATTCAATAACACTAAAATATAGTATATTAAATTTAAATAACGTCAGCCAACTTTCCTCAAAATATGTCATATAGACACTAAAATAACTGTAAGTCAGCACATTTATATAGTGATTATATACTGTGATGACATTCAGCATTCTCTTAAAAGGGCAAATTTCAAATTTGAAACAACTTTCATTTTTCTCTAGGTATAATTTCTAGATACATAATAATGCTTGCATTGAGAATCTTGCAAAAATTAAAAACCCTGTATCATCATCAAATGAGAGAATTTATCAGTGAATGGGAGAAAACATACTACTCACTGAGAAAATAGCATGGCAAAGATACACCGATAAAAGAGAAACAAGAAGAATATTAAACAGGATTTTACAGTTCCTAGTGTTAGATGGTAGAATGCCAGGACCTTTTGTGATACTGCCCATCTTGTCAAGGACAGGACATGTGGAAGAAGAGAAGCCATTTAAGTTTCATTAATTAAAACGATAATGTAGCCACCTATTACATTTCACAGTAAAGTCTAACTTGGTCTAAATACAGCTAATTCTACTAAGGCCATATTAAATAGTTTGATCAAGGGCCACTATTTCCTCTTTAAACTAGGATTTCTTTATTCCATAGTGACCTTAGGTGACTATAATATTTTATTCATCTATTTTCAGAAAACTGATAAAAAATGTCTTCATAAGAACACAGAGATACTCTCTATCTCTAAAAAGAAACTGTGCAATTACATATTAGCTACAGAAATAATCCCAGTGCTTTAGAAAACAAAGGCCACTTTCTGTAGAGAGCTGGCATACACTGTGATTTTTTTAACCAATTTAATATTTTTCAGGACTAAATATCATTTTAATCTAACAATTTAAATGCAATAATTGCATTTCACATGGCAGGAAAACTCACCAATTTGTAAAAGCACCACATTCTCAAATAGCTATGGTAAGACCAAATACTCATCAAGGTCAAAGATTGAATATATCTCCCTAAGCATTTATTTTGCTTTATGAAATTTGATTTTCAATGAAAATGAAATGTTTTCTTATCTAATTTCCTTTAGAAATACTTAATTATGTTCTTTAGTTCTCAGTAATGACCTTTTAACATGAAATTTAAATATGAAGCTATTCTGTAATTCATTCATTTTCAATATGCCAGTTCAGGGAAAATGTCTGCATTTCCAGGACTTTTGCCAGAGTTGTAGATTTTAAAGTTAAAAAGTACAAAGACTTGTTGTATTCTAGAAAATTCATTGCTTCTGAGTTGGTGCATCACAATATGGCACATTTTCTACAAGAAGGTCTTTCCTAGGGACCAGTTCTGAAAGAACAAAAAAAAAAAGAGAATAATTAACATCACTAAAATTAGAATTAAATGCAAGGACATTTAAAATAGTAAAATATCTAGTTTTAAGATAAATTTAAATTTAAAATAGTAAAATATCTAGTTTTAAGATAAATCTTCCAGGGATATTTTATTTCAGTTGATATCTAAGGTGGCATCCTTGACTCTAATTAGAATTAATAGCATTCTCATTTCAGATTATATAAAAACATATATGATCCACTTAACCCTTTATCATTAAATATAGCAAATCAAATAACTGAAGAGAATTCAGCTAAAACTTCTATTATTGGCCATTTAATTACCAATTACTGATAATGAAAACAATGGGAAATTTTGCTTATACTATCTACTATATGAAAAGCAAGATTGGTCTCCTAATTTAAAGATTCTAAATTTTAAATAACAATCGTTCTTAAAAGAGGGTGTTTTGTGTGGTCATATCAACTGGAGAATGCTACTGGAATTTAGTGGGCAGGAGCCAGGGATGCTAAACCTTCTGTAATGTGTGGTACAGTTTGGCATAGTGAAGAACTGTCCTGTCAAAAATGCCAATAGTGCCCACATTGAGAAATATCATAAAACAACAACAAAAACCTGTTGAGTCCTAGGTAAGACATCTTGCTGGAGTCAAGATAAAGCTCTTAAGATACAAATTTTTGGCCGGTCGTGGTGACTCATGGCTGTAATCCCAGAACTTTGGGAGGCTAAGGAGGGATGATCATTTGAGGTCTGGAGTTGGAAACTAGCCTGACTAACATGGTGAAACCCCATCTCTACTAAAAATACAAAAAAAAAAAAATCAGTTGGGTGTGTGGTGCATGCCTGTAATCCCAGCTACTCGGGAGAATGAGGCACAAGAACCGCTTGAACATGGGAGGCGGAGTTTGCAGTGAGCCGAGATGGTGCCACTGCACTCCAGCCTGGGGGACACAGTGAGAGTCCATCTCAAAAAAAAAAAAAAAAAGTTCCAAATTTTTGAGGAGATACATTGATTTCTTCTTCTTTTCTCTAGAAGAGCTTAACCTAGATGAGCTATCAATCAAAAAATGCTTGCACGACCTTCTATAAAATAACCTGCCTATACTTTTCAAAACATCATGGACATGAAAGACAAAGAAAGACTGAAGGACTGCTCTAGATTAAGGATAACTAAAGAGACATGATGACTACATGCAATGTGTGATCCCCAATAGGACACTGGTCCACAGGGAATTTTTTTTTCCTTTTGCCATAAAATACATTATTAGGACAAATGGAAAGATTTAAATGATAGCATTGCATCAATACTAATACCCTGGTTTTGGTCATTATATTGCAGTTACATTAGAGAATGTCCTTGTATATTTAGGAAATACATATTGAAGTATCTTTAAAAAATATACTCTAAAGTATTTCTCCAGAAGATCTAGACCCAAATGGGCTGTCATAATTCTAAAAATGTTCATTTTGGGGTAAATAGGTAGTATGTCTGCAACTTACTCTCAGAAAGTTCAGGAAAAAAAAATGAGGGAAACACAATAAGGCAAATATGGTAAAATGTTAGCATTTGTAGAATCTGGGTAAAGGAAATTCTTATACCCTTCAACTTTTGCACTTTTTTTGTAAATCTGAATTATTTCAAAATAAAAATATTTTAAAAATATATATATTTACACACACACACACACACACACACACACACACTGGCCAGGCGCAGCGGCTCATGCCTGTAATTCTGGCACTTTGGGAAGCTGAGGTGGGAAGACTGCTTGAGGCCAGGAGTTTGAGACCAGCTTGGGAAACACAGCGAGACTCTGTCGCTACAAAAAATTGTTTAAAAATTAGCTAGGCATGGTGGTGCACACCTGTATTCCTAGCTACTCAAGAGGCTGAGGCAGGAGGATTGCTTGAGCCCAGGAGTTTGAGGTTACAGTGAGCAATAATTATGCTACTGCACTCCAGCCTGGGAGACAGACTCTCTCTCTCAAAAAAAAAAAAAAAAAAAAAAGACAGAAGACAATACTAAAACAAATTCAACCCAAAAGGCAAACTGAATATTTCACTTAATTAAAAAAGAACTGGTCTGACTAAAAATAGTGCTTTTATTAGCCAGATGATAAATTTAGCTTACTGAAATGAAAACCAGCTAAATAAGTATTATTTAACCATTGTTTATATCTCACTTGCTTTTACCAAACCTATGGAGATTTCATCAGAGAATAAATTGTAGTGTGCGTTTTAACTTGTTAACAATGGTAATAATTTGTTTCACTTATCAAACCTATATGTGCCTATATCATGCTAGACATTACATCAAGAAATTAAGATATGAAGGTGAATATATAATAGTCTCTTCAGCTTCAAGGATCTCACAATCTAATGGAAAAGACAGCTAGACAAACAACAAATTATAGTATGATGTCATGTGTTACAAAAGTGGAACAAGACTTTTATGGGAGAATGGAAAAATAAATGGTTAAATACACCCATATCATTTTAGAGTATGTTCAGCTCTGAATAACCAAAGTCCAATAAGCTGGTTTAAATAAGAGATTTAATTTTTCTCACATTATCAAGAAATACAGATTAAAGGACAGGCATGGTGGCTCATGCTTGTAATCACAGCACTTTGGGAGGCCGAGATGGGCGGATCACAAAGTCAGGAGTTCGAGATCAGCCTGGCCAACACAGTGAAACCCTGTCTCTACTGAAAATACAAAAAATTAGCTGGGCGTGGTGGCAGGCACCAGCTACTAGGGAGGCTGAGGCAGGAGAATCGCTTGAACCCGAAGGCAGAGGTTGCAGTGAGCCGAGATCGTGCCACTGTACTTCAGCCTGGGCGACAGAGCTAGACTCCGTCTCGGAAAAAAAAAAAAAGAAATACAGATTAAGGCAGTTCTGGGCTAGTGCTTGTCCTTAGTGATACTAAGGACCCAGGCTCTTTCTCTCTTCCTGTTCTACCTTCCATGAGTGGTTTTGTCTTCACTGCTGCTGTCATATCACATCTGCACTCCAGATGGGAAGAAGAGAGAAAAGGGCAAAAGGAGAGTGCCAACTCAGCCTGTTCCTTTTAAACAGGAAAACAATGACTTTCTTGGAAGTAACACCCAATAGACAGGGTTTATATAGACCAGAAAGGTGTCACATGGTCTGGAAAATAACTTTTTTTTGCTTGGTACATTGCACCCTGAACACAATTTTTCAGTTAGTAAAAAAGAACAGGAGAAGCCAAGCGCGGTTGCTCACACCTATACTCCTAGGACTTTAGGAGGCTGAGGCGGTTGGATTGCCTGAGCTCTAGTCCCAGCTATTCAGGAGGTGTGAGGCATGAGAATCGCTTGAACCCGGGAGGCTGAGGTTGCAGTGAGCCGAGATCGTGCCACTGCACTCTAGCCTGAGCGACAGAAGGACACTCTATCTCAAAAAAAAAAAAAAAAAAGAACAGGAGAATAGATACTGGAGAGGCAACAAGCACCACCCCTTTGGCTATGCAAAATGCATATACATCCTTCTTTCCATCTGTAGCATACATCCACTCACTACCTGTCCCCTCAGGTCTCATCCAGACTGAAATCAAGGATGTTTGGTTACAGTGCTAGTGTTTCCATTAGGTCCCGCTGAGCCTCATTGTTCAGCGGGTGGAACATATTGGGTGGAGATATTGGGGAAGATGCCCTTCTTTGGGGCTTTAAAAGCTTTCATAGTCTACTTCCTGGTGATAGGAGTTTAGGGGCCCAGGGGTGGCCTTAAGAGGTGAAAAGAGCTAGCCAGGCCTGGGGTTTCTTGGCAATAAAATTCACTCAAAAACTTTATAAGCTTCAAATTGGTTTCCAGTCATTTCCATGCACAAGTAGCCACAGAAAAATAAGCATGAAGACTGTCATCCTTTGGTAGCAGCCTCTACGTTCTGCCCATCTCCCTAACCCTTACCTTAGGGGCCACCTCTTAAAGCAATGAAGAATAGTAAGCTCCAGTCAGTAAATGAATCATATATCTAATCTTTGTCTGGAAGAATGAGAAAGTCTTGAGGCATCGATCTTATTTCATGTTACAGCTCAGAATTTCCCTGCTTGTATTGGCTTTAGTTTTAGTGGATAAGAACAATTAGCATTTTTAACTCTCCAAGGCTCTAAATTATGGGACTCTTAATCAATTAGACTGTAGGCTGTAGACAGAAGCATGCCTTTTAGCAAAGTAATACTTCTATCTCTGCTTTGTGGGCTAGCTTAATCTGCATTCAACCTCTTTTTCAATTTTATTTATTATTATTATTATTTTTTGAGACAGAACCTTGCTCTGTCTGTCGCCCAGGCTGGAGTGCAGTGGCTGTGATCTTGGCTCACTGCAACCTCCACCTCCCAGGTTCAAGCGATTCTCCTGCCTCTGCCTCCCGAGTAGCTGGGATTACAGGTGCCCACCACCATGCCCGGCTAATTTTTATATTTTTCAGTAGAGACGGGGTTTCGCCATGTTGGCCAGGGGGCTGGTCTCAAACTCCTGACCTCAGGTGATCTGCCCACCTCAGCCTCCCAAAGAGCTGGGATAACAGGCGTGAGCCACCGCTCCCAGCCAATAGGCCAATTTTATTTTGCCTAACTCATATCACCAGGAAGTGGACTATAAAAGCTTTAACTGTTGGTCTTTGTTACTAGTCACAGAAGCAGCCTCTGGCTGCTTAGAAGCTGGAAAGGCATTAAACAGGTTGTTTCAAATTGTCCAGAACCAGGCAGTCTTGAGACTAAGCTTCCAGGAACGATGACCAAAGCCATACCACAGAAATAGGCTAATGATAAAAACTGCTTTTCTCTCGTGGGGTGCCAGAAAAAAATGCCGCCATTTTTACCCTCATGGAACACAAGATGCTACACTTCGGATGTTGCCAGAAACCAACCTTACTATGTCTGCTCTTGCCACCATACCAGTGCGACTTCTCTTCTCCATGAGGAACTTGATCCTGACACCACTGATGCTACTCCTGCCAGCAAAACAGATTCTGTGCTGAATACAAGTGAGTGTGCTTCACCTAATCAAACGCCTGTGCCTGAGCTACAAAGGAAACTGAGGAACTTAAATTTTCTAGGTTCTGTCTTAGGGATTTAGAATTCAGGTAGATGGAAATTCTTGAAACAAAGCAGGGTTATTTGAAGAGTAGTAAATTACCAGAAAACCTGTCAAATATCCACTATTCTACTTCTTTACTCAATTCACCTTATTGGATAATCTTTGGCATCAAAAGATATTTTACAACTGAATTCTTCTGTATTCATTAACTGTTAACACTTTAATTAGGTCAAATGCACCCCAAGTATATTTATATGCTATATACTGTTTTTATTATAATTTTGTCTTATAGATTATAAAATCCCTGACTTTTGCTTTCCACATTAGATACTGAGTACTATAGCAGCCTTAGTTTGTTGATGTTGCCAGATCTTTAAAAAGGAACTGCATTGAGATCATGGTTTATTTCCTGTACTTTAGGGCCCTGAAACGCCTTATCTACTCTGGTCATATTAAATATATCAATAAAAAGCAATTTCTTTTTTTTTTTTTGAGACGGAGTTTTGCTCTTGTTGCCCAGGCTGGAGTGCAATGGCGCAATCTCGGCTTACTGCAACCTCTGCCTCCCGGGTTCAAGCGATTCTCCTGCCTCAGCCTCCTGAGTAGCTGGGACTACAGGCATGTGCCACCATGCCCAGCTAATTTTGTATTTTTAGTAGAGATGAGATTTCTCCATGTTGATCAGGCTGGTCTCGAACTTCTGACCTCAGGTGATCCAACTGCCTTAGCCTCCCACCAAGTGCTGGGATTACAGGCGTGACCCACTGCACCCGGCCAAAAAGCAATTCCTTGAAATAAAGTCTTTATCTCAATTTTGGACCAAAATACGAATTTAGGTAAAGATTTTAAAATAAACTATTATGGATAGCATAGTTTATAATAGTGTGACAATCATAGAGATATTTTGAATCCAAATAACTTAAAGGACATTAAAATATTTCACACTGAAGTTCCAGAAACACTTCTAAATATTTCAAGCACATTATGTATATTATATAAATGATGACTTCAAATTGGGGAAACTGTAACACAAAAGTGTTTTCTTCCAAGAACCCGTCCCTAACTCATCAAGTTTGGATCTGTAGCTCTGCTTACGTGCCTCAGCAATCTCTGCCTCCTATCCTGGCATTGCAAGAACTGTAGCTGTACATTTAATTGCCTGTCTTTTACACAGCACTCTAAGTTCCACTGGATAGGAACCAGATCTGTCTTGCCCATTGTTCTATCCCTGGCATCTAGCATAACAGCGATTCAATGTTTGTTGAGTCACATTAACATGTCTTAGAACACAAACCATAAGATAGTTTTAGACAATGACAAATCTAAATAAACCAAAAGGCAGAAGTTTAAAATACATCTAAAGAACAGCTTCTTGGAGCTTTTTGTTTTTTTAACCGTATCATTCGTTTAGAAGTACATCCCTATTTTTTCTTACATATATGCCAGAGAGGAAGTTAAAAAATATAGATACTATTAAAAAACTAAGTACCATAAAAAATAATGACCTGAAGTCCTGGGTTTTCTTGGGACCATCTTTATCGTAAATTTGTATGAATGAAAATATATGTTTGTTAAAGGCCAACACTGAAACCAGGTGACTAATATCCACATTAGAAAGAGGGTTTTGACAAATGTTAATAATCAAACAGAAAGCAAGTATAGAATAATGAATAACCTGAGTATTTTTCTAACTCATAGTTAAAGGCTATGCTAGACCAATCATGAATGATATGAATAAAAAATTATGATTTATACAAATTCAGGCACCTGAGATAATATAAAAAATAGAGTAGAAAATATTTGGAAAGAAAAATAGTTTCCAAAATATTTTTTAAAGATTTTAAAAATAAGGAATTATTTCAAATGATGAAATTATGCTTGTAATAAAGAACCTTGAATTCACCGGCAAGGATAAAGGAAGTAAATGTTTCCTTTTATTATTTTTAACTGATACATACTAAATATGCATATTTAAGGAGTACAGTGATAGTTCAATGCATGTATATGTGTGATGATCAAATCAGGGTAATTAGCATATCTATGACCTTATTGATCATTTCTTTGTGTTAGGAATATTCAAAATTTGCTCTTCTAGCTATTTGAAAATATACAATAAGTTGTTAATTATAGTTACCCTACAGTGCTATAGAACACTAGAACTTATTCCTCCTAGCTAATTGTAATTTTGGACCCATTAACCAACCTCTAGTATACCCCTCTGACCCTTCCTGGCCTCTAGCAACCACTATCTGCGCTCTGTTTCTATAAGTTGAACTTTTTTAGGTTCCACATGAGTGAGAACATGCAGTATTTGTCTTTCTGTGCCTGGCTTATTTCACTTAACATAATGTCTTCCAGGTTCATGTATGTTGTCACAAATGACAAGATTTCCTTGTTTTTATGGCTGAATAATATCCATTGTGTGTGTGTATGTGTGTGTGTGTACATGTGTGTGTGTATATATACATATATATATGTATATATACACACCACATTTTTTTTAATCATCTGTCGATGGATTCTTAGGTTGATTCCGTATCTTGGCTACTGTGAATAGTGCTAAGATAAACATGAGAATGCAGCTATTTCTTGGATACAGTGATTTCCTTTCCTTTGGATACATACCCAGTAGAGGAATTACTAGATCATGCAATAGTTCTATGTTTAGTTTTTGAGGAACCTCTATACTGTTTTCTATAATGGCTATCCTAATTTACATTCCCACCAACAGTGTATAAGAGTTCTCCTTTCTCCATATCCTTGTCAGCATTTGTTATTTTTTGTCTTTTTGACAACAGTCATTCTATCTGGGGTGAGATGATATTTCATTGTGGTTTTAATTTTCATTTCCCTGATGAGTGATGTTGCGTATTTTTTCATATACTTGTTGGCCATTTGTGTGTCTCCTTTTGAGAGATGTCTGGAAGTGATTTTTAAAAAAAATTAAAAATGAGAAATTGTTTAAGATAAAGAGTTCCTGCTGGGATTCAAAATTTAATTTCCACTGTAGATATTATTTGAATGGAAGAAAAAGAGAGATGGATTTAGAATTCACGCATACAAGGTGATTACTCTTCCAAATGAAGTTTCATTTTATTACTTTCAATTTCTATTATTTTTCATTTTGAGACATTATATGATATTTTTTAGAAACACATAATCACAACTCTCCATTTTCTAAACAAGAAGCAGAATTTTTATTCTTGTCATTTCTATGTGACAGTATAGACACTGCTAAAATATTTGAAGGAATTTTGCTTAAAGTAACTTTTAGAAAGAGAGATTAAGGAATCAAATTTCTTACATTTTGGACCTCTACATATATACATGCATATATATATGCATGTATATATGCATGTATATATGTATATATGTGTGTATACATATATACACACACACACAAAGAATGAGGCTATTATTAAGGCAATATGTATTAATACTCATAAAGAGTCAAAATATATAATTCTGTGGGAAAATTAAAATATACATAAAACCAAAGGATAAAAAGAAATCTAAACAATATTCAATACTGTTATATCTAAAACCAGGCATTTGAAATATAGATACTAAATTTAGTTATTTAAAATAACCTAAAACTTTATTCATATGATAAAAATAATATAGATCTGTGATTACCTATATAAAATGTTGGCTATACTACACAGAATCTCTAAAGATCATTATTAAGATAAAAGCTGATGACTACACATCTTAAATTTAGGATTAACTATGTTTTCTGCCCTTATAAACATAACTTAGATCAGCCAGGTGCAGTGGCTCACACCTGTAAACCCAGCATTTTGGGAGGCTGAGGCAGGTGGATCACCTGAGGTCAGGAGTTCCAGACCAGCCTGGCCAACATGGTGAAACCTTGTCTCTACTAAAAATACAAGAATTAGCTGGGTGTGGTGGCAAGCTCCTGTAATCCCAGCTACTTGAGGGGCTGAGGCAGGAGAATCACTTGAACCTGGGAGGTGGAGGTTGCAGTGAGTGGAAATCATGCCACTGTACTCCAGCCTGGGGTGACAAGAGTGAAAATCCATTTCAAAAAAAAAAAAAATGGGCGAGGTGGCTCACGCCTGTAATCCCAGCACTTTGGGAGGCCAAGGCAGGCAGATCACGAGGTCAAGAGTTTGAAACCAGCCTGACCAACATGGTGAAACCCCGTCTCTACTAAAAATACAAAAATTAGCCAGGTGTGGTGGTACACGCTTGTAATCTCAGCTACTCAGGAGGCTGAGGCAGGAGAATTGCTTGAACCTGGGAGGCGGAGGTTGCAGTGAGACAAGATCACACCACTGCACTCCAGCGTAGGAGACAGAGCAAGACTCCATCTAAACAAAACAAAACAAAACGAAAAAACCATAACTCAGATCTAATAATTTCTTTTTTTTCTTTTCTTTTTCTTTTTTTTTTTGTGAGACAGGGTCTGGCTCTGTCACCCAGGCTGGAGTGCAGTGGTACGATCTCGGGTCATTGCAACATCCGCCTCCCAGGCTC
Source organism: Pongo abelii (assembly GCF_028885655.2). Taxonomy (NCBI): domain Eukaryota; kingdom Metazoa; phylum Chordata; class Mammalia; order Primates; family Hominidae; genus Pongo; species Pongo abelii. The sequence continues at coordinate 139,566,281 of NC_071989.2, read as the reverse complement.
AAGTGATCCTCCCACCTCAGTCTCCCTAGTAGCTGGGGCCATGGGTGCACATCACCATGCCTGGTTAATTTTTTGTATTTCTGGTAGAGACAGGGTTTTACTATGTTGCCCTGGCTAGTCTCAAACTCCTGAGCTCAGGTGATTTGCCCACCTCAGCCTCCCAAAGTGCTGGGATTACAGGTGTGAACCACAGTGCCCAGCCCAAGATCTAATAATTTCTGATAAGTCCCCATTAATTAAAAGTAACTTTAAAAGCCCTTTGGACTTATACGGTAGTATAAGTATAAGGTAGGAAGATCTATTATAAGGCTGTAATAATCAAGACATGAAGGTAATGATGCAGGACAGAAAAACAGATTGAAGAGATTATAAAGTCCAGAAACAGATGCACACATATATAGTTCTTAGATTTTATGACAAAGGTGATCCTGTAGAGTAGTAGGCGGAAGAGTGGTCTTTTCAATAAGTGTTGCTGGATCAACTGGATAGTCACATGTAAAAAAATAAATCTTGACCCCCCCCATCTCATACCATATACAAACCAACTCTAGTTGATATAAACAACCAAATGGAAAAGATCAAACAATATAGCTTTTTTTTTTTTTTTTTTTTTTTTTTTTTTTTGAGACAGAGTCTTACTCTGTCACCCAGGCTGCAGGGCAGTGGCTCGATCTTGGCTCACTGCAAGCTCTGCCTCCCGGGTTCATGCCATTCTCCTGCCTCAGCCTCCAGAATAGCTGGGACCATAGGTGCCTGCTACCATGCCTGGCTAATTTTTTGTATTTTTAGTAGAGACGGGGTTTCACTGTGTTAGCCAGGATGGTCTCGATCTCCTGACCTCGTGATCCACCCGCCTCGGCCTCCCAAAGTGCTGGGATTACAGGCATGAGCCACCGCGCCCCGCCTTTTTTTTTTTTGAGATGGAGTCTCACTCTGTTGCCCAGGCTGGAGTGTGGTGGCATGATCTTGGCTCACTGTAGCCTCCGCCTCCTGCATTCAAGTGATTCTCCTCCCTCAGCTTCCTGAGTAGCTGGAATTACAGGCATGCGCCACCATGCCTGGCTAGTTTTTGTATTTTTAGTGAAAATGGGGTTTCACCATGTTGCCCAGGCTCATCTTGAACTCCTGACCTCAAGTGATCCACCTGCCTCAGCCTCCCAAAGTTCAGGGATTACAGGTGTGAGCCACTGCGCCCAGCCTACAATAAAGCTTTTGGAAGAAAGCATAGGAGAATCTCTTCACGATCTTGCTTGAGCTAGGCAAAGATTTCTTTAATAGAATTAAAAAGCACTAATTATAAAAAAATCCATAAATATGACATTAAGAACTTCTCACAGAAAGATAACATTACCAAAGTGAAAAGGAAAGCCACGGAGTAGAAGATTCTTGTAATACATATACCCACCAAATTTCTATATTCAGAACATATAAAGAAATCCTTTAAATCAACACTAAAAAGGCAGACAACCCCTTAGAAAAATGGACAAAAGACTCGAACAGGCACTTCATAAAAAAGAATATCCAAATGTCCACTAAACAACTGAAAAGGTCCTCATAGTTCATTAGTTACCAGAGAAATATAAATTAAAATCACAATGTGATACCACCATATATCCATCAGAAAGGCCATTTTTTTTTTTTTTTACATGTGGCTTGTTGTGCATGTTGGTTACATGGGTATTCATTTTATGAAAATTCACTGAGCTATACAATTACAAATTGAGTACTTTTTTGTTTGTATGTTATGCTTCCATAGTCTGCTTAAAAAACACAGCCTTTCAATATATATATTTTTTGAGGCAGGGTCTTACTCTGTCACCCAGGCTGGAGTACAGTGGCATACTCATGGCTCACTAAGGCCTCAACCTCCAGGGCTGAAATGATCTTCCCACCTCAGCCTCCCTACTAGCTGGAATTACAGGTATGCACCACCGCATCCTGATAACTTTTGTATTTTTTGTAGAGGCGGGGTTTTGTCATGTTGCCCAGGCTGGTCTTGAACTCCTGGGCTCAATCTAGACTCCTGCCTTGGCCTCCCAAAGTGCTGGGATTACAGGAATGAGCCACTGCACCTGGCCAACAATTTTGAATGTCATCTTTTTGTTGTTACTGTCCCCAAAGATACTTTAGAGAATAAAAACAAAATATTATGTGAAATGAGATTTTGCTGAAGCACCATCTGGAGTCTCGAGGTATAATGGAGGATCTCAACTATATTTCCATTTCCTATAATCCTAAATCTTCCGAATTAAAATAACTAATTATAGGCCAGGTGCGACGGCTCATGCATGTAATCCCAGCACTTTGGGAGGCTGAGGCAGGTGGATCACCTGAGGTAAGGAGTTTGAGACCAGCCTGGCCAACAAAGTAAAACCCTGTTTCTACCAAAAATACAAAAATTAGCTGGGCATGGTGGGGTGTGCATGTAGTCCTAGCTAGTTGGGAGGCTGAGGCATGAGAAATGCTTGAACCCAGGAGGTGGAGGTTGCAGCGAGCCAAGATTGTACTACTGCACTCCAGCCTGGGCGACAGAGTGAGACTCCATCTCAAAAAACCCAAAAAAACAAAAACACAAAAAACAAAACTCATTATAGAGTAAAAGGCAAAGAGATAGTCTAGGTAAGTGATAAATGATGCCAGAAAAATTAAGAACTGTAAATAAATATGATAAAAATATACAGTTGTACTGTCTTTGTAATTAGTTTTGAAATATAACAAGATAAAAAATAAAAAATAAAAATTAATTAAAAGGGAACAAATGTGGCAAAACAAAGTTTCATAATTCAGTATCATAGACTATAACCTTGTAAAATATATATGCTATGTACCACATTGTCTGGCAAAATCAAGCTGTTTTACCACTCAGCATTACATGTGCTATAATTATTCAATATTTTAAAACACACTGCAGTTAGAAACCATTTTTCTTTAATTTTACTTACTCAGTGTATTGTGGTCTGTGTGAATACCTTGTATAACAGATGTTCTGAGTAATAATTCAACATCAGAACCTATTTTCATTAGCTGTTAAGAAAACCAAACAAATAGAATAAGTCCTTTAGGTGTTTCATATGAATGTACTGTTTTTGAAAACGATAGTTTTACTATAATTTCTTTTCAAGTAACACAGTAGTTTCTCCTTATCTGCAGTTTCAGTTACCCGTGGTCAACTGCAGTCTGAAAATATTAAATACAAAATTCCCAAAATAAATAATGTATAAGTTTTTAATCACATGTCACTCTGAGTAGCATGATGCAATCTCACGCCATCTGCTCCAGCCTGTCTGGGATGTGAATCATTTATTTGTCTAGCATATCCATGTTGTATACACTGTCCACCTGTGGTCACTTAGTAGCCATCTCGGTTATCAAGATTGACTGTTGCCATGCTGCAGTGCTTATATTCAAGTAACTCTTATTTTACTTAATAATGGCTCCAAAGCACAAGAGTACTGTGTCTAATTTATAAATTAAACTTTACCATAGGAAAGTATATGTAATAAAAACATAGTATATAGGATTTGGTACTATCAGAGATTTGAGGCATCCACTGAGGATCTTAAAATGTATCCCCCAAGGATAAAAGGGGACTACTGTACTGCTTTTAACTTTTTATAACCATTCCAACTAGTATAGAAAGCTCAGATATGCATATAGTTTTAGCTTTTATCTATCAATTCTATATTTTCTTCCAAAACAGATTTAGGGTATTTTTTGTTACAATGTGTAGTTTTAAGTGTGTTTAAAATGCACATTTTGGGGAGGGCAGTTGAATGTTTCTTCACTTGAACTCCAACTTTGGCTGTATCATTAAGTGTATGGCCTTGGGTTAATCACCTACTCTCTTTGAGTTTCAGACCTCATCAAATAATATGTACTTGAGAGACCCTGAGACCCTTTCAGGGATCTGTGAGGTCAAAATTACTTTCAAAACACTACAGCCTTTTGCATGGTTTGAGTTGTGAGCAGTAGAGCTTTCTCCATCAAAATACCATTTTTTACTTGACAGAACCACTCACAAGATCATTCAGACTTAGCTATTTGGCAGACATTTTCTTATTTTCTTAGAAAAGTAGAGTGTGTCACTTCAAAGAAAACAACTGACAGTATTTGCTGACAATGACAAAACTGAAGCTTTCAAGCAAATATCAGAATTCTGGAGAATTTGTATCTGCCAGGGTAAGCTTCATAGCTTCACAATACTTAAATATTTTTTTCTTGCTTTGTTTTTGAGACAAGGTCTTGCTTTGTCACCGAGGCTGGAGTGCAGTGGTGTAATCATAACTCATTGCAGCCTTGAACTCCTGGGCTCAAGCGACCGTCCCACTTCAGCCTCCAGAAGTGTTGGGATTACAGGTGTGAGCCACCACGCCCAGCCTTAAAGATTTTTCTGATGAGATGGATATTAGTATTGATAGATATAATTTTAAAATATGTAATGAACTATGTCAACATCTGGAGGATCTGTAGTATTTAATGAACCTGTATTTTCTAAATCATCACTGCATGATGTTACAAAATCATGCATGGGTAAAAAATCCATTCACAGGGAAATATCAATTAAAGTTCATTGTCTACCTAAATGAAGCTTTGAGGGCATGTGAGAGAATATCCCAAGAAGAGGCAACAGCATAACAACCCTAAGTGAGGAAACTTTTTGGTAAATTCAAGGACCCTCAATGAAGGGGCTGAGATTGGAAAAGTGAGGGGGATGTGGTTCAAGTTGAGGGGGCAAGGTAACAAAGGTCAGATGACAGACAGTCTTGTAGGTCATGTTAGACACTTTAGATTTTTCTTGAATGAGATGAAGAGTCATGGGGTTGTGAGTAGTAGAGTGCTGAGATATGCCTTTTTTTTCTTTTTTAAGGTTTATTCTGTTTTCAAAAGTACTGAGAATAGGCTGTAGGGAGTGCGGCTGGAAGCAGGAGGCCCATTAGGAGGCTGTTGTAACAAGAGAGATGATGGTGGCTTGGACTCGGAGATAATGACAGGGAGGATGAGAAGTAGTTGAATTCTATATATATTAATATTTTGAGATTTAAGTCAACAGGATTTGCTATCAGATTGGATATAAGTGTGAGAGAAGAATAGCCGTCAAGAAAGCACCAAGGTTTTTGGTCTGAGCATCAAAAGGAGGGAGCTGGAATTAACTGCCATGGAGAGAGCTGTGGGAGAGCAAAGCTTCATCTCCTGACACCTGGGAAGGGGCTTAGCAGGGCAGAGAAGGAGAAAATAATGGGTCTCCTCAGCCATTGGAGGTACATAAACTGAGTCAAGTCCTAGATATAAGGCTGGAAACAAGGCCAGTTGAGGAATAAGGGATTAGGGGGGTCCAGAGGAGATGAGGAGGAGGTGGTCTGCATGAATCCTGGAACCGCCCCCTCCAAAAAAATTCCATTGGTCTGACAGATAACAGAGTTGCACATTGGAACTAACCTTTAACTAGGTGACAGAGTGAGACTCCGTCTCAAAAAAAAAAAAAAAAAAAGAAATTACCTCATGTCAAGGCGTAGTATTAAAAAATATTCACAATTATGTGGCTTATACCTGTAATCCCAGAACTTTGGGAGGCCAAGGCAGGAGGATCGCTTGAAGCCAGGAGTTTGAAACCAGCCTGGGCAACAAAGCAAGACCTCATCTCTACCCAAAAAAATAAAGAAAAAAAATCACAATTATCTAAAAGGCTGTTCTACTCTTTTCCAACTACAAATTTGTGTGAGGCTGAATTTTCTTCATATACTTCAACCTAAAAAACATAATGCAGGGGGCTGGGCACAGTGGATCACGCCTGCAATCCCAGCACCTTGGGAGGCTGAGGTGGGTGGATCACCTGAGGTCAGGAGTTCAAGACTAGCCTGGACAACATGGTGAAACCCATCTCTACTAAAAATACAAAAATTAGCCAGGTGTGGTAGCATGCACCTGTAATCCCAGCTATTCAGGAGGATGAGGCAGGAGAATAGATTGAACCCGGAGGTGGAGGTTGCAGTGACCTGGGATCATGACACTGCACTCTAGCCTAGGCAACAAGAGCGAAACTCCATCTCAAAACAAAAACAAAAACAAGACAAAAACAAAAAAACCAATACCACTCTTCTCACTAAATTTTTAAAAATAGTTATTTTTCATAAATATCATGTTACCTTTTAACATATAATGAAATTGTTATTTTAAAATGAATTAATCAATATATATTTTTAAAAATTCTCAGTTTACATTTCTAATATGGTAAATGTTGATATAAACAAAGCTTTTTGGGGTCCTCAATTTGTAAGAGTGTAAAGGTTCTTTGAGATGACCAAGTTTGAGAACTGCTGATCTAGAGAGGATGCCTGAGACTCCTTTTAGTGCCAAGACTCTATCAACCCTCTAATAACAATGCAATTATTTAAAAATTACTAAAATCTTAATATTTTTCAGTTGCAGAAAGTACAAAATATACATTTGTATATAACAAATATGCAATTTCTAGATGCTTAATGTTAAATTAATGCTCTATAAGTAAAATGAATTTGGGAGATTGTAGTTCATTTTCCCAGTTTACTTAATATAAACAGACCTCAATTTAAAAGTCTTTAATCATAATTTCAAAATTAAAAAATTATCATATTGTTATGAATTAGTCTACTGAATAGCAAACAGTACAAACTTCCTCATATACCTTTTAACCTCCCTTCAAGTTATGAGTTAATTATACTGTCATTTTAATTTCTGCCATGAATAAAAATTACATATTCCCTATTTGCCCTATCATGTTTCAGTAAAATCTTTCCCTTTTTGTTTATTTTTTAGAGAGGGAATACTTAGGCTATCTCATTTTGTCTCATGAGCTCCATTATTACAGGTATTTACTATTTCAAAAATAGCATTTTCTCCACTAAATATAAATGCATTTTTTATCAGTTTTTTTTTAAACATCTGGAAATTCTATAAACATGGAAGAATTTCTCTAGTTTGTACCTTCCTTTACCCTTTTTAAAGGAATTAATTCTTGGAACCATATCAATTCTTGGAACCATAACTATCTTGCAAATTATTTTCCATTTTTTTGTTTTGTTTTCTTCCTAAGGGTCCTTTCCTTATCTTTATATAGTTAGACACAGGAAGCTGAGGACAGAGATAATATGTATATGCCAGAATACATAACATATAGGAAAAGAAAAATTGTGCACTTTTTTCAATGAACTTTTACTAGGAGTATTAGGGAGCTGAGAGAGTAGTGTCTGTATAGTGTCTTCAACTAGAGCAAGTGACCAAAATGTAAATACAGAAAGCAAAGCAAGAATAGTTCATACTGCGGCTGTTTGTCATTGCCAAGATGGGATTAAAAATAAATATCTAACTGCTTAGTTCAGTTAAGAGTAGAAGTTTCCTCTGTAGTTCTGAGTTACTACAACACTCATTCTCTCTAGTTCCAGTCACTTGCTTTAAGTGAGGATAGAAGTTCTGTAGGTTTCTGAGTTTGTTCAGCTGTTCTGGCTTTGACCATGGCTATTTCCATGTTCTGTTCATGGGGTACCTTGCTGTATTTTGGTGTTGGCAGATGAGCCTGAGGAGGTGAGCCACACCAAACAAGTGAAGGTTATCTACAATTGTGATGGCCTTAACTATCAAGTAATGGTTTTTATTTTACATAACCCCTCTATCTTCATCATTTCCTCTTTGACAAGATAATTGTATAAGTTTTACTATAACTGAAAAAATTACTGTACCTCTTCTACTTTCTTAGGAGAAGTTTCACTTTTATTTTTTTTGAATTCTTCATTTATCTTTATTCTGGCTGCTACAAAGAGAAAAGTACATATAGTTATTCGCTTTTGTAATCTATAATTCCTATCTCAATAATTTACACGTTATTCACTATGAATGGCTACTTCTCTAGTATAGAAATTGCCCTCATGAAAAACAAAGCATAAGAATAAGAAATTTGTTAATGAAGTCCCTTGGAGAGCTTTTGACAGGATGACAAGTTTGTAGGTAAACCTACCATAAACCTTTGGCACTCTAATATTTTTTCTTCCACTGATTTTTACTCTCAAATTCATTTGTATACCTATAGCTATTGAATTACAATAAATCTAATGTTTTATTTTTACAAATCTAAGGATTTCTATTAAAATGCTTTTTTAAGATGGTAAAATTCAATACATACAAGTATGTTAAACTACATACACACATACACAAAGACTGGCAGCAAACAGGATACATGTGTACATATATGTAAAATTTTAAGTGTCTTGGCTGACATACGAAGTGAGTGACAAATAAAACTTTTGTTTACATATACCACTGAGAATTTGATATCATTATAGCAGCATAATTTGGTAGAATCTCACTGGCCTTATTGTGCTGGTGTGAGCATTTAATGGAACAATCCATATAAAGTGCTTAGCAAATATGCAACCAAATTGTTAGCTGTTCTTATAACTGTTTCACTTAAAAAATTTAAAGCAACAAAAATATTCCATGTTGATAATTACCATAAAAACTTCCTTCTATGTTGTGTGTGTGTGTGTGTGTATATATATATATGTTATATATACATTTTTTTTCTTTTTTCCTTTTTTTTTTTTTTCCAGATGGAGTCTGGCTTTGTCGCCCAGGCTGGAGTGCAGTGGAGTGATCTCGGCTCACTGAAACCTCCGCCTCTGGGTTCAAGCAATTCTCCTGCCTCAAGCGATTACAGGTGTGTGCCACCATGCCCGGCTAATTTTTGTATTTTTAGTAGAGGCGGGGTTTCACCATGTTGGCCAGGCTGGTCTCAACTTCTGACCTCAAGTAATCCACCTGCCTCCGCCTCCCAAAGTGCTGGTATTACAGGTGTGAGCCACAGAGCCCAGCCTATGTTGCATATATTTCAATACATAAGGTGGTTTAGAGTTTGGACTTTTGAATCAGACTGCTTAGACTAAATCCCAGGCCCACCTTTTACTAAGTATGACATGGGACAGATATTTTCACATTTTGTCAATTTTCTCATTTGTAAAAATAGGAATTATAACAGCAACTATCTTACAGAAATATTACAATAATTAAATCAGGAATTCATGTAAAGTATGTATAATACAATACATACATCTTATTTGTTTAGAAATTATATTTGATGAGTTACAAAAACTTAAATCCCTGGAAACAGTGGGGACACTTTACCTAGGTGCACTCTTAAGGAGGTTCAGAAATGTATGAGGAGTGGAACTGAACATGAATAACACAGAACCTAAATTTCAGAGCCTGTGACTTCCAGATTAAGATAGAAACTACTTAAAACAGGGAGGTACTGAATTTGGAATCATTTGGGATGGATTCTCTTTCACAGCTGCTCTTTTAGACTGACATAAGACATTAACAACATGGTAATATCTGGTCCTAGAGAGTGTGAAAATTTGGTTATGTAACAGAAAGTTCAATGGCTTGAATATAAGGCAAGCAATGATAAACACTGAAATTCTGGTCGCTCGCCTTTTTTTTTGACCAACTCTTTATGAAGACTTGATCTTTAAAAATTTTTCTTTAAGTAGATATTTCTCAAATAAGTGTAATATAAGCTAATCTTTATAAAAGATATTAGAGAGAGATAGTGAAGGTCATTCCCTAAGATGGGTCTTGACCACACAGGGTTTCTCAGACAGATTAGTAGTCATCTAAAAAGTAGACTGGCTCCGAAGGGGTAAAGAACATACTTACCTTCTAATGCTCTGGCATCATTTTTAAAAACTTGTTGTCTGGTCCTGTGCAGTGTTTTAAAGAGCTGTAAAACCTGTTAAGAAAATCAGAATTCAAGGCTGGGCACAGTGGCTCATGCCTGTAATCCCAGCACTTTGGGAAGTTGAGGTAGCAGGATTGCTTTAGCCCAGGAGTTCGAGACACTGGGCGATATGGTGAGACCCCCATCTCTACAAAAAAAGAAATTTTTTTGACATGGATCCTCACTCTGTCGCCCAGGCTGGAGTGCAGTGGCATGATCTTGGCTCACCACAACCTCCACCTCCTGGGTTCAAGCGATTCTCCTGCCTCAGCCTCCCAAGTAGCTGGGATTACAGGCACCTGCCACCAAGCCTGGCTAATTTTTGTATTTTTAGTAGAGACAAGGTTTCACCATGTTGTCCAGGCTGGTCTCGAGCTCCTGACCTCAGGTGATCCACCCGCCTTGGTCTCCCAAAGTGCTAGGATTACATGAGTGAGCCACCGCACCTGGCCAAAATATTTTTTAAAAATTAGTCAGGCCATGGTGGTGTGCACCCGTGGTCCTAGCTACTTGGGTGGCTGAGGTGGGAGGATTGCTTGAGTCCAGGAAGTTGAGGCTACAATGAGCTCTGACTGCACTACTACACTCCAGCCTGGGTGACAGAGCAAGACCCTGTCTCAAAAAAAAAAAAAAAGAAAAGAAAAGAAAAAGAAAAAGAAAATCAGAATTCAGACCTCAAAAGGAAAACATTTCACATTTTACATAAATCGTATTACAAGGATTAAACAGTATTCCTTTTCTGTTTGTTTCATAGACTATTTTTAAAAATAGTTGGTGAAAACCAGGACTTGCCAAAATAACTTTCCTTTGATTATTTGTCTCTACATTAAAAACATTTTTAGCCTTATTTACAAAAATAATACAAAGTTCTTTGAAATAAATAAAACAATATAAGGATGGTTAAAAAGTTAATAATCCTCATGCTAAAAACCAGTCTGCTACTTTACCAGTCTGGTATGTATCTGTTCTCATTTTTCTTAACCTATTGAAGTTTTAATCCGCTCTTAATATCATACACACACATATACAAAATTATGAATTTATTGCATCTTAAAAGAGGCCACAGAAGGAAGATGTTTTAGACAATTTAGACAAATTTAATTGCTATTCTTTTTTTTTTTTTTTTGAGATGGAGTCTCACCTTGTCACCCAGGCTGGAGTGCAATGACACAATCTCGGCTCACTGCAACCTCCGCCTCCCAAGTTCAAGCGATTCTCCTGCCTCAGCCTCCCGAGTAGCTGAGATTACAGGCGCATGCCACCACGCTCAGCTAATTTTTTGTTATCTTTAGTAGACACGGGGTTTCACCATGTTGGCTGGGCTGATTTCGAACTCCTGACCTCGTGGTCCGCTGCCTTGGCCTCCCAAAGTGCTGGGATTACAGGCGTGAGCCACTGTGTCTGGCCCTTTTAATTGCTATTTCATAAAAGATAAGTGAAATGTTGAGACTTATGAATATTCCGAGTCTGTATTGAAAAAAAAAAAGAGAGAAAAGAGCCTGGCATTTTGGTAAAAGACAGATTGTGAAGAGGCTTTAGTCATAGGCTGAGGTCACTTCACACTTCTCAAGTCCAAAAAGGTACTCAATATTGTTCTCTCAATATTGCTCTTCCTCCACTCTTCTCTATTTTACTTATTGGAGGCCACCAAGTTTCTGAAGCCAGAAATCTGTAGGTCATCCTTTTATTCTACCTTACTCTTGTTGTGGAAACTTTAGGAATGTCTCTGTAATCTTTCTTTTATCCTCTATCAACAAAACCACTTACGTCAGGCACTCCCCATCTCTTAGACTATTTACAAAAGTTTGTCACTTTGCCACCACACCCTCCTGTCCTCCAGTCTGTTCTACAAATAATATCTAACATTTACTAAGCATACTGTGTGCTAGACACCATTTTAAGTGTTTTACATATATTAGAAAACCTATAACATCAAAGGCAGACATGAAAACAGAAATAAGAAACAGAGCAAAAGAACTTAAAAATAAAAACCAAGCAGCCATAAAAAACTTCCTCAGAAACATGTTATCACAGAGATGGAATAACATCAATAAAAAGCTGTAGTAAATTGAAAAAGAAACATTCCAAAAACTCCCAAAAGCTCTTGGCTATCGAACAGGTGAAAGTAAGGATTAAGTTGAGAAAAATTGCCCAGAATGTAGAATAAAAGTTCAGAAACAGAAACTGAGGAGAGGAAAGACAAGAAAATTAAGGGAGAAGGCCCAACAGCTAGATTAGCAGAAGGGCCAACAAGAGAGAAAAGAGAAAAGGGAGGGAAGAAATTTTAAAATTTTCACTTAATATTTGGGTAAAAGGGAAGGAAAAAAATTCCACCAAGTAAGGCACAAGAATTACAAGATAGAAAGGGTTCCACCAAGTGCCCAACATAAAACTCATAACACAGCACAGCACGATGTAAGTTCAGTGCAATGCTGATAATGAGAACTATCTCAGAGAATAAACATTTCACATGTAAAGGATGGAAAAAATCAGAATGGTACCTGATTTCTGAATAGCACCACTGTAAGAAGACAATGGAATAAGATATTCAAGTTTTGAAAAAATGTCTGCTTTAGAACACCATAGATACTCAAACTATCACTCAAAGACAAGGGCAAATACATATTTTCAGAAATGCAAAGTCTCTTATCTGTCATACATACTTTATTGGAAAGCTACAGAAGAATATGCTCCACCAAAATAAGGAAATGAACCACAAAAGGAAAAGACATGGGAACCCGGGAGACAGGTGGTCTAACATGGGAGAGGCAAAGACCATGGGGAAGGACAAATGCTAGTCAACATTTGTGCAGCCAGACTAGAAAGCAACTAGGCAGGACTATAGCAAAAGACTGAATTGCTCCAGGAAAGGTATTGCTAGGAAAAATGAAACTGGTAGACTGGTTTTGCCTAGAATTTGGGAATAGATATCTAGGATATCTATTAAAGGATATTTTTAAAAAGTAATAATTTTTAAAAGGCAGTTATTAATTTAAAGATGAAGAATTGGGAAAAAAGACAATCATATAATGTACTTAAAGGGCTCAGCTGTGGGTAATTTTTATAGCAATAATAACATCAAAGATGTTAAAAGTACTAGGTGCTAGTAGAACTGTGAGGGCAGCTGTTTGCTTTATAGGACACAAATGAGAAGATGTGGTGTATATATACATCACAGAACACTAAAAAAGAATGAAATCATGTCCTTTGCAGCAGCTGCTGGAGACCATTATCCTAAATGAAATAACTCAGAAACAGAAAATCAAATACTGCATATTCTGACTTATAAGTGGGTGCTAACCAAAGGGTACACATGGATAGAACGATGGAAATAATAGACAGTGGAGACGCCAAAAGGGAGTAGGATAGGAAGGGGTTGAGGGTGGAAAAATTACCTATTGGGTACAATATTCATTATTTGGGTGATGGGTTCACTAGAAGCCCAAACCTCACCATTATGTAATTTACCCATGTAATAAACCTGCATGTGTACTCTCTGAATCTAAAATAAAATTAAGAAAAATAAAAAGTCAAAGGATTTGAATAGATATTTCTCCAAAAAAAAAAAACCCATAAATGGCCAATAAGCCATGAAAAGATGTTCAATGTCATGTGCCATCTGGAAATACAAATCTAAACCTCAATGAGATACCATTTCATCCCAGTAGAATGGCTACTGTAAAAAAGACAGTCAATAAAAAGAGTTGACAAGGACATGGAAAAATAGGAACTCTTATACATTGTTTGGCATTTAAAATGGTACAGCTGCTTTAGGAAACACTTTGGCAGTTGCTAAAAAAAGTTAAACCCACAGTTATCTTATGACCCAGAAATTCTGCTACTAGGTATATACTCAAGACAAATGAAAACATGTTCACACAAAAACATGTATGCTAATGTTCATGGTAGTATTAGTCATAATAGCGAAGAAGTAGAAATAACCTAAATGTCCATGAACTCATGAACGGGGAAGTGAAATGTGAAATATCTTTATTAATAAGAACTTAATTAGTTCTTAATAAGCTAATGCAGGCTGGATGCAGTGGCTCACGTCTGTAACCTCAGCCCTTTGGGAAACTGAGGTGGGTGGATTGCTTGAGCTCAGGAGTTCAAGACCAGCCTGGCCAACATGGTGAAACCCTGTCTCTACTAAAAAATACAAAAAATTAGCTGGGCGTGGTGGTGGGCACCTGTAATCCCAGCTACTCCGGAGGTTGAAGCAGGAGAATTGCTTGAACCTGGGAGGTGGAGGTTGCAGTGAGCCAAGATGGTGCCACTGCACTCCAGCCTGGGTGACAGAGCGAGATTCCGTCTCAAACAAAACAAAACAAAACAAACAAAAAACAAAACAAAACAAACAAACAAAAAAACCAGCCTGGCAACATGGCCAAACCCTGTCTCTACAAAAAATAAAAAAATTAGCCAGGCGTGGTGGAGGGTGCTTGTAGTCCCAGCTAGTCGGGAGGCTGAGGTGGGAGGATCTCTTGAGCTTGGGAGGCAGAGGTTGCGGCGAGCCAAGATGACGCCACTGCACTCTAGGCTGGGTGACAGAGTGAGACGCTGTCTCAAAACAAAACAAAACAAACAAACAAACACACCCAAAAAAGGCCGAGTGCGGTTGCTCATGTTGCTCATGCCTGTAATCCTAGCACTTTGGGAGGTCAAGGCAGGCAGATCACCTGAGGTCGGGAGTTTGAGACCAGCCTGACCAACATAGAGAAACCCCATCTCTACTAAAAATACAAAATTAGCCGGGCATGGTGGCGCATACCTGCAATCCCAGCTACTCAGGAGGCTGAGGCAGGGGAATCGCTTGAACCCGGGAGGCGGGGGTTGCGATGAGCCGAGATTGCGCCACAGCACTCCACCCTGGGCAACAACAGTGAAACTCTGTCACCAAAAAAAAAAAAAAAAAAAAAAAAAGATTGCAGCCGGTGACTTTGAGTTGAAGCCAACGACAATTTGTCATTCCAAAATCCTAGGACCTTTAAGAATTATGCTAAAACTACTCTAGCTCTACAAATCAACAAAGCACATCTGTTTAAAGCATGGTTCACTGATATTTTAAGCCCACTGTTGAGATCTGCTCAGAAAAAAAGATTCCTTTCAAAATATTACTGCTCACTGACAACACACCTCATCACCCAAGAGCTCTGATGGAGATGTAAAAGGAAATTAATATTGTTTTCATGACTGTCAATACAACATCCATTTTGCAGCCCCATAGGTCAAGGTCAAGTAGTAACTTTGGCTTTCAAGTCCTTTTTTTGAGACAGGGCCTTGTTCTGTCACCCAGGTTCGAGTGCAGTGGTACGATCATGGTTTACTGAAGCCTCGATCTCCTGGGCTCAAGCGATCCTCTCACCTTAGCCTCCAAAGTTGCTGGGAGCACAGGCGCATGCCACCACATTGAGCTAATTTTTGTACTTTTTGTAGAGACGGGTTTTGCCATGTTGCCCAGGCTGGTCTTGAACTCCTGACTCAAGCAATCTGCCCACCTCAGCCTCCCATAGTGCTGGGATTAGAGGCGTGAGCCAGACTTCTAAGTCTTATTTAAAAGACTCATAAGGCTATAGCTGCCATAGATAGTGATTCCTCTGATGAATTTAGTCCAAGTAAATTGAAAACCTCCTGGGAAGGATTCACCATTCTAGATGCCATTCAGAGAATTCAAGAGAGGAGGTCAAAATAGCAACAATAACAGGCATTTGGAAGAAACTTATTTGAACACTCATGGATGACTTTGAGGGGTTCAAGACTTCAGTGGAGGAATTAACTGCAGATACGTGGAAAGTGCAAGTGAAACTAGGATAAGAAATGGAGCCTTAAGATGTGACTGAATTGCTGTAATCTCAATAAAACTTAAATGCATGAGGAGTTGCTTCTTATGGATGAGCAAAGAAAGTGGATTCTTGAGTTTATGAAGATCATCACTCACATCACTTCACTCCTGGTGAAGATGCTGTAAACATTGTTGAAATAACAACAAAGGATTTAGAATATTATACAAACTCAGTTGATAAAGTGGTGGCTGGGGTTGAGAGGATTGAATCCAATTTGAAAGATGCTCTACTGTGGGTAAAATGCTATCAAACAGCACCGCATGCTACAGATAAATCTTTTGTGGGTGAGAGAGTCAATCAATGTGGTCAACTTTACTGTAGTCTTATTTTAAGAAATTGTCACAGTCATCTTAACCTTTAGCAACCACCAATCTGATCAATTAGCAGCCATCAACATCGAGGCAAGATCTTTCATCAGCAAAAAGATTACAACTTTCTGAAAGCTCAAATAATTGTTAGCATTTTGTAGCAAAAAAGTATTTTTTATTTAAGGTACGTACTTCCTTATTTTTTATTTTATTTTTTGAGACGGAGTTTCGCTCTTGTTGGCCAGGCTGGAGTGCAATGGTGCGATCTCGGCTCACTGCACCCTCTGCCTCCTGGGTTCAAGGGATTCTCCTGCCTCAGCCTCCTGAGTAGCTGGGATTACAGACATGTGCCACCACACCCAGCTAATTTTTGTATTTTTAGTAGAGACGGGGTTTCACTGTGTTGGCCAGATTGGTCTCGAACTCCTGACCTCGTGATCCACCCACCTGGGCCTCCCAAAGGGCTGGGATTACAGGCGTGAGCCACTTTGCCAGCCAACGTATGTACTTTCTAAAGACATAATACTACTGCACACTTAATAGACTACATTATAGTGTAAACATAACTTTTATGTGCACTGGGACCAAAAAACTTCTGTTACTCGCTTCACTGCAATATATACTTTGTTGCCGTGGGCTTGAACCAAACCAGCAGCATCACCTAGGTATGCCTGTATCTAAAAATGTGGAAGTGGCTTTGGAACTGAGTAATGTGCAGAGGCTGGAATAATTCTGAGGTGCTTGATAGTAAAAGCCTGGATTGCCTTGAAGAGATTGTTGGTAAAAATACGGGCTTTGCAAGCATCATAGAATCCCAGGGACTTTCATATTGCAAGAGCAGAGAAGACATGCTGCATGGGATTAAAAAAATGAGAAGTAAGTAAACCTAATGGTTTTACATGCTATTTAAAGTACAACATTAGTACAACAAATTAGCATCCCTAATTTAAGAGGACTAGTGTAAGAAAATGTTATCATTATTGCCATAGCACTATTGGAGTTAACATTACCTTGAAGCAGATAAGCTTTTATTAAAATGCAGAAAGCCAGGTCACAGATTGTATTCTCTTCCTCATTTACTTATACTGATTGGACAATTCAGGCAGTGTAGATGAAAAGTGGATTCTCTATAGTCAGATGAGTTTGAATGTGAGATTGTCACTTAATGTAAGCTTGGACAAGTAACAGTCTTCTTGCCTCAATTTTCTTGAATAATGGATTAATTTTAAGGGTTATAATTTCTGTGCTAGGTTTCACTTTCCTATTTTTTTTTTTTTGGACGTAGGATCTTGTCACCCTTGTTGGACTGGTCACCTTTGTATCTTCCCACATGTAGCATAAGTGCCTTCTATACACTGTAGGCTCTACCAAAAGTGTTTTTGATATGAATCCTACTTAATTCCATTTGTATCCAAGTGTTCCAACCAAATCCCCACTTCAAGGACTTTCCATGTGCTAGCTGCCCTTTCTGGAATACTTTTTTCTCTCCTCTAGCTAATTTCTAATCAAACGTCAGGTCTGAACTTCCTTGAGAGATTATTTATTTACTTATTTTTTGAGATGAAGTCTTGCTCTGTCACCCAGGCTAGAGTGTAGTGGCGCAGTCTCGCCTCACTGCAACCTCCACCTCCCAGGTTCAAGAAACTCTTGTGCCTCAGCCTCCCGAGTAGCGGGATTACAGGCAGCCACCCCTATGCCCAGCTAATTTTTGTATCTTTAGTTGAGATGGGGTTTCACCATGTTGCCCAGGCTGGTCTTGAACTCTTGACCTCACGTGATCCTCCCGCCTCGGCCTCCCAAAGTGCTAGGATTACAGGTGTGAGCCACTGCACCCAGCCCCTTGAGAGATCGTATGTGAAATCCTAGTTATATGCTCACAAAACACTGTAGTTTCAAATCAAAGCATTTATTACAACTGTAATGAAATAACTGTTTAAGCTCTCCCCACCTGCTAGATTTCTTTGTGAAGGCAAAGATGTTCAGCTTATTGTTGCATCCACTATGCTTAGACAATATAGGCTAAATGTTGGTTGTTGGCTATAATAATAGCTATTATGGACATTCAAAGAAATTTTTGAATGAATAACCCTGAGCAATTCTGTTTCTATTGGTGCTGTGACATTATGTACAAAAGTACATGAGGGCTGCTTGGTGGTTCCCTATTATTGACTAGATGTAAACACTGCTTTTCTTCGCCATATTATAGCGGGCCATTTCCCCATGTTTATGTTTCAGCCAGTGACAACTACAGATCCCAACTGGCCATGCTGATGTTAAACGTTAAAGGATGGCTGCCAATGAGAATTGTGCGCCGGGCAGGAACGTGCATCATGCTTGGGAGTGATAAATGAATCTGAGACCAGGTAGGTACTCAGAGAGATGATCCGAGCACAGCCACCACATCCCAAGCTCAGTGAGCTCAGGTCTCACCAGTCCCTGCTCTGTCTTGCTATGTTACTTTTGACAAGTAATTTTGCTGGGGTTCGGTTTCCTTGGCTGCTAGACTTCTGTGCACCTTCTGTTTATCTGAATAAACTTTCACCTCATTGAACTGCTGTTGCTCAGGTCAGCCTTTGGCGTCTCCTATACTTCCCAGGGATGTGAAATGGGTCCCTCAGACAAATACTCGGTCTGAAGATTAAACGAAGGCAGAACTCAAGTCGCGGATTTGTATCATGGATAAACACTGCGTACCAAGTTAGTACCAAGAAGTAGGAACCACACTGGTGCCTCCCGCTCTCCGCACCTGCACAAACCCTCAACTGCCCCTCGAAGTTGGTCATCTGGCTTCTCTGGGGTAACAGCCACATCCTCCGTAAAGGGTCCGGAGCCCCAGCCTCCAGAGACTCCAGACAGTTTTCTCAAGGCCGCGAACATACCCTCCCCGACGGCATCGTCCCCACCCCTTCTCGGGCCCTGTCACCTTGACTGCCTGTCCCATGGCTCTCCTCACCGCGGCCGCTACCTCCGGAGCAGTCGAGTAGCCCCGCCCCTCAGCAACCAATCAAAGACTTAACTGTCCAACTCCCTGTAGCGCGATACTAACGCGCCACAACCAATCACCAGGCAGCATCTCCCTTTTAGCCCCGCCCTCCTCCAAAGGAGGGAGGAGGTGTTTGCTAAACGGGCGTTTGCTAAAAGCGTTTGCTAAACGGACGGGAACTGGTAAAATCGCGAGGAGCCGCAGAGCCCAATTACTGGCCAGAAGAGAACGGAAATCACCTGGACGCCATGTTAGTTGGGGCACAGTCACTTCCGGCGCAGGGATCCTCTGCTAGGCGGATTGGGTTTGTATTTAGTGGATGGCGTCGGCACCCGCGTTTTGTTACCTCCTGTTTAGGGTATAGGATCGCCTGTAAAAGAACCTTTATTTTAACGTTTCCCAGTTGCGACTATCTCTCTGGAAATGTGCATAAATAAAAGCCAAGTCCTAACAACTGCAGCGGGCATTGATTGAAACACTGACTCCTAAAAATTTTATGCGTATATTCTCATTTATTTCCTCAGAAGGTGAGGTTAAATTACTCGCTGAAGTTCGCACAGCTAGTAAATGGAGATCTGGGATGCAAATCTGCTATGTCTGACCGTAAAGCTTAGTCTTACCCTTTACATTTTGCCTATTCAACTCTCTCTACACCTTGGTTTTGCTGATAAAGAGGTCAGAAATGGGTAATTAATCAGCAGCATCATAATTAGAAACAATCATAAGTATTTAAGTGCGTTTTAACTTATGACCTTGCAAGCATCAAGAAAAAACTCTGTAGTCACGTTAATAACGCGCCACAACCTTTTCCTATTGTTCCTACTGCATAATTTTTCTCCTTCCCTACCCGTATAGCCTTTCAGGTTAACTTTTAGGTAAAATTGACTTCTTATTAAAAATGAAAGATCTGGACCAATGGATTTCCAGGCCCTTTTCCTTCTCTGTCATCTATGTTATTTTAAGGAATTATTGCAAGTCATTCTGAGAATAACAAGATAATCAATTTTTTTAAAATTAAGATGCATTCTATTTGCAGAACATTTAACGTAATGAAGCGATTAAACCAAGTATAGTGGATATTGTCTTTTATCTGAGAAACAATAAACTAGATGATCTTGGACCTTGCATTGTGCTTTCTGAATGCTGACAGTGATTTAAAAGATGCCCCGTCCCCGCTCCCCCATTTTCACTGTAGACTCATAGTGCAGCTTCCTGAAAATTCGTAACTTATTGTGATGATTTCTTGCTAGGTACTGTCCTGCATTCAGTTAACCAAAGTCCCTCATCTGCTGATATTTTAAAACAGTTCTATAATGACAGAATCAGTTCAGTTCTGTGGCTCCTCTTTTCTTAAATAAATTTGCATGTCTCCTTTAACTGTTCCACATATGAGGTGGGCTCTTCACTATTCTAGTTGTTCTGGGAACATGGCTTGGTTTGTCTTGTCACCCCAAAATAATCAAAAGGCTAAGGATCCAGTTAAAAAGGTTTATTCAACTGTAAAGTATGAGGGCAGTCATATGGGAACATGTAGACACCAAAGAATGGTGATCAGTGCTTCCAGTGTAAGGAAAATTGAAGATGGTTTATATAAGACAAAATGGAGATGCCGAACAGAATTACAACATTTTCCAAACAATGGATAACATCCAGATTTAAGATCTGATTGGCTAGTATTGATTACACTCTAAGGTGGTTGCTTAATAGTATTGATTACACTCTAAGGTGGTTGCTTAATATTCTATTGTAAAAAAGTAACAATCACAAGGGTCTACAGCTCTAATATTATGTAGTCTAGGTTTGAAATGAAGAATAGGGAGTCTGATTAATGTATAACATCTCAACACAAAGGTCTGGAAGCAACAATAGTCATGCACCAGAGAAGAAAAACAGCTGTATTACATGACTCAGTTTTCAAGGCTTAACTTTGCCCCCTTGGCTTAATAAATTTGGAAGGTTCTGAAATTTCGTTGTCTTTTTAAAGTTTGCATTTCAAAGTATAAGTCGCAGAACTGAACAGGAAATTCCAGCATGTTCATCATGTAAGTTCACAGAACTATGTAGTAGGCAGAATAATGGCCTCCAGAAGATGTCTCTGTTCAGATTCTGGAAGCTCTGACTATGTTATATATGACAAGAGGCTTTGAAGATGTCATTAAATTAAGTATTTTGAGATGGGAAGATTATCCTGGATTGTCTGGTGGACTCAGTGTAATCATAAGGATCCTTATAAGTGAAAGAAGGAAGCAGAGTCAGGGAGAAGTTTGAAGATGTTCTGCTGCTGGCTTTGAAGATGGAGGAAGATGGAGGAAGGGGCCACAAACCAAGCAAGCCTACTCCAGAAATTGGAAAAGGTGAGGGAATGATTTCTTCCCTAGAGCATACAGAAGGAATGCACCCTTGCCAACACTTGATTTGATTTTAGCTCAGTGAAACTCAATTTGGGCTTCTGACTTACAAATGCTACCTGTTTTTGGCTCCTTCCATTTTCTTTTTTCTTTTTCTTTTTTTTTTTTGAGGAGGAGTCTCCTACTGTTGCCCAGGCTGGAGTGCAGTGGCACGATCTCGGCTCACTGCAAGCTCCGCCTCCCGTGTTCACGCCGTTCTCCTGCCTCAGCCTCCTGATTATCTGGGACTACAGGCGCCTGCCATCACACCCGGCGAATTTTTTGTATTTTTAGTAAAGACGGGGTTTGATCGTGTTAGCCAGGATAGTCTCAATCTCCTGACCTCGTGATCCGCCTGCCTTGGCCTCCCAAAGTGCTGGGATTACAGGCGTGAGCCACCGCGCCCGGCCCAACTCCTTCCATTTTCAAAGCCAATAATGGAGCTTTTTTCTTTTTTTTTTTCTTTTTTTGAGACAGAGTCTTACCCTGTTGCCAAGGCTGCAATGGTGCGATCTTGGCTCACTGCAACCTCCGCCTCCCAGGTTCAAACGATTCTCCTGCCTCAGCCTCTTGAGTAGCTGGGATTACAGGCGCCTGCCACCACGCCCAGCTATTTTTGGTATTTTTAGTAGAGACAGGGTTTCACCATGTTGGCCAGGCTGGTCTCAAACGCCTGACCTCATGATCGCCCACCTCGGCCTCCCAAAGTGCTGGGATTACAGTCGTGAGTCACCACACCCAGCCGAGCATTTTCAAATCTCAGACTCTCACCTCTGCCTCTGTGGTCTCATCTCCTTCTCTTACTCTCACTCTTCTGTGTCTCTCTTTCACTTACAAGGGCTGTTGTGATTACTTTGGGCCCACCTAGATAATGCAGGAACCTCCCTATTCCAAGATCCTTAACTTAATCACATCTACAAAATCCCACTTACCAGGTAACATATTCACAGGCTCCAGGGATTAGGACATGGGCATCTTCTGCCTAGCACACTGAGTTTGCGTGAGGCCAGTCAATAAGGTTGAAATGGAAAGAAATGAGGTAGAAGCAGCAGCAATGGGCCTGATCACACAGGGCCCTATAAGCCAAGGTAAGGGTGTTGGATTTTATTCTGTGATGTTATACACTAGCATATTACCAGCAGGAGAGTGACATTATGATTTATATTTTATAAAGATCATTTTGGGTGCTGTGTGACAAATTAACTACAATGGAAGCAGATAGGTTATCCAACTAGGAGCCTTTCAAAGTACTCCAGGAAAGAGATGTTAGTAGCTTGGATTAGAGTAGTGGAGGTAGAGGAGATAAGAAGTGATTAGATCCTTAGCGATGTGTGTTGAAAGTAGAGAGAGAAGATTTAAGGATGATTTCAAGGCTTTTTGGCTGGAGTAACTGGGTGAATGGTGGTACAGCAGATACAGAATCCTGCAAAAGGAGGTTTTGGTTTGTTTGTTGTGGAGGGAGTCAAAATAAAATCGCAGTGCCTGGTAGCCATCTAAGCGGAGGTGGTCAATAGGCTGTAATGTATATCACAGACCAGTCTGGGATTAAGGGAAGAGGTAGGTCAAGAGATAAATACTTGAGAGTCACTACTATATAGATGGTAAAGCCTTCAGATGGAATGAAAGCTGACCATATTATTTATTATCCAAACCAGCACACATTTTTTTATTTTGACAATTTCAGACACATGAAAGTTGCAAGAATAATACATAGAATTTGCATATGCCTTTCACTCAGATTCTCCAAATGTTTATATTTTATTGTAATTGCTTTATCCTTTTCTATTTCTCTACTTACCTATAGACAGACACTTTTTCTCTGAACTATTTGAAAGTAAGTTGCAGACATGATACCCATAGCCTTAAATACTTCAGTGGGTTTTTCCTACAAAGACATTCCCTTGTATCAGTAGTTCTTCAAGTATGGTTCCTGGGCCAGCAGCAACTGTATCGCCTGGAAAGTTAGAAACCTAACTTGTAGGGCCCCACCCCAGACCAACTGATTTTGACAATTTTTCTGTGGTTATGAAAGGAAATTAACATGACTTCAAAACTATTATCTAATTTATAGGCATTATTTAGATTTTACCAATTGTCCCAGTAATGTCTTTGATAGCAAAAGTACCAAATGAACACTTTTGAGATTAAAGGGAACCACATTCAATAATTTTGCCAAGACAGAGTAGTAGTGTAATCATAAAAGGCAGTTGAGCTCACACCTGTAATCCCAGCACTTTGGGAGGCTGAGGCGGGTGGAACACCTGAGGTCAGAAGTTTGAGAACAGCCTGGTCGGCATGCGGAAACCCTGTCTCTACTAAAAATACAAAAATTAGCTGGGTGTGGTGGTGCGCGCCTGTAGTCCTAGCTACTTGGGAGGCTGAGGCCTGAGAATCGCTTGAACTCAGGAGATAGAGGTTGCAATGGGCCGAGATTGTGCCACGGCAGTCGAGCCTGGGCGACAGAGAAAGAATCTATCTAAAAAAAAGGCATTGAGGAGCCATACTTTTTCTTAATACGTACACTTAGAGGTCTAGTATGATAACTGGAATTGTCTATAAGATTTTATAAATGGATGTCCTTAGTGACCTTGACAAGAGGGAAATGGACTCAAAAATGAAAGATAAGAAAGCTGACATGGTATGTAGAAAACTTCTTTATAAAACGAGCAAAGATATGGAGGGGGATGTGGGATTAAGGAAGGTTTTTTTTTTTTTTTTTTAAAGTGGGTCATTTTATTAATACATTATGTTGATTGCTGCTGGGAAAAATTCTTTGCAGAGCAGTCTAGGGAGGTTTACAAACTACTGATGCCTGGAGCTTATCTCCAAAGATTCTTATTTAATGGATCTGGGGTGCAGCCAGGTTCACGGGGATTTTTAAAAGCTCCACAAGTGATCTTAATGTGTAGTCAAGCTTGAGAACCACTGGTAGAGAGAGAAAAAAAATCTGTTGAAGAGAAGGCTTAAAATCTGCTACAGCTGCAAGACCTTAAATAATCTAAGTGCTAAGTTGCAACCAGCACCACTTAAATTATCAAATCTTGTCAGTTACAATATCCAACTTTCCCTACCATTGTCCATGGGCAGACGAAGGGTTTATACCAGTAACTGCATTCCCCAGGAGACAAGAAAGGAGGATAGAAAAACGACTTAGGAATCTCCTTAGAGCTCAAGACTAGGAACTTCCCCAAGCCGGTCCCTGCGGCAGTTCCTGCGGCGCTGCAGCTCGCTGGCCGCACTCGCAGCCCAGGTCGCCAGTGCGCACGCGCAAGATTAGCTGGGGCGCCAGAGCCGGGGCACCTGCGCAGGCTTGGCTGCGCCCTCTCGCGCCGCACGCTCAGCGGGTTCCTCACTCCTCCCGAGCCTCTCCGCTGGCCGCCGCGCGGGAGAGAGGCCGAGATGGCAGATGAGATTGCCAAGGCTCAGGTCGCTCGGCCTGGTGGCGACACGATCTTCGGGAAGATCATCCGCAAGGAAATACCAGCCAAAATCATTTTCGAGGATGACCGGGTAGGTACTGGGCACCACCTCGCTCGCCTGGTAAGGGGGGGGGTATCGTCCGCGGATCCTCGGGTTTCTCGCGGAGGGAGAGGAGGGGTCGCGAGTGCATCGGCGACGGGAAGGGACCTGGCCGCCCTGGCCCAGCGGGCCCCCAGCCAGCGGACAGGGCCCGGGCACGCCGAGGCGGCCTGCCGGCGCGTGCCGGCGCTCCGGTTACTTGTTATCTGCCCCGGGCGCGGGCCAGGCCGCCGGGCGCCCTGGGGCCCCCGCGTGGAAGCCCGCCGGCTCCCCGGCTGCCTCGGACCTTGCCTGTATCAGGAATCTCGAAATCTCGCCAGCGCTCTGCCTGACAGAGAAACCCGATCGCTCCCTGACTCAGGCCCAATCTCCGCGATCTCCCGCGCACAGCCGGCCTGCCAGGGCCCGGCGTTCCTGGGCGCTGCTCAGCAAGGCATTGTGCTCGAGGGCCCCAGGGGCGCTGGGAGGTGCGCGGACCGGCTGGGCCTGCCGGCTTCCTCCGCGGGGTGCGGCTTGCCACCGTCACCCCTACCCCTACTCCTATCCCTCTCTCCACCCCAAGGCCTACCCTGGGCTAGCGAGGCGATCTCCTGAGATAAGAAGTGGGCCCGCGTCTGAGATTTGCTTTCCTTTGACCTCTCCCGCTGAACATTTTGGACTTACAAACAGCTGAATGATTCTTTTTGTATTCAACAGGAAGTAATTTTATGCCAAGAGACTAAGACTGTAGTTTTTGTTGACTTCTTGTAGGTGAAATCCCAGTTGATGTGACTTTGAGATATCTTGTGTAAATTATTTAGTGGACAGTTGTATTTTTGGGATTGGATCTCAGATAAAGCTGGGCAGATTGGCTGATTTAGAACAAATATTGTAAACAGTTTTGTTAAATTTAGGAAATATAAAATATAAGAAAAACATTTATTCTACTAGTGTCATTTAGTTAGATTCAAAACGTTATCAAAGATTTAATTAGGTTCCTCTAGGTGAATTTTTAAAAAAATACTTTGTCTCTACTCAGGGGAAATTCTTTGGTTTTAGAAAAAATATTTCTTTTTAAAGTTTGCAGTTGCCTTTGAGAAGTGGTTGTTGAAAAATTTACATTTGAACCACCGAAGTCCAACTGTATAACAGCAGGAAGCATTCTAAATGAATCAGCATTTTGTAGGGAGTACCCAGTAGAATTACTCCTGAGACAAATAAGTGTGGATGGGTTTTATTAAAACAGCTTTCACTTCAGCAGTGAGCAAGAGATACGAAAATATTCATGTCGTATGTGTATTTACAGACACTGTTTTAAATAATTAGTCTAAATGCTGAAGAATGTGTATCATATATAGACTCTTCAGCTTTACACAAAAGGATAGGTATATTTCTTAAATAGTTGAGTAAAGTGAGAATAGATATTAATCAAGTATCAGACAAATATGTAGTTACAAAACTCATTGCTATCATAAAGAAAAAAAAAAAAAACAGGAAATTGCACAACTAGGACTCTGACCTGGGAGTAATGGGACGGGGAGGGGAATCAGAGGTTTTTTTCTGTTTTTTCTTTTTTCTCCCAGAAATCATGTATGTGCTGGGAATGGAATGGAGGAATGTCTAGCAGTTTAAGTTAGACGGAAGTTGGGGTTTGGAGGGGGAGAGGATCATTGAAAAAGCTCTGAGGGCAGAGAGCTCAGAAGGTCAGTTCCATGTGAAGAGCTGCAGGAGATCTGGAGAGGCAGACAAGGATTAGCATGGCCAATTTCTATGCATTCATTGGCTCCCAGTTTAAATGTCACTGCCTCAGAGTTGTTGTCCCTAAACACTTAATCTAAATCAGGCTTTTCCTGTAATAATCATTCGTATTTTTCCTTTGTAACATGTGTGACCTTTGGTGATTATACCTTTATTTAAAGTTGGTCTTCCCGTAAGACTTCCATTGAGTCCGAGTGCAGTGGCTCACGCCTGTAATCCCAGCACTTTGGGAGGCCGAGGCGGGTGGATCACCTGAGGTCAGGAGTTTGAGACCAGCCTGGAAAACATGGTGAAACCCCGTCTCTACAAAAACACAAAAATTAGCTGGGCATGATGGCATGTGCCTGTAATCCCAGCTACTTGGGAGCTGAGGCAGGAGAATCGCTTGAACCCAGGAGGCGGAGGTTGCAGTGAGCTGAGATCATCCATTGCACTCCAGCCTGGGTGACAGAGTGAGACTCCATCTCAAAAAGAAAAAAAAAGACTTCCATGGGAAGGACCATGGCACCATTCGTAATGTGTACACTTCTGTTTTCGTAGCATCTAGTGCCCCCCATGTAGTTACTGCTCAGTAAATACTTGTTGAAATAAGTTTTATCCTACCAATATACTAAAAGTTTGATTTATTTATTTCTTTCCCTTTTCCCTAGTGCCTTGCTTTCCATGACATTTCCCCTCAAGCACCAACACATTTTCTGGTGATACCCAAGAAACATATATCCCAGATTTCTGTGGCAGAAGATGATGATGAAAGTGTAAGTACATTTCTAACATGATTTATTTTCTTGCTTTTTAAATTGTGAGATTAATTTTGTCCTTAAAGTGCTGTCACATTTTCATCTTCCTAAGGTCGTTACTAAGGAAAAACCAGAAAAACCATTAGGACTTCCATTGCCCAGCTGTTTTCCAAAGTTACTGCATCATTTTGTATCCCACCAGCAATGAATGAGCGTTCCATCTTCTCCATATCCTTATCAACACTTGCTATTATCTTTTTTTTTTTTTTGAGACAGAGTCTCGTTCTGTCGCCCAGGCTGGAGTGCAGTGGCATGATCTCCGCTCATTGCAAGCTCCGCCTTGCAATGGTTCACACCATTCTCCTGCCTCAGCCTCCCAAGTAGCTGGGACTACAGGCACCTGCCACCACGCCCGGCTAATTTTTTGTATTTTTAGTAGAGATGGGTTTCACCGTGTTAGGATAGTCTCGATCTCCTGACCTCGTGATCCGCCCTCCTCAGCCTCCCAAAGTGCTGGGATTACAGGCGTGAGCCACCGTTCCTGGCCTATTATATTCTTAAAGTAAGCTAGAAAAAAGGTTAAGAAAATCATAAGGAAGAGAAAATATATTTACTATTCATTAAGTGGAGTGAATCATAAAGGTCTTCATCCCTGTCATCTTCATGTTAAGGAGGCTGAAGAAGACGACGGGTTGGTCTAGCTGTAGCTGTCTCAGGGGTGGCAGAGGCAGAAGAAAATTTGCATATGAGTAGACCTGCACGGGTCAAACCCATATTGTGCAAGGGTCAGTTGTATTTACTTGGGGATACCTTTGTAAAGTGAGACATTATTTCTGAAACTTAGAAACTTCAGGGCATTAATTTTTAATTCAATATATTTGTACAAATCACAGAGTTCAAAGATTAGAGCGAGTACTTAATGGTAAAATACCATCTTATATGCAGTAACATTAAAACCTCAGAATACATTTTTTTCTTTTTTTTTTTTTTTGAGACGGAGTTTTGTTCTTGTTGCCCAGGCTAGAGTGCAATGGCACGATCTTGGCTCACCGCAACCTCTGCCTCCAAGGTACAAGTGATTCCCCTGCCTCAGCCTCCTGAGTAGCTGGGATTACAGGCATGTGCCACCACACCTGGCTTATTTGTATTTTTAGTAGAGATGGGGTTTCTCCATATTGGTCAGGTTAGTCTCGAACTCCCAACCTCAGGTGATCCGCCCACCTCAGCCTCCCAAAGTGCTGGGATTACAGGTGTAAGCCACCATGCCCAGCCCCAGAATACAAATTTTTAACATTTAGTATAATTAGACAGTCATGGCATTTTAAGGTCAGAGCTTCTTACTCAAATGCAGCTCTTTTCTGTAAGGATAATAAAATGTTAATTTTTACTCAGTTAACATTCTAAATTAGTGTTTTAAGGTCATCTCTTTTACTTAGAAGACAGTTGTTTGCCAGGAAACGTTTACTGAACCAGCTTTAAAACTGTGCTAATTCATAATTAAATGTTGTGACCAGTATAGGTATCTGCTGTACAAGATTTTATATAGATGCTCATCAACTTAAGATGGGGTTACATGCTGATAAACCCATCATAAGTTGAAAATATTGTATGTCTGTTGAAAATGCATGTAATACACCTAACTTACTGAACATTACAGCCTAGGCTAGTCTAATTTAAGCTTGCTCAGAACACTTAACATTAACCTACAGTTGGGCAAAATCACCTAATACAGAGCCTATTCTGTAACAGAGTGTTGAATATCTCATGTAAGAGTATTTTACTGCATATCACCAGTCTGGAAAAGGATCAAAATTTGAAGTATGGTTTCTCCTGAATGCATATTGCTTCCACACCATTGTAAAGTTGAAAAATCATAATTTCCCCAACTTACACTTTCTGTCCGTTGTCCATCTGTACAGTGGACCTTACTGCATGAGTAAGGTAAGCAGAGTCCACTGTCCTGGGGCTTACTAAGGTAATGGGAATAGAAACGTAAGATTCTCTCCCTTCCCTCTTTTCTTGCCAAAGGAATTAAAGGAGTTCCCTTTCCTGAGAGCTTTTTAGAATGTTGAAGTTAACCCTCCCAACTTTTTTCTCTCACAATGGGAAAGCATAAGCAGTGAAATGGGAGTTAAAGTTCTTTTCTCCTGCCAACCTTCTCCCCTTTAACTTTTATTAGGGAAGAAAGCTGGCAACACACAAGTGGACTCCATGTGTAAATAGAGACAAATTGACTGTAGATAGAACCAAAAAACAAACAGGATGACACAGAGTGAGACTAGGTATTTGCCACAGGATCCTACAAGTCCCCAGACAATGCAATAGATCTGGCAGTGTTCACAGGAAAATCCATAATGGTCATAAGGAAGTCATAAAGAAAGCAAGATGTCTTGCTTTATTAAGAAAACTTAAACACCACTTGGAATATAATTAAATTTTTTTTTTGGTTGGGCATAGTGCCTTGTGCCTGTATTCCCAGCACTTTGGAGGTTAAGGTGGGCAGATTGCCCGAGCGCAGGAGTTCAAGAGCAGCCTAGGCAACATTGAAGAAGCCCCATCTCAACAAAAAAATACAAAAATTAGCCGGGTGTGGTGGCATGTGCCTATAGTCCCAGCTCCTTGGGTGGGTGAGGCAGGAGGATCACTTCAACCTGGGAGGTCCAGGCTGCAGTGAGCTGAGATCGTGCCACTGCACTCCAGCGTGAGTGACAGAGCAAGACCCCATCTCTTAAAAAAAAAAAAAAAGTTTAATTGAACAGCAGATTTTATTTCTAATTTGTTTCTTGAAATTAGTAATGATAAATACCTAAGCTTAATGGGTCTCCAGTTATAGATTATGCTCTGTTGGGATTAAGAGTTTCCAAATATTTGCTCAAAGGGGTGTATTTCAATGAGAGTTTTAAGATTTGATATTTCAGCTTGACAGTTTGTTATTTAATGGCAAGAAGTAATAAATTGCCTGTGCCTAAGAAACTTTTTTTTTCCTTTTCCAGCTTCTTGGACACTTAATGATTGTTGGCAAGAAATGTGCTGCTGATCTGGGCCTGAATAAGGGTTATCGAATGGTAGTGAATGAAGGTTCAGATGGTGGACAGTCTGTCTATCATGTTCATCTCCATGTTCTTGGAGGTCGGCAGATGCATTGGCCTCCTGGTTAAGCACGTTTTGGGGATAATTTTCTCTTCTCTAGGCAATGATTAAGTTAGGCAAGTTCCAGTATGTTAAGTAACACACTTATTTTTGCCTGTGTATGGAGAGATTCAAGAAATAATTTTAAAGCCGCATACATAATAAAAGACATTGTTGCATGGCTTATAGTCTCGCTGAATGTTGCATTTGATTTGTTATTTTAAAAATATATTTGTTGGAATATGTGAAGGTGGGTTTATAATTTTGGACGTTTCTTGCTTTTTCTTCCCAAGGAGGACTCAACATATGAACATTGCATTGTTTTAATGGTGTTACTAGTCTTTGAAGACAAATAATGAGAGTTTATAAATTTAGCTTTAACTTTGAAATATCTTTCCAGGCTAAAATAGGTCCAACTTAGATTTTTAAACTAATTCTCACATTTTCTAAGAACATTGGAAATTGACCATTTTGGGTTTAGAAACAGTGCTTTATGTTCTGCCCACATTGCCCCTGGACTCTGGGCGTAATTTGGAAGGGATGAAAGTAGGTTTGTGACATAATCTTTGATGACCATGTGAAGCCATACATTGGTATTTCCTTGCTATTTAAACTCCATCTGAATATTTATTATAAAGACTTGAAAACATTTTACCTATAATTCATTTTTCCAATTGAAACCCCACTGTTCTAAATGTGTATGCTCACATTAATAAACATATTTAAGTTGTGCACAAATCTGGCTACGTCATATAGAGTAGGAAAGGGAACTTGTCAGGGTCTGAGTTTTCATGTAGACTGACAACCAACCTTTTGTTTTTAGTCTCACCATGTACCCTGGCCTTTCTAAGGTTCTGTTTTTTTTAATTTTTTTTTTTTTTTTTTTTGAGACGGAGTCTTGCTGTTTCGCCCAGGCTGCAGTGCAGTGGTGTGATCTCAGCTCAATGCAACCTCCACCTCCTGGGTTCAAGTGATTCTGCCTCACCCAGCCTCCCGAGTAGCTGGGATTACTGGTGTGTGCCACCATGCCTGGCTAATTTTTGTATTTTTGGTAGAGATGGGGTTTCACTATGTTGGCCAGGCTGGTCTCGAACTCCTGAGCTCAGGTGATCTGCCCACCTTGGCCTCCCAAAGTGCTGAGATTAACAGGTGTGAGCCACCACTCCCGGCCTCTAAGGTTCTATTTAATACAAGGTTAATAGCTTTGCTTTTTTGCTTTTCTTTGTGTGGGCACTTTCCAGCTTCCAAAATTTAATAATTTTTTTTTGTTTCTTCTCCCATTCTCTTCATACTTACAGGTTTTTTCCTTTTTTTTTTTTTTTTTGTGAGACAGAGTCATCCTGTCATCCAAGCTGGAGTACAGTGGCATG
Source organism: Pongo abelii (assembly GCF_028885655.2). Taxonomy (NCBI): domain Eukaryota; kingdom Metazoa; phylum Chordata; class Mammalia; order Primates; family Hominidae; genus Pongo; species Pongo abelii. Next base: position 139,534,523 of record NC_071989.2, on the reverse strand, counting down.
ATCTTGGCTCACTGCAATTTCCGCCTCCCAGGTTCAAGCAATTCTCCTGCCTCGGCCTCCCAAGTAGCTGGGACTACAGGCGCACACCACCATGCCTAGCTAATTTTTGTATTTTTAGCAGGGATGGGGTTTCACCATGTTGGCCAGGCTGGTCTCGAACTCCTGACCTCAGGTGATGCACCCACCTTGGCCTCCCAAAGTGTCAGAATTACAGGTGTGAGCCACTGTGACCAGCCTTCCATTTTTAATCTCTAAAAAGATTGTTGTAGGATTTTGACACATTTAATTGAAAGTTGTTTTTCTTAAAATTTTATTTCCTGTTAGTGATTTTTTAAAATAGTTTTTTTTTTTTTTTTGGAGGTGGGGAGACGAGGGAAATTGGCTCTTTATGTGCAACACATAATTTTTTCCCAATTTGTCATTTGTCCCCTTACTTTGTTTATGGTGTTTAAAATGTTTATATAGTTAATACATCCATCTTAAATTTATTTCATAAGCCTTTCCCACCCTAAGAGGATTTTAAAATATTATTCTTTTTTTTCCTAGTACTTTTTTTTTGAGACTGAGTCTCGCTCTTGTTGCCCAGGCTGGAGTGCAATGGTGCAGTCTCAACTCACTGCAACCTCTGCCTCCCAGGTTCAAGCATTTCTCCTGCCTCAGCCTCCTGAGTAGCTGGGATTACAGGCATGTGCCACCACGCCCGGCTAATTTTGTATTTTTAGTAGAGACGGGGTTTCTCCTTGTTCATCAGGCTGGTTTCGAACTCGCGACCTCAGGTGATCCACCCGCTTCGGCCCCCGAAAATGTTGGGATTACAGGCGTGAGCCACTGCGCCCGGCCTTTCCTAGTACTTTTATGACTTTATATTTTATGTTGAGGGAAGGTGTAGGGAGGAGTTTTGGAGGGATTTGTGCCACAGTAAAGAATGAAGTAATGAGATGCATTTGTATTACGTATAAGAGGGTTGGCTGGGCTTTTATCATGCATATTGTCTTTACCACTGATTTAGTTAAGCTGATGTTAATAAATCAGGTAGACAACCACCAAGTTGTCTTGCTGGTTCTGTCTGTGACCTCTGCCCAAAACTGTCTTGTGGCATATATTCACCAAACCTCATATAGTAGCCAGTCTCCAGGATAGCCCACAAGGATCCTCACTTTTGGTATTTGCACCCTTGTGTTTCTCACTGAATCTGATTCATAATAAACAGTATGGTACAAATGATAGTATGATTTCTGAGGCTGCATCACAGAAGGCATTATGACTTAGACTGTGGTCTCTTGGATTGCTCACTGCTATTGACTGAACATTTATGTTTCCCAAAATTTGTATGTTGAAATTCTAACCTCCAATGTGATGGTATTAGGAGGTGGGGTCTTTGGTAGGTGATTAAATGATGAGACCAGAGCTTTTATAAGTGGGATGAGTGCCTTTGTGAAAGAGACTTTGGAGAGCTCCTGCCCCTTTCACCATGTGGGAACCCAATGAGAATAAAGTCCTTACAAACCAGGAAGTGGGCTCACCAGACACTGAATCTGCTAGTGCCTTGATCTTAGACTTCCCATCCTCTAGAACTGTGAGAAATAAATTGCTGTTGTTTATGAGCCACCCAAGTCTATAGTATTTTTTTTTTCCCCGAAACAGGCTTTTTCTTACTCTGTTACCCAGGCTGGAGTGCAGTGCCATGATCGTGGCTCCCTGCAGCCGCGACCTCCCTGGGTTCAGGTGAGCCTCCCACCTCTCTTCCTGAGTAGCTGGAACTACAGGTTCATACCATCACACTGGGTAATTTTTGTATTTTTTGTAGAGATGGGGTTTCACCATGTTGCCCAGGCTGCTATGGTATTCTTTTCTAGCAGCCAGAACAGACTAAGATACTTGGGAAAGCCAGCTGCTATGGCCAGGGACACTCAAGCAGCCCACTGGAAACGTGTTATGTTGAGAGGAACTCGGCCTGCCAACAGCCAGCAATATGTCAGCTACGCAAATAAACCATCTTGGAAGCAGACCCTCCCCAGCCCTAGTTGAGCCTTCAAGATGACTGCAGTCCTGATTAGCATCTGACTGCAACCTCATGAGAAGGACCCCACAGTACAAGCACCTGTCTAATCTCCCAAATTCCTGATCCACAGAAATGGGGTGATAATAAAGTCACCAAGTTTTGGGGTAATTTGTAACAGCAATGTTAACCAAAATACCTTGTTGTCTTAATTTTTTTTTTCTTTTTTAGCATACAGCTAGACTGCATTTCCCTGCATCCTTTCAGCTGTGTGGGGCCATATACCTATTGTCTGGTTAATGAAATGTGTGAGGAACTGATGTATGTCATTTCCAAGACCCTGAAATATCTCCCATGCACTCCTTTGCTTTTTCTTTTCTTTAGTTGACAAGATGCAGAAAGGATTCAACAGAGGAGATTGAGATGTTTGATGGAATGAGCTTAAGTCTCCAAATGACTGCATGGGGGAGTATTTGCCACACTCCTGACCCACACTGAATTTTGTTAAGCCACTGAGATTTCATGGTTTGGGTAATAATACTTAGGAGTATTTATTGTAATTAATATAAGACCTATGATTCAGGAGTGATGAAACTTTTTTATATAAGGTGGCTTGGGATTTTAACAATCATAGCAGCCTATTTGATTGTTCTGCTCTTAGAAATAGCTCAGAGGTTGAGATTGCCAGGGTAAAGAGGGGTTAGAACTTGGAGATAACAATTGGGCTTTTAAGTAGAGTGTAAGCCAGTTCCTGTGGGGACCATAGCACCACATTTTTTTTTTTTTGAGCCAGAGTCTCACTCTCTTGCCCAGGCTGGAGTGCAGTGATGTGATTTTGGCTCACTGCAACCTCTGCCTCCCAGGTTCAGGTGATTCTTGTGGCTCAGCTTCCCAAGTAGCTGAGGTTACAGGTGTGCACCACCACTCCCAGCTAATTTTTTTTTTTTTTTCATTTTTAGTAGAGACAGGGTTTCACCATGTTGGCCAGGCTAGTCTCAAACTCCTGACCTCAGGTGATCTGCTCACCTCGGCCTCCCAAAGTGCTGGGATTACAGGTGTGGGCCATGCCCCCAGCCAATACCACATCTTGATTGAACTGATCTGAGGAGGCTATGTGAGAAATGACTCTTATGTTTAATATTAAATGTTATATTTTAGAACTGAAGTGATACGTTCAGGTCATTTGAGGAACTTAGTTTATCATTGAAATAATTTCCTTGAGTAAGCCACTGAGAAAATCAGAGTGATCTTTAATCTTTATTTAATATGTGTATTCTTGCCAGTTGTGGTGGCTCACGCCTGTAACCTCAACACTTTGGGAGACCAAGGTGGGAGGATCAGTTGAGCCCAGGAGTTCAAGACCAGCCTGGGCAACATGATGAAACCTCGTCTCTACAAAAAATAGAAAAAAAAAAATTAGCTGGTATGGTGGCGTGCACCTGTAGTTCCAGCTGCTTGGGAGGCTGAGGTTCTGGGAGACTGAGGTGGGAGGATTGCTTTAACCTGGGAGGCAGAGGTTGCACTGAGCCAAGATCATACCACTGCACTCCAACCTGCATGGCAGGCGAGACCCTGTCTACCAAAAAAAAAAAAAAAAAAAAAAAAAAAAGCGTATTTTTCATTTATGTAGGTTAGAATTAGCCTACACAATACAAAAAACAAAAACAAAAACAAAAACAAAAAAACAGATTTAAATGGGATAATAAAGGCTTATTTTCTTCTTTCAAGTTATAGAACCCCCTAAGGTGGCAATCCAGGGCTCTTTTGTCACCTTCTTGATATCAGCAAAAATTCAGGCTCCTCTCTTCTCTACCATCCTTTATATCCTCAAGGTCACTTCATGATGCATGGATTGATGCAGCTCCAGCTTTCAGATTCCCCCATCAAAAAGAGAGGGAAGCAAAATGGCAAAAAGTCATGCCAGCATTATGGCCCTTTAAAAAAGAGCTTTTACGGAGGTCCTTCAAGACCTTCTGCTTATGTATTATTGGTCACCCCAAGATATAAGACAGGTTGGGTATCTTGCTGCCCAGAATTAAACTAGAAAGGAATAAATCTAGAGTCGATACTGACAGGTAGGTCACAGTATATCCCCCATCACTGATAGCCAGTGTTCATGACTGTGGAAAAGCAGCCAGGCATTCTTAGACCTTGCCAAGGTGCTGAAAAGACTGATTAGGTAGTTGCAATTTGGCTATATTCACTCATTTCTCCAACACTGAGTCAAGACCAGGAGGCATTTTGTTGACCATCCCCTATTTTCTGTGAATAGTGGGTGCAACTGTAATTCCAAGCAAAGCTCCTTCTTTGCTGCACTCATTTCTGGTGCTTTATCATACTGATTACATTTTTTTGTCTATTTACATTATGGCTTACAAAATAATAAGTAAATTTTCAAAAGCAGTCCTCACTATTTTTCATTTTTTTTTTGAGACACGGGCTCACTCTTACTCAGGCTGGAGTGCAATGGCACAATGACATTTCACTGCAGCCTCAACCTCCCGGGCTCAAGTGATCCTCCTACCTCAGCCTCCTGAGTAGCTTCACCTGGCTGTTTTTCTATTTTTTATGGAGGTGGGATTTTGCTTTGTTGCTCAGGCTGGTCTCCAACTACCGGACTCAAGTGATCCCCCCTCTCAGCCTTCCAAAGTGCTGGGATTACAGGCGTGAACCACCATGCCTGGTCAAAAGCTCTTTTCTTATGGCACAGATTTTAGTTAAAAAGAACAAGAGTTGGTTAAGTCCTTCTCTTTCAAATATGTATTGCAAATATGTCAACAGGTTATTCAAAGTCTGCATATTGGCCTTCTCATTCAACCGTAAAGCAAACTGAGAGCACTGGCTGATGATAGTAGCTGCTCCTTGAATTGCTTCCTATGATATACAGGATCATTTAATAAAGAGATTTCTGCCTATAACAGCTTATTAAGTTTTCTCCCTATGTTTATTATAATTATGTTCTATAAGCTTCTCAGAAAGAGTGTGACTTGTACATGCATTTGCTTATTTAGAGTAAAATTTGATGTTTCTATAGCTGATTTTGCCCCTTTATTTCATACCAAAGGTTATTTTGCACTTGTCCTAAAAAATACACAGTTGGTTTAACACAGATTTATTGTGCTTTGAAAATGACCTGAAAGCTTGAGTGGCTTCATGTTACTTTTTTAAAAGTCAGGACTTTTGAAGCATTAGTTATTAATACAATAAAATCTACCCATAAAAAGTGTACAGCTTGATGAATTTGACCACAATCAAGATAGAAGATGTTTTAATCATTCCAAAAAGACTTGTTAGGAGACCATTTTATAACCCACATTATAGATGATGGCTTGGTCCAGTAGGTAGTGTTAGAGCCGATGAGTAGTGATCCTGTTCAGCATGTATTTTGAAAATAGAGCCGGCACAATTTGCCAATGGACAAAATATGGGAGTGACAGAGAGAAGTCACTATTTATTATTCCTCAAGATTCTATAGACCAACTGGGTGGTTTCTGTGCTGTTTTGCCTGATCTTATTCATGCCGCTGTGTTCTGTTGAGGGTTAGCAAGTCCAAGATGACCCCACTCAGATGTATCATGGTTGGTACTTGCAGTCAGCTGGGGTCTCTGGAGTCCTCTCTCTAGGGCCCCTCAGTCTCTTGTTTCCTTACATTGAGGTCACACAGTAATAAACAATCCCAAACTTAGTTTAAATTAATTACAATTTATTATTCCTTATGATTTTGTGGGTCGTTTGGGCAGTTCTACTTATTTCACCTTGGCTCACTCATGCAGCTACATTCAGCTAGGGGGTTGCAGGGGGACGGATTTAGCTGGGACAGTTGGCATGGTTTAGTTACACACCACAGGCTCTTTGGCTCCCCATGTAATGGAAATTAACAGGGGGACAAGCAGATTTCCCAGACAAGTCTTTTTTTTCTGGGCTTGTGCTTAAAAACAAGGGAAAGCCTGGGCGCGGTGGCTCATGCCTGTAATTCCAGCACTTTAGGAGGCCGAGGCGGGTGGATCACCTGCGGTCGGGAGTTCAAGACCAGCCTGACCAAAATGGAGAAACCCCCTGCTAAAAATACAAAATTACCCTGGCGTGGTGGCGCATGCCTGTAATCCCAGCTTCCCAGCTACTCAGGAGGCTGAGGCAGGAGAATTGCTTGAACCCAGGAGGCGGAGGTTGCGGTGAGCCGAGATCGCGCCATTGCACTCCTGCCTGGGCAACAAGAGCGAAACTCCATCTCAAAAAAAAAAAAAAAAAAAAGAAAAAAAACAAGGGAGACAACAGAGGCGCAAGGATCCTCCAGCTGACTCTGAAAAAAGCCTATAGGGAATTTTTTTTTTATCAGGCAAAGTGCGGGAATTGACATCAGGGGTAGGGTATGAAGGCTAGGCTGGGCAGAACACGTAGGGGCAGGGTATACAGGTTCCCATATCTGGTTGCAATGCTTATATTGAGTAATGGGCCACCTGGTAGTCTGGCCAGAGGCAAGGAGGCTGTACATCAATTATTGTTCAGCATTCCTTTCCCAGGTGAAACACTCTGCAACCTTTGTTCGATTTTAGATCTAAATCAGTTTCTGGAATTCTTTAAGTAAAAGGCATGGTTAAACATTAGGAGTGCACAAAAGAACAATATAGACTGGCTATTTTCTGTATATGACTATTAGCGGAAATAGTGTCAGTGAGGTAGTGGTGTGGATTTTGTGATCAGTGGGAATCATGAAAGAATGCTCTTGGGGTGAGCTAAAGCCAAACCCTGTCCCTATTCTGTCTCAGTTTGGTTTCTTTCCATGTTGTCTTTCACCTTAAGCTTCTACACAGATTACTATTCTCAGAGCAGCAATCCAAGAGGTCAAAGAAATGCTGGAATATCTCTTGAGGCCTAGGCTTCAGAACTTGCGTAACATCACTTCCACCACATTTTGTTGGTCACAGCAAGTTAAAAGGCCAGCCTAGGTTGAAAGGTTTTGAGAAATAGACCTCATGTTTGCATGTGAGAAGGAGAAACGTCACATTGCAAAGGGGCGTGCATACTAGGATGGGAGGAAGATAGAGCCATTAAAGAGTCTACCCTACCACCATTATGCTGTTGACTCAGCTACTTTCTCTCCTGCCATTAAGACTAATTGTTTCCGTGTCTTTGTGTGACTTGAGTTCATACTTTCTAAGAGAGGACAGGGGCTCCTGAGGCATAAACCTCAGGGGCCAGATCACCTCATAAGCTACAGATAACCTGCAAATGACTGATCAGTGTTCACTGCGGTGAGGCAATCTGGTATGGTGGCCAGTGTGTACAGACCTCTTAAAGGCTTATGGAAAGGGACTGGGCGCGGTGGCTCATGCCTGTAATCCCAGTACTTTGGGAGGGCCGAGGCAGGCAGATCACCTGCGGTCAGGAGTTTAAGACCAGCCTGGCCAACAATGTGAAACCCTGTCTCTACAAAAACAAAACAAAACAAAAAAAATTAGCCAGGCATGACGGTGGGTGCCTGTAATCCCAGCTACTTTGGAGGCTGAGGCGGGAGAATTGCTTGAACCGAGGAGGCAGAGGTTGCAGTGAGCCGAGATTGTGCCATTGCACTTCAGCCTGGGCGACAGAGGGAGGCTCCGTTTCAAAAAAAAAAAAAAAGAAAAAAAAAAAACTTATAGAAAGGGACAGGGCATGTGGCAAGTCCTCTGTAGCTTTCCTGAAAGGGTCCAATAGGCATCTTGCTTGACCAGTACAGTACAACTAAAACTTGGTATAGTGGTTACAAATATCAGCCTGCCATTCAAGTGTGTAATAAATATATCTCTTTTTGTTTTTCTGTAACAACTTTTCTGTTTTGAGTCTCTGATCCATTATGGTGAAAGATACTTACTTTTAGTCAATTTGGAGTCTTCCCCCTCCCGTCCCTGGGGTGCTACTTAATTTCTGGAAGGTCTTATATAGTGCCATGGGATCCGGAGGGGCCATCTAGTCCTCTTTGTCATTGGTCCCTACAGTTTACCTGAGACTTTTGTTACCTTATTTAATCCTTTTTCATTGATCCCTGTAGGTTGACGTTTTGTAATAATGATGACCATGATTATGATAGTATTATGATAGTAATTATGAAAGTATTATGATAACATTAATGAGAGTTGCTATTTGTTTAATGCTCACTATAAGACAGGCACTGTGTTATATGTATTAAAAATAGTATTGCTGGCCGGGCACGGTGGCTCACGCCTGTAATCCCAGCACTTTGGGAGGCCGAGGTGGGAAGATCACGAGGTCAGGAGATCGAGACCATCCTGGCCAACATGGTGAAACCCTGTCTCTACTAAAAATACAAAAATTAGCTGAGCGTGGAGGCGTGTGCCTGTAATCCCAGCTACTCGGGCGGCTGAGGCAGGAGAAACTCTTGAACCCGGGAGGCAGAGGTTGCAGCGAGCTGAGATGGCACCACTGGACTCCAGCCTGGTGACAGAGCTAGACCCCGTCTCAAAAAAAAAAAAAATATTGCTAAAAACAACTCTGTGTACATGTTATATCCTGTGGCATTTGCACAAAGCATATGTTTAATGGACATTTGTAATTATCAACATCCAGCTTTTGAACTCTCTTCCTATTTGAGGGATTCATTGCCTCCAAAAAGAGAAGCTGAAATGAACAGACACCTAGTATTCTAGCTCCTCTGCCAACTAGGATGTAGGCCCTTGACCTAGGCTCTGCCGATCAGATGCACTCATCTGGGATTTTGAATTTGAAACTAATGACACAAAGAAACAAGGACAGTGGAGATTTCTTTCTGGTGTCAGTGGCAGCAGCATCGAGTTGGCAAGCACAGCAGTGTCTGTGTTGCCAACCCTTGGATCCAATGTTGAATACCAAGGATGACAACAGTGCAAACTGCAGTTCCTGTGTTCAGTGGCAGTGGTAGCAGCATACCAGTAGACTGGCTCTCTGGTTCTATGTTTTGGTTTTTTGTTTGTTTGTTTGTTTGTTTCGAGACAGAGTTTTGCTCTTGTTGCCCATGCTGGAGTGCAGTGGTGCAATATTGGCTCACCGCAACCTCCACTTCCCAGGTTCAAGTGATTCTCTTGCCTCAACCTCCTGAGTAGCTGGGATTACAGGCATGTGCCACCATGCCCAGCTAATTTTGTATTTTTAGTAGAGATGGGGTTTCTCCATGTTGGTCAGGCTGGCCTCGAACTCCTGATCTCAGGTGATCCACCCACCTCGGCCTCCCAAAATGCTGGGATTACAGGTGTGAGCCACCATGCCTGGCCCCTGGTTCTATTTTTGTTTGTGAAGTTATCTGCATAGCTTCTCTTTATTCCTGCCTATTTTCCCAGTTTATCTGTGAGCCATTCATTAGTTTCAAGAAATTAGCTGATGGAGAAATTCTTAGCAGGAGTGATTGCAGGCAATAGGGAAAGGGTAGGTGGAGAGCTTGGGGTTGGTTAATTGGCCTGGTTTGGGATGGAGGCAAGGAGAACCCAACTAACATTAAGGAATTGGATTTTCACAGCACATGGCAAATAGTAACAAAATAGGGTTGGTTTTTTTTTTTGCGACAACGTCTCCCTCTGTCACCCAGGCTGTAGTGCAGTGGGATTATAGCTCACTGTAGCCTTGAACTCCCAGGCTCAAGTGACCCTTCCAACTCAGCCTCCCAAGTAGTTGGGAGGATAGGCCCATGCCATCACACTTGGTTCAAAATAGCTAATTAAATCATTTATTTGATCACCTGCAGTGACATGCCAATTGAAGGCAAGGCTTTGGGTTTCCAAATCCTATTGCCATAGGATCATATAAAGGGTAGGCATGGAATTTGAGGGTTGTGCAGGTTTTGTGACTGCTTCTAATATTGCTGAACATCTTAAAAAGTAATAACAAGGCTGGGTGCCATGTCTCACACCTGTAATCCCAGCACTTTGGGAGGCCGAGGTGGGTGGATCACTTGAGGTCAGGAGTTCGAGACAGCCTGGCCAATATAGTGAAACCCCATTTCTACTAAAAATACAAAAATTAGCCAGGTGTGGTATTGGGTGCCTGTAGTCCCAGCTACTTGGGAGGCTGAAGCATGAGAATCACTTGAACCTGGGTGGCAGAGGTTGCAGTCAGCTGAGTTGGGGCCATTGTACTACAGCCTGGGGGTGAAAAAAAAAAGCCAAGATTTCTAAATTATTAGCTCAAGTTATCAGAGAAACCCAAGGAACTTCTGTGGCTCTGCTACAAAAATCTGTAAGAGATTTTGCAAGACATAAACTCTTGCAGCTGAAGAACTGAAGCAACTGTAGGCCAGACACAGTGTTTGATCCTCAGGGTTGCCAAATTTTATTGGTTTAATTCATGGACTTTATATATAGTCTCTTATGAGGAAGCCAGGATGTTGATCAAGAAAGAGCAGTATCTAAATATTTAGAATGAGCTAAGTTGGAGAATTTAGCTGACTCAGACTACCTCAAATTCCCAACCTACTGAGCCTCCGTTTTCAGCTGAAGTGTCCTTTTCTCTTGTGTGGAAGCTATTTTTGGTTGCTTGAAGACCCTTTCTTAATTATTTCTCTTACATACTACAGCTATGCCTGTGCCTCTCTCTTTAAATGGAAAGGCAACTCTCTCATACCTGATTAACTTCCTTCCATGCACCTCTTGCATTTATTTCTCTCCCTCTTTCTTTATAATTGTGTATTAGAAGATCCGAGGGGATCCTAAATGGTACATTGGGACTATCCTTAAAACTTTAAAAAGAAAAATTGCCAGGCAAAACTAGCACCTTCTCTTATTATTATTATTATTATTATTGAGACAGAGTCTCACTCTGTCGCCCAGGCTGGAGTGCAGTGGCATGATCTTGGCTCATTGCAGCCTCCACCTCCCAGGTTCAAGTGATTCTTGTGCCTCAGCCTCCTGAGTAGCTGGGATTACAGGCGTGTGCCACCATGTCTGGCTAATTTTTGTATTTTTAGTAGAGACAGGGTTTCACCATGTTGGCCAGGCTGGTCTCGAACTCCTGACCTCAAGTGATCTGCTTGCCTCGGCCTCCCAAAGTGCTTGGAATACAGGCATGAGCCTTCTATTATGGATAGGGATGAAGAAAGACTGGAAACATCCAGGAGTTAATAATCTAAAAGTAAACAAAGAAGATAGAAAAGCAGACCCTGAAATCAAACACAAAGAGAACGAAATGAAGTAAACAGTGGATAAATATTAAAAACATAAACACACAGAAAATATAATCCAAGTTTCTTTTGAACACAGCACACTGACCCTGTATCCTTACTAGGACAAATTCTAAGGACAAGGAACAAATGCAGAGATTTTGAATTTTATCTCATAAACTTGTTGTTGTTGTAATGGTGAAATTATTTTTTGTCTGTATATAGTAGATAGTCCAAATGAGTAAAGATATTGGTTTGAGTGGGAATCAAGGTTTTCATTATGGAAGAAGGGAGATAAACACGTGGGATGGAAAAGTTGATAAAGAACCCCTGTAAAGTTGAGAAGTATGTCTATGCTGATGACTTTTTTTGAAAAAAAAATCTAGCTCTCTTTACTGTCAAGGCCTAGTCACAATAAACGCTACATAACACTCAGCTCTTGGTTTTTAAATACGATTCGCTACTAGAAGGCATCAGGTTTCTGTGAAAGAAATGGCTGATTCCAGGTGTGGGGCAGGGAAAGTTCAAGGTGAGTATGGAGTGTCTTGCTGTGGTTGTAGCCTGGGAAGTGGAAGTGCTCGAAGACTGAGAGGTTATGTCAAAAAGACATAGGAGTTAGGTTGAAGGGGTTCCCTTTGGCCAAATTCGGGACAACATGAGCATAATAATGATTAATAACGGCCTGGGCATGGTGGCTTTTAATCCCAGCACTTTGGGAAGCTGAAGCGGGTGGATTGCTTGACCTCAGGAGTTTGACACCAGCCTGGGTAACATGGTAAAACCCTGTCTCTACTAAAAATACAAAAATTAGCCAGGCGTGCTGGCATGTGCCTGTAATCCCAGCTACTTGGGGGGCTGAGGCCGGAGGATGGCTTGAGCCCAAGAGGCGGATGTTGCAATGAGCCGAAATCAGACCACTGCACTCCAGCCTGGGTGACAGAGTGAGACCCTGTCTCAAAAAGAGAAAGAAATTAATAATGGTCATAATACACAAAGACATAAATCTGTAAATCTATATTGATAGGAAAGAGAGAAATGCTTTTTTAAAAATAAAGTTCCAACTAGTAAACATAGAAGAAATGATCAAATGAAAAAAAATAACTATTTTTCTTTTCTTTTTTTTTAAATTATACTTTAAGTTCAAGGGTACATGTGCACAATGTGCAGGTTTGTTACATAGGTATACATGTGCCATGTTGGTTTGCTGCACCCATCAACTCATCGTTTACATTAGGTGTTTCTCCTAATGCTATCCCTCCCCCAGTCCCCCACCCCCCGACAGGCCCCAGTGTGTGATGTTCCCTGCCCTCTGTCCCTCATTGTTCAGTTCCCACCTATGAGTGAGACCATGCAGTGTTTGGTTTTCTGTCCTTGTGATAGTTTGCTGAGGATGATGGTTTCCAGCTTCATCCATGTCTCTGCGAAGGACATGAACCCATTCTTTTTTTATGGCTGCATAGTATTCCATGGTGTATATGTGCTACATTTTCTTAATCCAGTCTATTATTGATGGACATTTGGGTTGGTTCCAAGTCTTTGCTATTGTGAATAGTGCCACAATAAAAATACGTGTGCATGTGTCTTTATATTAGCATGATTTATAATCCTTTGGGCATATACCCAGTAATGGGATCACTGGGTCAAATGGTATTTCTAGTTCTAGATCCTTGAGGAATCGCCACACTGTCTTCCACAATGGTTGAACTAATTTACACTCCCACCAACACTGTAAAAGCATTCCTATTTCTCCACATCCTCTCCAGCATCTGTTGTTTCCCGACTTTTTAATGATCGCCATTCTAACTGGAGTGAGATGATATCTCATTGTGGTTTTGATTTGCAAAAAATAACTATTTTTCAACTCACAACATAAAAATTGATTCAGGCAAGGATTATCAATGCATGCTAATACCATTGGGTGAAAAATTTGGGGGACATGGTCTCAAAGTATCACTTCCAAGTAATTTATTAATTGCAAAGGGGAAAGATACACTTCATTTATGATGAAGAGGTCTGATAGCACATTAAATATGTTAACAAAAATAGCATCACTAATGGTGATACAATAAAATACATAACATCATCGAGGTATTATTCTTGCCAGGAATGTTTAATCTGAATCTAGTAATGGGGAAACAATCAGATATTAATAAACCCTCAAATCCAGAATGTGGGGCATTTTATAAGAACATTGGGCTGAATTGTTAAAACAAAAAGTCTGTATCATGAGAAATATCAGTATCACCACCAATACCAACCTCATAAACAACAAACACTACCACCAAAAGGTATGAGAACTGTTCTAGATTAAAAGAGGCAAAAGAGACTTAATGTAATGCAATGTACTAATAATGATCAAATCTTGGATTAAAAAAACAGCTATACAAGCTAATAAAAAACATTTCTGGGACAGTTAGGGAGATTTGAATATAAATTGTATATTAGATGACATTATTGATTTGTTAATTTTCCTGGGTAGATAATTGGTTGTGGTTTTATAGGAGAATGTCTTTATTCTTAGGGGATGCATGACTAAGTATTTAGGGATAAAATGAAGTTTAAAGACTTCTGCAACTTACCCATAGAAAGTCACTCCCCATTTCCTCTCAAACCCACCTATCCCCAGCCCTAGGCAATCACTAATCTATTTTCTGTTTAAAAAAAATTTTTTTTTATTATACTTTAAGTTCTGGGATACATGTGCAGAACGTGCAGGTTTGTTACATAGGTATACATGTGCCATGGTGATTTCTGCATCCATCAACCCATCATCTACATTAGGTATTTCTCCTAATGCTATCCCTTCCCTTGCCCCCAACCCAGTGTGTGATGTTCCCCTCCCTGTGCCCATATGTTCTCATTGTTCAGCTCCCACTTATCAGTGAGAACATGTAGTGTTTGGTTTTCTGTTCCTGTGTTAGTTTGCTGAGAATGATGGTTCTGTTTTAATGGATTTGCTTATCCTGAACATTTTATATAAATGGAGTAATGCAGGATATATGGTCTTTATGATTGGCTTCTTTCATTTAGCATCCATGATGTGATATCAGTAACTTCATTCTTTTTTCTTGCTAAATAATATTCTGTTGTTTAGATATGCCACATTTTGTTTATCTATTCATCAGTTGAGGGACTTTTGGGTTGTTTCACATTCAGCTATTATGTATGATGCTATGAACATTTGTGGGCAATTTTTTGTGTGGATATATGTTTTCATTTCTCTTAGTTGCATGCCTAGGAGCGGACTTGCTTTTATGGTTACTCAATTGGTCATATGGTTACTCTGCATTTAACATTTTGAGGAACTGCTAAATCTTTCTAAAGTGGCTGAGCAACTTTACAATCTCACCAGCTTTTGGTATCATATCTAAGAAACCATTGCTTAATCACAGAGTTTAAGATCACAGAGTTTTATACCTATATTTTCTTCAAAACCTTTTATAATCTTAAGTCTTAAATGTACATCTTTGATCCATTATGAGTTAAATCTTTGTATGTTGCTTGAGGTTCAACTTCATTGTTTTGCATGTGGCTGTCCAGTTGTTTCAGTATCATTTGAAAAGACTATTCTTTCCCTGTTGTCTTGGCACCCTTGTCAAAATCAATTGACTTTATAAATGCGAGGCTTTAATTCTGGACTCTCCATTCTATCTTGTTGACCTGTGTGTTTATACTTATGTCCATACCACGGTGTCTTAATTCCTGTAGTCTTGTTTTAAGTTTCAAAACTGAGAAGTGTGAGTCCTCCAACGTTGTTCTTTTTAAAGATTTTGCATTTCTATATGAATTTAAAAAAAAAACCTTTAAAGATTACTTGACTTGCATTTCTATATGAATTTTAAAAAATAACCTTTAAAGATTACTTGACTCGCATTTCTATATGAATTTTTAAAAAATAACCTTTATTTTTTAGAGCAGTTTTAGATTCACAGCAAAATTGACTGGAAAGTACAGACAGTTCCTACATACCTCTCCTGGACTTTATGTACATCCTCCACCA
The DNA here is from genome assembly GCF_028885655.2 of Pongo abelii. NCBI lineage: Eukaryota > Metazoa > Chordata > Mammalia > Primates > Hominidae > Pongo > Pongo abelii. The sequence continues at coordinate 139,519,403 of NC_071989.2, read as the reverse complement.
CTATCAACATTCTGTACCAAATTGGTACTTTCTTATAATCCATGAAGCTACATTGACACATCGTTACCACGCAAAGTCCATAGTTTTATGTTACAGTTTACTCTTGGTGTTGTATGGGTTTTGACAAAATATAATGACATGTTATAGTATCATACAGAACAGTTTCACTGTCCAAAAAATCCTCTAGGCTCTGCTTTTTCATTCCTTCCTCCCCACTAACTCTTGGCAACCACTGATCTTTTTACTGTCTCCATACATAGTTTTGCCTTTTCCAGAATGTCAAGTAATTGGAGTTAAAAATGATATACCCTTTTAAGTTGGCTTCTTTCACTTAGCAATATGCATTTAAAATTCTTCCAGGTCTTTTTGTGTTTTGATGCTCATTTCTTTTTAGCACTGAATAATATTCCATTGTCTAGATGTATCACATTTTATTTATTCATTCATCTACTGAAGGACATCTTGGTTTGCTTCCAGATTTTGGCAATTATGAATAAAGCTGCTATAAAAATCCATCTGCAGGTTTTTCTGTGGGCATAAGTTTTCAACTCATTTAAGTAAGCACCTAGGAGCATGATTGCTGCATTGTTTTTTGTAAGAATAGGTTTAGTTTTGTAAGAAACTGCCAAGTTGTCCTCCAAAGGGGCTGTACCATTTTGTATTCTCAGCAGCAATGAATGAGAGTTCCTGATGCTCCTCATCCTCACCAGCATTTGGTGGTGTTGGTGTTTTGACTTTTGGCCATTCTCATAGTTAGTGGCTTTTTATTTTTTTGAGACAGAGTGTCCCTCTGTCACCCAGGCTGAAATGCAGTGGCGCAATCTCAGCTCACTGCAACCTCCACCTCCCAGGTTCAAGCGTTTCTCCTGCCTCAGCCTCCTGAGTAGCTGGGATTATAGGTGCCTGCCACCATGCCCAGTTAATTTTTGTATTTTTAGTGGAGATAGTGTTTCACCATGTTGGCCAGGCTGGTCTTGAACTCCTGACCTCAGGTGATCTGCCTGCCTTGGCCTCCCAAAGTGCTGGGATCACAGGCATGAGCCACTGCGCCTGGCCCTTTTGCCCATTTTCTTTTCTTTTTTCTTTTTTTTTTTTTTGAGATGGAATCTCGCTCTGTTGCTGAGGCTGGAGAGCAGTGGCATGATCTCAGCTTACTGTAACCTACGCCTCCTGGGTTCAAGCAATTCTCCTGCTTCAGCCTCCTGAGTAGCTGGGATTACAGGCACGCGCCACTACGCCTGGCTAATTTTTGTATTTTTAGTAGAGACGGTGTTTCGCCATGTTGGCCAGGCTGGTCTTGAACTCCTGACCTCAGGTGATCCACCCGTCTTGGCCTCGCAAAGTACTGGGATTACAGGTGGGAGCCACTGCACCTGGCCCTTTTGCCCATTTTTAATTGGGTTGTTTGTTTTCTTGTTGAGTTTTAAGAGTTCTTTGTATATTCTGGATAACAATCGCTTGTCAGATAGGTCTTTTGCAAATATTTTTCCCAGTCTGTGGTTTGTCATTTTATTCTCTTGACAGTGTCTTTCACAGATTAGAAATTTTTAATTTTAATGAAGTCCAGCTTATCAATTATTTCTTTCAAGGATTGTGCCTTTGATGTTGTAGCTAAAATGTCATTACCAAGCCCAAGGTCATCTAGATTTTCTCTTGTGTTATATTCCAGAGGTTATATAGTTTTGTGTTTTACATTTTCGTCTGTGATGCAATTTGAGTTAATTCTTGTGAGTGATGAAAGGTCTGAGTGTAAACTCTCCTTTTTTTTTTTTTTTTTTTTTGCATGTGGATGTCCATTTGTTACAGCACCATTTGTTGAAAATAATTTCCTTTCTCTATTGTATTGCCTTTGCTTCTTTGTCAAAGATCAGTTGAGGAGGTAGAAGAGGTGAGCAAAGAAAAAAATACCAGCTGACTATATTTATGTGAATCTTTTTCTGGGCTCTCCACTCCATTCCATAGATCTGTCTATTCTTTCTCCAGTAGCACACTATCTTGACTAATGTAGCTTTATAGTAAATCCTGAATGAAGTTGGATACTGTTAGCCTGCTGACTTTTCTTCTCCTTAAATATCATGTTGGCTATTCTGGGTCTTTCTTGTCTCCATATAAACATAAGAATCAGTTTGTTGATAACCACAAAATAACTTGCTTGGATTTTGATTGACATCGAATCTATAGATTGTAATTCCTCAATTCTAAACTTTCTAAGCAACTGCCAAAGGTCAGTTAGTCCCCACTTATTTCTCATCCCCTCACAAGCAAGAACTTCAGTGCTAACCTGATTTTAATCATGAGGGCACCTGGGCCACAGGTAGTCTTTAACAACTGGCTGCTATGCAGGAGGAAGATCAGACTTGTAGTGTCTACTGATTTCTGCGGTATATGTACTCCCACTGTGGCTGATTTCAAGCTGCTAACTGAAAGCGAAGTTGAGAAGAGATGTACAGTAGCACACCATTACACAGTATGTCCACCATGCAAGCACAATAGATAAAAATAACGTCAAAAACATAGATGATAGCAAAGTTGTAGTAAAATAATTAGTGATTATGTTTGAGTATTTATTACTTTAAAGAACTTTTACTTTGGAACTAATTATACACTCATAAGAAGTTACAGCACAGCACATGGAGATTCTGTGCACTGTCAACCTAAATAACAAACAGAAAGATGCTCTCTGAAAGAAATTTCTTTGGAAATAGAGCATTAAAATGGTCATGCACATGCCATAGTAAACTACTTGCATATTTTGGGGGGGCAGTAAAGGAAGACACAGATTTTTAAAGGAAAAAATGAGGAGGATTTCATAATTGTTTTGAAATAATTATCCTTGTTTAAAAAGATAAATACCAAGGGTGACACTAGTTTGAGGTTGGACAGGCAGTTGCTGGGCAGGATATTATTGCAGAAAAATTTTTTTGTGTAAGGTTGTGATGGCCTTTGTGCAAGCTTGTGTTTTTTGTTGTAGATTTGTTATCAAGCATACAAGCATGAGAACATCTCTTCATGGCCTTCCTTGGTTCTATTTGTCAGGGTTTTCTTAACATTAGTGATCCTGTTTTGATTCTGACAACATTCATAGTACGCATTCTCCAGATTCCCACATTGGTAAGTACCCATTCTCCAGCTTTCCACAATGGTAACTTTTTTTTTTTTTTTTTTTTTTTTTTTGAGACAGGGTCTTAATATGCTTTGTCATCCAGGCTGGGGTGCAGTGGTGTCATCATGCATGGCTCATTGCAACCTCCACCTCTGGGGCTCAAGCAATCCTGCTGCCTCAGCCTCCTGAGTAGCTAGAACTACAGGTGTGCACCACCATTCCCAGCTAATTTCTTGTATTTTTTGTTGAGATGGGGTTTTGCCATGTTGCCCAGGCTGGTCTCAAACTCTTAGACTCAAGTGATCTGCCTGCCTCAGCTCACAGGTGTGAGCTACCACACCCAGCTGGTAATATCTTACTTAATTATATTTTACCAAAACCAGGAAATTAGATTTTATTGCCTTTTTATTTTTTAATTTTAAGAAAACTTTAAATTGTTGTAACATACACATAGTATAAAATTTATCATCTTAACCATTTATTAGTATGCAATTCTATAGTTCTGTAGTTTTAAGTATATTCACATTGCTGTGAAACAGAGCTCCAGAAATTTTTCATCTTGCAAAACTGAAACTCTGTACCCATTAAACACTAACTGCTGTCCAGTCTACAGCTCCCAGCGTGAGCGATGCAGAAGACGGGAGATTTCTGCATTTCTAATTGAGGTACTGGGTTCATCTCACTGGGGAGTGTCTGAAAGCGGGTGCAGGAGAGTGGGTGCAGCGCACTGAGCGTGAGCCGAAGCAGGGCAAGGCATCGCCTCACCCGGGAAGTGCAAAGGGTCAGGGAATTCCCTTTCCTAGTCAAAGAAAGGGATAACAGACAGCACCTGGAAAATCGGGTCACTCCCACCCTAATACTGCGGTCTTAGCAAATGGCACACCAGGAGATTATATCCCACGCCTGGCTTGGAGGGTCCTACGCCCACGGAGCCTTGCTTATTGCTAGTACAGCAGTCTGAGATCAAACTGCAAGGTGGCAGCCAGGCTCGGGGAGGGGCACCCGCCATTGCCGAGTCTTGAGTAGGTAAACCAAGTGGCCAGGAAGCTCGAAATGGGTGGAGCCCACCGCAGCTCAAGGAGGCCTGCCTGCCTCTGTAGACTCCACCTCTGGGGGCAGGGCACAGCCAAACAAAAGGCAGCAGAATACTCTGCAGACTTAAATGTCCCTGTCTGCCAGCCTTGAAGAGAGTAGTGGTTCTCCCAGCACACAGCTGGACATCTGAGAATGGACAGACTGCCTCCTCAAGTGGGTCCCTGACCCCCGAGTAGCCTAACTGGGAGGTACCCCCCAGTAGGGGCAGACTGACACCTCACACGGCTGGTACTCCTCTGAGACAAAACTTCCAGAGCAACGCCCAGGCAGCAACATCTGCTGTTCACCAATCTGCTGTTCTGCAGCCTCTGCTGCTGATACCCAGGCAAACAGGGTCTGGAGTGGACCTCCAGCAAACTCCAACAGACCTGCAGCTGAGGGTCCTGATAGTTAGAAGGAAAACTAACAAACAGAAAGGACATCCACACCAAAACCCCATCTGTACATCACCATCATCAAAGACCAAAGGTAGATAAAACCACAAAGATGGGGAAAAAACAGAGCAGAAAAACTGGAAACTCTAAAAATCAGAGCGCCTCTCCTCTTCCAAAGGAACGCAGCTCCTCACCAGCAATGGAACAAAGCTGGAAGGAGAATGACTTTGATGAGTTGAGAGAAGAAGGCTTCAGACGATAAAACTACTCCGAGATAAAGGAGGAAGTTCAAACCCATGGCAAAGAAGTTAAAAACCTAGAAAAAAAATTAGACGAATGGCTAACTAGAATAACCAATGCAGAGAAGTCCTTAAAGGAGCTGATGGAGCTGAAAACCAAGGCACAAGAACTGTGTGATGAATGCACAAGCCTCAGTAGCCAATTCTATCAACTGGAAGAAACGGTATCAGTGATGGAAGATGAAATGAATGAAATGAAGTGAGAAGAGAAGTTTAGCAAAAAAATAATAAAAAGAAATGAGCAAAGCCTCCAAGAAATATGGGACTATGTGAAAAGACCAAATCTACGTCTGATTGATGTACCTGAAAGTGACGGGGAGAATGGAACCAAGTTTGAAAACCCTCGGCAGGATATTATCCAGGAGAACTTCCCCAATCTAGCAAGGCAGGCCAACATTCAAATTCAGGAAATACAGAGAATGCCACAAAGATACTCCTCGAAAAGAGCAACTCCAAGACACATCATTGTCAGATTCACCAAAGTTGAAATGAAGGAAAAAATGTTAAGGGCAGCCAGAGAGAAAGGTTGGGTTACCCACAAAGGGAAGCCCATCAGACTAACAGTGGATCTCTCGGCAGAAACTCTACAAGCCAGAAGAGAGTGGGGGCCAATATTCAACATTCTTAAAGAAAAGAATTTTCAACCCAGAATTTCATATCCAGCCAAACTAAGCTTCATAAGTGAAGGAGAAATAAAATCCTTTACAGACAAGCAAATGCTGAGAGATTTTGTCACCACTGGGCCTGCCCTAAAAGAGCTCCTAAAGGAAGCACTAAACATGGAAAGGAACAACCAGTACCAGCCACTGCAAAAACATGCCAAATTGTAAAGACCATCAAGGCTAGGAAGAAACTGCATCAACTAACAAGCAAAATAACCAGCTAACATCATAATGACAGGATCAAATTCACACATAACGATATCAACCTCAAATGTAAATGGGCTAAATGCTCCAATTAAAAGACAAAGACACAGACTGGCAAATTGGATAAAGAGTCAAGACCCATCAGTGTGCTGTATTCAGGAAACCCATCTCATGTGCAGAGACACACATAGGCTCAAAATAAAAGGATGGAGGAAGATCTACCAAGCAAATGGAAAACAAAAAAAGGCAGGGGTTGCAATCCTAGTCTCTGATAAAACAGACTTTAAGCCAACAAAGATGAAAAGAGACAAAGAAGGCCATTACATCACGGTAAAGGGATCAATTTAGCAAGAAGAGCTAATTATCCTAAATATATATGCACCCAATACAGGAGCACCCAGATTCATAAAGCAAGTCCTTAGAGACCTAGAAAGAGACTTAGACTCCCATGCAATAATAATGGGTGACTTTAACACCCCACTGTCACCATTAGACAGATCAACGAGACAGAAAGTTAACAAGGATATCCAGGAATTGAACTCAGCTATGGGCCAAGCAGACCTAATAGACATCTACAGAACTCTCCACCCCAAATCAACAGAATATACATTCTTCTCAGAACCACATCGCACTTATTCCAAAATTGACCACATAGTTGGAAGTAAAGCACTCCTCAGCAGATATAAAAGAACAGAAATTATAACAAACTGTCTCTCAGACCACAGTGCAATCAAACTAGAACTCAGGATTAAGAAACTCACTCAAAACCGCTCAACTACATGGAAACTGAACAACCTGCTCCTGAATGACTACTGGGTACATAATGAAATGAGGCAGAAATAAAGGTGTTCTTTGAAACCAACGAGAAAAAAGACACAACATACCAGAATCTCTGGGACACATCCAAAACAGTGTGTAGAGGGAAATTTATAGCACTAAATGCCCACAAGAGAAAGCAGGAAAGATCTAAAATTGACACCCTAACATCACAATTAAAAGAACTAGAGAAGCAAGAGCAAACACATTCAAAAGTGAGCAGAAGGCAAGAAATAACTAAGATCAGAGCAGAACTGAAGGAAATAGAGACACAAAAACCCTTCAAAAAAATCAATGAATCCAGGAGCTGGTTTTTTGAAAAGATCAACAAAATTGATAGACCACTAGCAAGACTAATAAAGAAGAAAAGAGAGAAGAATCAAATAGACGCAATAAAAAATGATAAAGGGGATATCACCACCGATCCCACAGAAATACAAACTACCATCAGAGAATACTATAAACACCTCTACGCAAATAAACTAGAAAATCTAGAAGAAATGGATAAATTCCTGGACACATACACCCTCCCAAGACTATACCAGGAAGAAGTTGAATCTCTGAACAGACCAATAACAGGCTCTGAAATTGAGGCAATAATTAATAGCTTACCAACCAAAAAAGGTCCAGGACCAGATGGATTCACAGCCGAATTCTACCAGAGGTACAAGGAGGAGCTGGTACCATTCCTTCTGAAACTATTCCAATCAATAGAAAAAGAGGGAATCCTCCCTAACTCATTTTATGAGGCCAGCATCATCCTGATACCAAAGCCTGGCAGAGACACAACCAAAAAAGAGAATTTTAGACCAATATCCCTGATGACCATCGATGCAAAAATCCTCAGTAAAATACTGGCAAACTGAATCTGGCAGCACCTCAAAAAGCTTATCTACCATGATCAAGTGGGCTTCATCCCTGGGATGCAAGGCTGGTTCAACATATGCAAATCAATAAACGTAATCCAGCATATAAACAGAACCAATGACAAAAACCACATGATTATCTCAATAGATGCAGAAAAGGCCTTTGACAAAATTCAACAACCTTTATGCTAAAAACTCTCAATAAATTAGGTATTGATGGGATGTATAATAATAAAAGCTATCTATGACAATCCCAAAGCCAATATCATACTGAATGGGCAAAAACTGGAAGCATTCCCTTTGAAAACTGGCACAAGACAGGGATGCCTTCTCTCACCACTCCTATTCAACATAGTGTTGGAAGTTCTGGCCAGGGCAATCAGGCAAGAGAAAGAAATAAAGGGCATTCAATTAGGAAAAGAGGAAGTCAGATTGTCCCTGTTTGCAGATGACATGAGTGTATATCTAGAAAACCCCATCGTCTCAGCCCAAAATCTCCTTAAGCTGATAAGCAACTTCAGCAAAGTCTCAGGATACAACATCAATGTGCAAAAATCACAAGCATTGCTATACACCAAGAACAGACAAACAGAGAGCCAAATCATGAGTGAACTCCCATTCACAATTGCTTCAAAGAGAATAAAATACCTAGGAATCCAACTTACAAGGGACGTGAAGGACTTCTTCAAGGACAACTACAAACCACTGCTTGATGAAATAAAAGAGGATACAAACAAATGGAAGAACATTCCATGCTCATGGGTAGGAAGAATCAATATCATGAAAATGGCCATACTGCCCAAGGTAGTGTATAGATTCAATGCTATCCCCATCAAGCTACCAATGACTTTCTTCACAGAACTGGAAAAAACTACTTTAAAGTTCATATGGAACCAGCAAAGACCCCGCATTGCCAAGTCAAAAGAACAAAGCTGGAGGCATCATGCTACCTGACTTCAAACTATACTACAAGGCTACAGTAACCAAAACAGCATGGTACTGTTACCAAAACAGAGATATAGACCCATGGAACAGAACAGAGCCCTCAGAAATAATACCACACATCTACAACCATCTGATCTTTGACAAACCTGACAAAAACAAGCCATGGGGAAAGGATTCCCTATTTAATAAATGGTGCTGGGAAAACTGGCTAGCCATACGTAGAAAGCTGAAACTGAATCCCTTCCTTACACCTTATACAAAAATCAATTCAAGATGGATTAAAGACTTAAATGTTAGACCTAAAACCATAAAAACCCTAGAAGAAAACCTAGGCATTACCATTCAGGACATAGGCATGGGCAAGGACTTCATGTCTAAAACACCAAAAGCAATGGCAACAAAAGCCAAAATTGACAAATGGGATCTAATTAAACTAAAGAGCTTCTGCACAGCAAAAGAAACTATCATCAGAGTGAACAGGAAACCTACAGAATGGGAGAAAATTTTTGCAATCTACTCATCTGACAAAGGGCTAATATCCAGAATCTACAATGAACTCAAACAAATCTACAAGAAAAAAACAAACAGCCCCATCAAAAAGTGGGCAAAGGATATGAACAGACACTTCTCAAAAGAAGACATTTATGCAGCCAACAGACATATGAAAAAATGCTCATCATCACTGGCCATCAGAGAAATGCAAATCAAAACCACAATGAGATACTATCTCACAACAGTTAGAATGGCGGTCATTAAAAAATCAGGAAACAACAGGTGCTGGAGAGGATGTGGAGAAATAGGAACACTTTTACACTGTTGGTGGGACTGTAAACTAGTTCAACCATTGTGGAAGTCAGTGTGGTGATTCCTCAGGGATCTTGAACTAGAAATACCATTTGACCCAGCAATCCCATGATTGGGTATATACCCAAAGGATTATAAACCATGCTGCTATAAAGACACATGTACACGTATGTTTATTGCAGCAGTATTCACAATAGCAAAGACTTGGAACCAAGCCAAATGTCCAACAATGATAGACCAGATTAAGAAAATGTGGCACACATACACCATGGAATACTATGCAGCCATAAAAAATGATGAGTTCATGTCCTTTGTAGGGACATGGATGAAACTGGAAACCATCATTCTCAGCAAACTATTGCAAGGGCCAAAAACCAAACACCGCATGTTCTCACTCATAGGTGGGAATTGAACAATGAGAACACATGGACACAGGAAGGGGAACATCACACAGTGGGGCCTGTTGTTATGTGGGGGGAAGGGGGAGGGATAGCATTAGGAGATATACCTAATGTTAAATGACGAGTTGATGGGTGCAGCACACCAACATGGCACATGTATACATATGTAACTAACTTGCACGTTGTGCACATGTACCCTAAAACTTAAAGTATAATTAAAAGAAAACAAAAACAAAAGCAAAAACAAACACTAACTGCCTATTTTTCTCCTTCCCCTACCCCCTAGCAACTACTCTCTACTTTCTGCCTCTATGAATTTGACTACTCTAGGTATTTCATACAAGTGGAATCATATGGTATTTGTATTTTTGTGAGTGCCTTATTTCACTTTGCATAATGTTCTCAAGGTTCATCCATGTTAGAGCATATATCAGAATTTTCTTCGTTTTTCGATTAAATAATATTCCATTGTACGTATATACCACATTTTGCTCATCCATTCACCTGTCCACGGACACTTGATTGCTTCCACCTTTTGGCTATTGTGAATAATCGTGCTAGAAACACAAATACCTTTGTATTTAATATGACTTATTTAATAATAACTTTTTTTTTTTTGAGACAGCTTCTCTCTCTGTTGCCCAGGCTGGAGTGCAGTGGCATGACTTCAGCTCCCTGTAACCTCTGCCTCCCAGGTTCAAGTGATTCTCCTGCCTCAGCCTCCTGAGTAGCTGGGATTACAGGTGTGTGCCACCATGCCTGGCTGATTTCTGATTTCTAGTAGAGATGGGATTTCACCGTGTTGGCCAGGTTGGTTTTGAACTCTTGACCTCAAGTGATCTGCCTGCCTCGGCCTCCTAAAGTGCTGGGATTACAGGTGTGAGCCACCACACCTGGCCAATAATAACTATATAATTTAATTTTTAATAATGCCTGTTTTAACAACTAGCTTGCAAAATTCCTGAAAATTTAACAATTGGCTACTGAGGGTCACTATGCCAGCTCCAGCACACCAATGGATCTGAGTCACCACTTCAGGCATGAGAATAGGCACTATTTGTTTCAAGATAGCCAGGGAGGAGAAGCCAAAACAGAGCTCCAGCGTTTCCCCTCCTCTTCTGTCCTTTCTTGCTGGACTGCCCTTTGTTCCAGGCCAAAGCCACCATACCCTGCACATACCATTTCAAAGCATTTCCCTCATCAGGAATTTCTCAGTCTTCCTTCTCAACATTTTTGGGGCTGATCTCGTGGGAGGGGAATAAGAATAGAATGCCTGTCCCCTTTTATGGGAGTATAATCTTCTAATGCTCTGCTCCATGCTTGCTGGTGCCCTTATCATGGAGGAGAGGGTGTCTGTGCTTTGAGAGAGAACCTTTCTTCTTATCTCAAGGGGATTTGTAGGACATAGGTGTCTTTTCACTTGTTCACAGTAATTTTGCTCTTCTAAATTGTCAATCTCTGGCTGAAGGGACTCATCCTGGGAGGCTTTGTGGACTGCATTAGTTTCTCTGAATGACTAATGAGGGAAGAGAACTGCTGCTTCAAATTGGGAATTGCAAATTGGGAGAATTCGTTAGGAATTCATAAAGATATGGCTCAAGTAGAGCAAAGAAGGCCTTACTTTATTCACAGCTTGTACGAGCATTAATTTTCCAGAAAACTTTTGATGTGTATGCTTTTCTTAAGTGCAGCATACAATTAGAAGCTATAGTAGGCCACTTACATGACACAATTATACATTTGGTGACTGCTATTCATAAATATTAGTCATGCACTTTGGGGACTCATTAAATTTGATTTAGGTGACACATTAAAGAAACTCATGGATTTGATAGGATGTCGTAATTAATCTCTGTTTTTCTGCAGAGAGGAAGTCAATAAATGTAGCATTTTATAACGCATTAGTGAGAAATTAAATAGAGGGAAAACCTCAGGAAGGCAGATGTGCAGGACTAGCTGGCAAGTCTGTAGGACCCAGAAGGACGTACCAGGAGATATGCAGAATGGCCGCCTGATTTTCTAAGGCTCACTGGAGACTGCACACGTAGCCAGCTGGACATGTTCACTTTTTCCTTTTCTTCTTTAGGGGATATATGACAATGTTGGAGCAAGAGAGCTTCTTTCTCTCCCTGAATATTGCTTATGACTCAGTACTTTTGCCAGTCATTTTAGTAAGCTTTACAAGTGTGTTCCTGTGCATCTTTTGCTGATTATACAGCATGTATCACCCAGCACATTTTTTTTTTCTTTCAGACAGAGTCTCTGTCATCCAGGCTGGAGTGCAGTGGCCTGATCACAGCTCAAAACAGCCTCAGCCTTCTGGGCTTCCTACCTCAGCCTCCCAGGTAGCTGGGAATACAAGCATGTGCCACATGCCCAGCTAATTCTTTGGTATTTTTAGTAGAGATGGGGTTTCACCATGTTGCTCAGGCTGGTTTTGAACTCCTGGGCTCAAGCGATTCAACCACCTTGGCCTCCCAAAGTGCTGAGATTACAGACGTTAGCCACGCCCAGCCTAGCATGTTTAAAAAAGTTTACTTTTGGGCCGGGAGCGATGGCTCACGCCTATAATCCCAGCACTTAGGGAGGCCGAGGCGGGCGGATCACAAGGTCAGGAGATCGAGACCATCCTGGCTAACATGGTGAAACCCCATCTCTACTAAAAATACAAAAAATTAGCTGGGCGAGGTGGCGGGCGCCTCTACTCCCAGCTATGTGGGAGGCTGAGGCAGGAGAATGGCGTGAACCCCAGGGGGCGGAGCCTGCAGTGAGCCAAGATCATGCCACTGCACTCCAGCCTGGGTGACAGCGAGACTCCGTCTCAAAAAAAAAAAAAAAAAAAAATGTACTTTTGAATAGCATCATATATACATATACACTATTTTTTTCAATCTCCCTTTTAACTTTTAAGTTCAGGGGTACGTGTGCAGTTTTGTTACATAGGTAAACTTGTGTCGGGGGGTTTGTTGTACAGATTATTTCATCACCCATGTATTAAGCCTAGTACCCATTTGTTATTTTTCCTGATTCTCTCTCTCCTCCCACCCTTCAAAAAGCCCCAGTGTGTGTTGTTCCCGTTTATGTGTCCATGTATTCTCATCATTTAGCTCCCACTTATAAGTGAGAACATGCAGTATTTGGTTTTCTGTTCCTGTGTTTGTTTGCTCAGGATAATGCCCTTCAGCTCCATGCATGTCCCTGTAAGGGACATGATCTTGTTCTTTTTTATGGCTGCATAGTATTTATGGTGTATATATACCACATTTTCTTTATTCAGTCTATCACTGATGGGCATTTATGTTGATTCTGTGTCTTTGCTATCATGAACAGTGCTACAATGAACATATGCACGCATGTATTTTTACAATAGAATGATTTATATTCCTTTAGGTATATGCCCATAAAGGGATTCCTGGGTCGAATGGAATTTCTGTCTTTAGATCTTTGAGAAATCGCCACAGTGTCTTCCACAATAGTTGAACTAATTTACACTCCCACCAACAGTGTATAATGTTCCTTTCTCTCCACAGCCTTGACATAATCTGTTATTTTTTGACTTTTTAATAGTAGCCATTGTGACTGGTATGAGATGGTATCTCACTGTGGTTTTGACTTGCCTTTCTTTAATGATCAGTGATGTTGAGCTTTTTGTCATATGATTGTTAGCTGCTTGAATGTCTTCTTTTGAAAAGTGTGCTCATGTCCTTTGCCCACTTTTTAATGAGGTTTTTTATTTTTCCTTGTAAATTTAAGTTCCTTATAGACACTGGATATTAGACCTTTGTTGAATGCATAGTTTGGAAAAATTTTCTCCCATTCTGTAGGTTGTCTGTTTACTCTGTTGATAGTTTCCTTTGCTGTGTGGAAATTCTTTACTTTATTTTTATTATTTTTTTATTATACTTTAAGTTCTAGGGTACATGTGCACAACGTGCAGGTTTGTTACATATGTATACATGTGCCATGTTGGTGTGCTGTACCCGTTAACTCGTCATTTACATTAGGTATATCTCCTAATGCTATCCCTCCCCCCTACCCCCACCCCACAACAGGCCCCAGTGTGTGATGTTCCCCACCCTGTGTCCAAGTGTTCTCATTGTTCAGCTCCCACCTATGACCGAGAACTTGCAGTGTTTGGTTTTCTGTCCTTGCGATAGTTTGCTCAGAATGATGGTTTCCAGCTTGATCCATGTTCCTACAAAGGACATGAACTGATTCTTTTTTATGGCTGCATAGTATTCCATGGTGTATATGTGTCACATTTTCTTAATCCATTCTATCACTGATGGACATTTGGGTTGGTTTCAAGTCTTTCCTATTGTGAATAGTGCAGTAATAAACATATGTGTGCATGTGTGTTTATGGTAGCATGATTTATAATCCTTTGGGTACATACCCAAGTAATGGGATCACTGGGTCAAATGGTATTTCTAGTTCTAGATCCTTGAGGAATTTCTACACTGTCTTCCACAATGGTTGAACTAGTTTTTTTTGTTTAAGTTCCTTGTAGATTCTGGATATTAGCTCTTTGTCAGATGGATAGATTGCAAAAATTTTCTCCCATTCTGTAGGTTGCCTGTTCACTCTGATGGTAGTTTCTTTTGCTGTGCAGAAGATCTTTAGTTTAATTAGATCCCATTTGTCAATTCTGGCTTTTGTTGCCATTGCTTTTGGTATTTTAGTCATGAAGTCCTTGCCCATGCCTATGTCCTGAATGGTATTGCCTAGGTTTTCTTCTAGGGTTTTTATGGTTTTAGGTCTAACATTTAAGTCTTTAATCCATCTTGAGTTAATTTTTGTATAAGGTGTAAGGAAGGAATCCAGTTTCAGCTTCCTACATATGTCTAGTCGGTTTTCCCAGCACCATTTATTAAATAGGGAATCCTTTCCCCATTGCTTGTTTTGTCAGGTTTGTCAAAGATCAGATGGTTGTAGATGTGTGGTATTATTTCTGTGGGCTCTGTTCTGTTCTATTGGTAGAACACTACCATGCTGTTTTGGTTACTGTAGCCTTGTAGTATAGTTTGAAGTCAGATAGCATGATGCCTCCAGCTTTGTTTTTTTTGTTTGTTTGTTTGTTTTTAAAGAGTGAGCAGCAGCAAGATTTATTGCAAAGAGCGAAAGAACAAAGCTTCCACAGTGTGGAAGAGGACCTGAGTGGGTTGCCCACTTTGTTCTTTTTGCTTAGGATTGTCTTGGCAATGTGGGGTCTTTTTTGGTTCCATATGAATTTTAAAGTAGTTTTTTCCAATTCTGTGAAGAAAGTCATTGGTAGCTTGATGGGGATGGTATTGAATGTATACATTACCTTGGGCAGTGTGGCCATTTTCATGATATTGATTCTTCCCATCCCTGAGCAAGCATGGAATGTTCTTCCATTTGTTTGTGTCCTCTTTTATTTCGTTGAGCAGTGGTTTGTAGTTCTCCTTGAAGAGGTCCTTCACATCCCTTGTAAGTTGGATTCCTAGGTATTTTATTCTCTTTGAAGCAATTGTGAATGGGAGTTCACTCATGATTTGGCTCTCTGTTTGTCTGTTCTTGGTGTATAGGAATGCTTGTGATTTTTGCACATTGATTTTGTATCCTGAGACTTTGCTGAAGTTGCTTATCAGCTTAAGGAGATTTGGGGCTGAGATGATGGGGTTTTCTAGATATACAATCATGTCATCTGCAAACAGGGACAATTTGACTTCCTCTTTTCCTAATTGAATGCCCTTTATTTCTTTCTCCTGCTTGATTGCCCTGGCCAGAACTTCCAACACTATGTTGAATAGGAGTGGTGAGAGAGGGCCTCCTTGTCTATTGCCTGTTTTCAAAGGGAATGCTTCCAGTTTTTGCCTATTCACTATGATATTGGCTGTGGGTTTGTCTTAAATAGCTCTTATTATTTTGAGATACGTTCCATCAATACCTAGTTTATTGAGAGTTTTTAGCAGGAAGGGCTGTTGAATCTTGTCAAAGGCCTTTTCTGCATCTATTGAGATAATCATGTAGTTTTTGTCTTTGTTCTGTTTATATGATGGATTACGTTTATTGATTTGGATATGTTGAACCAGCCTTGCATCCCAGGGATGAAGCCCACTTGATCGTGGTGGATAAGCTTTTTGATGTGCTGCTGGATTCGGTTTGCCAGTATTTTATTGAGGATTTTTACACCGATATTCATCAGGGATATTGGTCTAAAATTCTCTTTTTTTGTGTCTCTGCCAGGCTTTGGTATCAGGATGATGCTGGCCTCATAAAATGAGTTAGGGAGGATTCCCTCTTTTTGTATTGATTGGAAGAGTTTCAGAAGGAATGGTACCAGCTCCTCTTTGTAGCTCTGGTAGAATTTGGCTGTGAATCCATCTGGTCCTGGACTTTTTTTGGTTGGTAGGCTATTAATTATTGCCTCAATTTCAGAACCTGTTATTGGTCTATTCAGTGATTCAACTTTTTCCTGGTATAGTCTTGGGAGGGTGTATGTGTCCAGGAATTTGTCCATTTCTTCTAGATATCCTAGTTTATTTGCATAGAGGTGTTAATAGTATTCTCTGATGGTAGTTGGTGTTTCTGTGGGATCGGTGGTGATATCCCCTTTATCATTTTTTATTGTGTCTATTTGATTCTTCTCTCTTTTCTTCTTTATTAGTCTTGCTAGTGGTCTATCAATTTTGTTGATCTTTTCAAAAAACCAGCTCCTGGATTCATTGATTTTTTTGAAGGGTTTTTGTGTCCCTATTTCCTTCAGTTCTGCTCTGATCTTAGTTATTTCTTGCCTTCTGCTCACTTTTGAATGTGTTTGCTCTTGCTTCTCTAGTCCTTTTAATTGTGATGTTAGGGTGTCAATTTTAGATCTTTCCTGCTTTCTCTTGTGCCCAAGTAAGGACCCTGTGTGGGGGCTCCCTCCCCACTTTTTCCTTCTGCACTGCCCTAGTAGATGTTCTCCAGGAGAGCCCTGCCCCTTCAAGCAAACTTCAGCCTGGACTTTCAGGCATTTCTATACATCCTCTGAAATCTAGATGGTGGTTACCAAACCTCAATTCTTGCCTTCTGTGTACCCGCAGGCTCAACGCCACATGCAAGCTGCCAAGGTTTGGGGCTTGCACCTCTGAAGCCACAGCCCAAGCTCTATGTTGGCCCCTTTCAGCCATGGCTGGAGTGGCTGGGACACAGGGCACCAAGTCCCTAGACTGCACTCAGCAGAGGGACCCTAGGCCTGGCCCACAAAAACGATTTTTAACTCCCAGGCCTCCAGGTCTGTGATGGGAGGGGCTGCTGTGAAGACCTCTGACATGCCCTGGAGATATTTTCCCCATTGTCTTGGGGATGAACATTTGTCTTCTCGCTACTTATGCCAATTTCTGCAGCCAGCTTTAATTTCTCCTCAGAAAATGGGATTTTCTTATCTATCACATTATCAGGCTACAAATTTTCTGAACTTTTATGCTCTGCTTCCCTTATAAAACTGAATGCCTTTAACAGCACCCAAGTCACTTCTTGAATGCTTTGCTGCTTAGAAATTTCTTCTGCCAGATACCCTAAATCATTTCCCTCAAGTTGAAAGTCCCACAAATCTCTAGGGCTGGAGAAAAATGCTACCAGTCTCTTTCCTAAAATGTAACAAGAGTCACCTTTGCTCCAGTTCGCAAAAATTTCCTCATTTCCATCTGAGACCACCTTAGCCTGGACTTTATTGTCCATATCATTGTCAGCATTTTGGGCAAAGCCATTTGAGCAAAGGTATTAAAGGAACACACCTCAAAATTATAAGAGCCATATACAACAAACCCACAGCCAACATCATACTGAATGAGCAAAAGCTGGAAGCATTTGCCTTGAAAGCCGGCACAAGGCAAGACTGTCCTCTCCCACCACTCCTATTCAACATAGTATTGGAAGTCTCTAGGAAGTTCCAAACTTTCCCACATTTTTCTTTCTTCTTCTGAGCCCTCCAAGCTGTTCCACCCTCTGCCTGTTACCCAGTTCCAAAGTTGCTTCCACAGTTTCAGGTATCTTTTCAGCAATGCTCCACCATAGTGGTAACAATTCACTGTATTATTTCATTTTCACACTGCTAATAAAGACATACCCAAGACTGGGCAACTGATAAAAGAAAGATGTTTAATGGACTTAGAGTTCTACATGGCTGGGGAGCCTCACAATCATGGCAGAAGGTGAAAGCCATGTCTCACATGGTGGCAGCCAAGAGAAGAGATGGAAACTCCCATTTTTAAAACCATCAGCTCTCATGAGACTTATTCACTATCACGAGAACAGCATGGGAAAGATCTGCCCTCATGATTCAATTACCTCCAATTGGGTCCTTTCCACACACATGGGAATTGTGGGAGTTACAATTCAAGGTAAGATTTAGGTGGGGACACAGCCAAACCACATCATGGTGTAAGGAAATGGTTCAGTTTCTATCTTCTGTATATGGATAGCCAGTTATCCCAGCACCATTTATTGAACAGGGAGTCCTTTCCTCATTGCTTGTTTTTGTCAGCTTTGTTGAAGATCTAATAGTTGTAGGTGGGTGGTCTTATTTCTGGGTTCTTTGTTCTGTTCCATTGGTCCATATGTCTGTTTTTGTACCAGTACCATGCTGTTTTGGTTACTATAGTGTGTAATATAATTTGAAGTTGGGTAGCATGATGCCTCCAGCTTTGTTCTTTTTGCTTAGGATTGCCTTGGCTATTTGGACCCTTTTTTAGCTCCATATGAATTTTGAAATGGTTTTTCTATGAAGAATAGCAGTGGTAGTTTAATAGGAATAGCATCAAATCTATAAGCTGCTTTAGGTAATATGGCTATTTTAACAATATTGATTCTTCCTATCCATGAGCATGACATTTTTTCCATTTGTTTGTGTCATCACTGATTTCTTTGAGCAGTGGTTTGTAGTTCTGCTTGTAGAGATCTTTCACTTCCCTAGTTAGCTGTATTCCTAGGTATTTTATTCTTTTTGTAGCAATTGTGAATGGGAGTTCATTCATGATTTGGCTCTTGGTTTGACTGTTTGTATATAGAAATGCTAGTGAGTTTTGCACATTGATTTTTGCATCCTGAGACTTTGCTGAAGTTGTTTATCAGCTTGAGGAGCTTTTGGGCTGGGACTATGGGGTTTTCTAGATATATGATCATGTCATCTGCAAACAAGGATAGCTTGACTTCCTCTCTTCTTATTTGGATGCCTTTATTTCTTTCTCTTGCCTGATTGCCCCGGCCAGGACTATGTTGAATAGGAGTGGTGAGAGAGGGCATCCTTGCCTTGTGCCAGCTTTCAAGGTGAATGCTTCCAGCTTTTGCCCATTCAGTATGATGTTGGCTGTGGGTTTGTTGTATATGGCTCTGATTATTTTGAGGTGTATTCCTTTAATACCTAGTTTATTGAGAATTGTTTTTAACATGAAGGGATGTTGACTTTTATTAAAAGCCTTTTCTGCATCCATTGAGCTAATTGTGTTTTTTGTCTTTACTTCTGTTTATGTGATGAATCACATTTATTGTTGAACCAGCCTTGCATCCCAGGGATACAGCCTACTTGATTGTGGTGGATAAGCTTTTTGATGAGCCTAGTATATTTGACCATTTATTCAAGATAGATTTATTTTGATATTCTCACCACTTATTCTACCAATGTGTTATATCACCTTAGGGAATAGACATTGCTTCCTGTGGCCAGATGCAGTGGCTCATGCCTGTAATCCCAGCGCTTTGGGAGGCCTAGGCAGGTGGATCATTTGAGGTCAGGAGCTCAAAACCAGCCTGGCCAATAGGGCGAAACCCCGTTTCTACTAAAAATACAAAAATTAGCTGGGTGTGGTAGTGGGTGCCTGTAATCCCTGCTACTCAGGAGGCTGAGGTAGGAGAATCGCTTGAGCCTGGGAGGTGGAGGTTGCAGTGAGCAGAGATTGCACCACTGCACTCCAGCCTGGGAGACAGAGTGAGACTCTATGCCAAAAAAAAAAAAAAAAAAAAAGACATTGCTTCCTGTCTAATAAGCAGGTTTTGGGCAGAAAGTCCTAAATGTAAGAATATTATGATCATTGTTAAGGGGACGTCGCTTCCAAGATGGCTGAATAGGAACAGCTCTAGACTATAGCTCCCAGTGAGACTGATGCAGAAGACAGGTGATTTCTGCATTTCCAACTGAGGTAACTATCGGGGGAACCTGCCCCCAATATTTCAACATAGGTTCTTCTATTTTCCATAAGTGTTGGCTGACTGGGAAATAAAGAGAAAGAGTACAAAGAGAGGAATTTTACAGCTGGGCCTTCAGGGGTGACATCACGTATTGGTAGGACCGTGATGCCCACCTGAGCCTTAAAGCCAGCAAGTTTTATTAAGGATTTCAAAAGGAGAGGGGATGCAAGAACAGGAAGTAGGTCACAAGATCACATGCTTCAAAGAGCAAAAAGGAGAACAAATATCATATGCTTCTGAGCAAACAGGACGTGGGCAAATTCAGAACTACTGATAAGGGTCTATGTTCAGCTGTGCACGTATTGTCTTAATAAACATCTTAAACAACAGAGGACAGGGTTCGAGAGCAGAGAACTGGTCTGACCTCAAATTTACCAGGGTGGGGTTTTTTCCCCACCCTAATAAGTCTGAGGGTACTGCAGGAGACCAGGGTGTATTTCAGTCCTTATCTCAACCGCATAAGACAGACACTCCCAGAGTGGCCGTTTATAGACCTTCTCCCAGGAATGCATTCATTTCCCAGGGTATTAATTATTAATATTCCTTTCTAGGAAAAGAATTTAGTGATATCTTCCCTACCTGCACATCCATTTATAGGCTCTCTGCAAGAGAAAAATATGGCTCTATTCTGCCTGACACCGCAGGCAGTCAGACCTTATGGTTGTCTTTCCTTGTTCCCTAAAATCGCTGTTATTTTGTTCTTTTTCAACGTGCACTGATTTCATATTGTTCAAACACACGTTTTACAACCAGTATGTACAGTTAACACAATAGTGGTCCTGAGATGACATACATTCTCAGCTTATGAAGATAACAGGATTAAAAGATTAAAGTAAAGACAGGCATAAGAAATTATAAAAGTATTATTTGGGAATTGATAAATGTCCATATTAAAATGAAATCTTCACAATTTATGTTCAGAGATTGAAGTAAAGACAGGCATAATAAATTATAAAAGTATTATTTGAGAACTGATATATGTCCATATTAAAATTTATGTTCCTCTGCCGTGGCTCCAGCCGGTCCCTCTGTTTGGGGTCCCTGACTTCCCGCAACAGGTACCTGGTTCATCTCACTGGGACTGGTTGGACAGTGAGTGTAGCCCATGGAGGGTGAGCCAAAGCAGGGCGGGGCGTCGCCTCACCTGGGAAGCACAAGTGGTCTGGGGATTTCCCTTTACTAGCCAAGGGAAGCCATGAGTGACGGTACCTGGAGGAACGGTACACTCCTGCCCAAATACTGCAATTTTTCCACGGTCTTCGCAACCAGCAGACCAGGAGATTCCCTCCTGTGCCTGGCTTGGCAGGTCCTACGCCCATGGAGCCTTGCTCGCTGCTAGCACAGCAGTCTGAGATTGTCCTGGGAAGCTGGAACTTGGCAGGGGGAGGGGCGTCTGCCATTGCTGAGGCTTGAGTAGGCGGTTCTATGCTCACAGTATAAACAAAGCGGCAGGGAAGCTTGAACTGGGCGGAGCCCACTGGAGCTCAGCAAGGCCTACAGCCTCTCTAGATTTCACCTCTGGGGGCAGGACATATCTGAACAAAAGGCAGCAGACAGTTTCTGCAGACTTAAACATCCCTGTCTGACAGCTATGAAGAGGCCCAGCATGGTGTTTGAGCTCTGATAACGGAAAGACTGCCTCCTCAAGTGGGTCCCTGACCCTGGTGTAGCCTGACTGGGAGACACCTCCCAGTAGGGGCCGACACACACCTCATAGAGGTGGGTGCCCCTCTGGGACGAAGCTTCCAGAGGAAGGATCAGGCAGCAATATTTGCTGTTCTGCAGCCTCTGCTGGTGATACCAAGGCAAACAGGGTCTGGAGTGGACCTCCAGCAAACTCCAACAGACCTGCAGCTGAGGGGCCTGTCTGCTAGAAGGAAAACTAACACACAGAAAGGAATAGCATCAACATTAACAAAAAGGACATCCACACCAAAACCCCATCTGTTGGTCACCAACATCAAAAACCAAAGGTAGATAAAACCACAAACATGGGGAGAAACCAGGGCAGAAAGGCTGAAAATTCCAAAAACCAAAATGCCTCTTCTCCTCCAAAGGAACACAACTCCTCACCAGCAAGGGAAGAAAACTGGACGGAGAATGAGTTTGACGAGTTGACAGAAGTAGGCTTCAGAATGTTGGTAATAACAAACTTCTCAGAGCTAAAGGAGGATGTTTGAACCCACTGCAAGGAAGCTAAAAACCTTGAAAAAAGGTTAGACGAATGGCTAACTAAAATAACCAGTGTAGAGAAGACCTTAAATGACCTGATGGAGCTGAAAACCACAGTATGAGAACTTTGTGAAGCATACACAAGCTTCAATAGCTGAATCGATCAAACAGGATAAAGAATGAAAGAATAACAGTGACTGAAGATCAAAGTAATGAAATAAAGTGAGAAGACAAGATTAGAGAAAAAAGAGTGAAAAGAAACAAACAAAGCCTCCGAGAAATATGGGACTATGTGAAAAGACCAAATCTACATTTGATTGGTGTACCTGAAAGTGACGGGGAGAATGGAACCAAGTAAGAAAACACTCTTCAGGATATTATCTAGGAGAAATTCCCCAACCCAGCAAGGCAGGCCAACATTATAATTCAGGAAATACAGAGAACACCACAAAGATACTCTTCAAGAAGAGCAACCCCAGGACACATAATTGTCAAATTCACTAAGGTTGAAATGAAGGAAAAAATGTTAAGAGCAGCCAGAGAGAAAGGTTGGCTTACCCACAAGGGTAGCCCATCAGACTTAACAGCGGATCTCTCTGCAGAAATCCTACAAGTCAGAAGAGAGTGGGGGCCAATATTCCAACATTTTTAAGAAAAGATTTTCTTTTCTTTCTTTCTTTCTTTTTTTTTTTTTTTTTTTGAGATGGAGTCTTGCTCTGTCACCCAGGCTGGAGGGCAGTGGCACAGTCTCGGCTCACTGCAAGCTCCACCTCCAGGGTTCATGCCATTCTCCTGCCTCAGCCTCACAAGTAGATGGGACTACAGGCACCACGCCCGGCTAATTTTTTTTTTTTTTTTTTGTATTTTTAGTAGAGACGGGGTTTCACTGTGTAAGCCAGGATGGTCTCGATCTCCTGACCTTGTGATCCGCCTGCCTCAGCCTCCCAAAGTGCTGGGATTACAGGCGTGAGCCATTGCACCTGGTCAAGAAAATAATTTTCAACCCAGAATTTCATATCCAGCCAAACCAAGCTTCATAAGTGAAGGAGAAATAAAATCCTTTACAGACAAGCAAATGCTGAGAGATTTTGTCACCACCGGGCCTGCCTTTAGAAGAGCTCCTGAAGGAAGCACTAAACATGGAAAGGAACAACCGGTACCAGCTACTGCAAAAACATGCCAAATTGTCAAGACCATCGATGCTATGAAGAAACTGCCTCAATTAATGGGCAAAATAACCAGCTAGCATCATAATGACAGGATCAAATTCACCCATAACAATATTAACCTTAAATGTAAATGGGCTAAATATTCCAATTAAAAGATACAGACTGGCAAATTGGATAAAGAGTCAAGACTCATCAGTGTGCTGTACTAAGGAGACCCATCTCACATGCAAAGACCCACATAGGCTCAAAATAAAGGGATGGAGGAATATTTACCAAACAAATGGAAAGCAAAAAATACCAGGGATTGCAATCCTAGTCTCTGACAAAACAGACTTTAAGCCAACAAAGATGAAAAGAGACAAGGCCATTACATCATGGTAAAGGGATCAATTTAGCAAGAAGAGCTAACTATCCTAAATATATATGCACCCAATACAGGAGCACCCAGATTCATAAAGCAAGTCCTTAGAAACCTAGAAAGAGACTTAGGCTCCCACACAATAATAATGGGAGACTTTAACATCCCATTGTCAATATTAGATCAACGAGACAGAAAATTAGCAAGGGTATTCAGGACTTGAACTCAGCTATGGACCAAGTGGACCTAATAGACATCTATATAACTCTCCACCCCAAATCAACAGAATATACATTCTTCTCAGCACCACATCACACTTATTCTAAAATTGACCACATAACTGGAAGTAAAACACTCCTCAGCAAATGTAAAAGAACAGAAATCACAACAAACTGTCTCTCAGACTACAGTGCAATCAAATTAGAACACGGGATTAAGAAACTCACTCAAAACTGCACAACTACATGGAAACTGAACAACCTGCTCCCAAATGACTACTGGGTACATAACGAAAGGAAAGCAGAAATAAAGATGTTCTTTGCAAATGATGAGAAAAAAGACACAACATACCAGAATCTCTGGGACACATTTAAAGCAGTGTGTAGAGGGAAATTTATAAATGCTCACAAGAGAAAGCAGGAAAGATCTGAAATCGACACCTTAACATCACAATTAAAAGAACTAGAGAAGCAAGAACAAACAAATTAAAAAGCTAGCAGAAGACAAGAAATAGCTGAGATCAGAGCAGAACTGAAGGAGATAGAGACTCAAAAAACTCTTCAAAAAATCAATGAATCCAGGAGCTGGTTTTTTGAAAAGATCAACAAAATTGTTAGACTGCTAGCAAGACTAATAAAGAAGAAAAGAGAGAAGAATCAAATAGATGCAATAAAAAATGATAAAGGGGGTATCACCACCGATCCCACAGAAATACAAACTACCATCAGAGAATACTATTAAAACCTCTGTGCAAATAAACTAGGATATCTAGAAGAAATGGATAAATTCCTGGACACATACACCCTCCCAAGACTATACCAGGAAGAAATAGAATCTCTGAATAGACCAATAACAGGTTCTGAAATTGAGGCAATAATTAATAGCCTACCACCCAAAACAAGTTCAGGACCAGATGAATTCACAGCTGAATTCTATCAGAGCTACAAGGAGGAGCTGGTACCATTCCTTCTGAAACTATTCCAATCAATACAAAAAGAGGGAATCCTCCCTAACTCATTTTACGAGGTAAGCATCATCCTGATACCAAAGCTTGGCAGAGACACAACAAAAAAAGAGAATTTTAGACCAATATGCCCCATGAACAGTGATGTGAAAATCCTCAATAAAATACTGGCAATTCGAATCCAGCAGCACATCAAAAAGCTTATCCACCATGGTCAAGTCAGCTTCATCCATGTGATGCAAGTCTGATTCAATATACACAAATCAATAAACATAATCCATCACATAAACAGAACCAAGGACAAAAACCACTTGATTATCTCAATAGATGCAGAAAAGGCCTTTGACAAAATTCAACAGCCTTCATGCTAAAAACTCTCAATAAACTAGGTATTGATGGAACGTATCTCAAAATAATAAGAGCTATTTATGACAAACCCATAGCCAATATCATACAGAATGGGCAAAAACTGGAAGCATTCCCTTTGAAACCGGCACAAGACAAGGATGCCCTCTCTCACCACTCCTATTCAACATAGGATTGGAAGTTCTGGCCAGGGCAATCAGGCAAGAGAAAGAAATAAAGGGTATTCAATTAGGAAAAGAGGAAGTCAAATTGTCCCTGTTTGCAGACGACATGATGGTATATTTAGAAAACCCCATCGCCTCAGCCCCAAATCTCCTTAAGCTGATAAGCAACTTCAGCAAAGTCTCAGGATACAAAATCAATGTGCAAAAATCACAAGCATTCCTATACACCAAGAACAGACAAACAGAGAGCCAAATCATGAGTGAACTCCCATTCACAATTGCTTCAAAGAGAATAAAATACCTAGGAATCCAACTTACAAGGGATGTGAAGGACTTCTTCAAGGATAACTACAAACCACTGCTCAATGAAATAAAAGAGGACACAAACAAATGGAAGAACATTCCATGCTCATGGATAGGAGGAATCAATAATATGAAAATGGCCATATTGCCCAAGGTAATTTATAGATTCAATGCTATCCCCATCAAGCTACCACTGACTTTCTTCACAGAATTGGAAAAAACTACTTTAACTTTCATATGGAACCAACAAAGACCCCACATGGCCAAGACAATCCTTAGCAAAAAGAACAAAGCTGGAGGCATCATGCTACCTGACTTCAAACTATTCTACAAGGCTACAGTAACGAAAAGAGCATGGTACTGGTACGAAAACAGATATACAGACCAATAGAACAACAGAGGCCTCAGAAATAAAACCACACATCTACAACCATCTGATCTTTGACAAACCTGACAAAAACAAGCAATGGGGAAAGGATTCCCTACTTAATGAATGGTACCAGGAAAACTGGGTAGCCATAAGTAGAAAGCTGTAACTGGATCCCTTCCTTACACCTTATACAAAAATTAACTCAAGATGGATTAAAGACTTAAATGTAAGACCTAAAAACCATAAAAACCCTAGAAGAAAACCTAGGCAATACCATTCAGGACACAGGCATGGGCAAAGACTTCATGACTAAAATACCAAAAACAATGGCAACAAAAGCCAAAATAGGCAAATGGGATCTAATTAAACTAAAGAGCTTCTGCACAGCAAAATAAACTATCATCAGTGTGAACAGGCAACCTACAGAATGGGAGAAAATTTTTGCAATCTACCCATCTGACAAAGGGCTAATATCCAGAATCTACAAAGAACTTAAACAAATTTACAAGAAAAAAACAACCCCATCAAAAAGTGGGCAAAGGATATGAACAGACACTTCTCAAAAGAAGACATTTTTGCAGCCAACAGACATATGAAAAAATGCTCATCATCACTAGTCATCAGAGAAATGCAAATCAAAACCACAATTAAGTTCCATCTCATGACAGTTAGAATGGTGTGAAAACAACAGATGCTGGAGAGGATGTGGAGAAATAGGAACACTTTTACACTGTTGGTGGGAGTGTAAATTAGTTCAACCATTGTGGAAGTCAGTGTGGCGATTCCTCAAGGATCTAGAACTAGAAATACCATTTGACCCATTACGAGTTATATACCCAAGGGATTATAAATCATGCTACCATAAAGACACATGCACACATATGTTTATTACAGCACTATTCACAATAGTAAAGACTTGTAACCAACCCACAAATGTCCATCAATAATAGACTAGATAAAGAAAATGTGGCACATATACACCATCAAATACTATGCAGCCCTAAAAAAGGATGAGTTCATGTCCTTTGCAGGGATATGGATGAAGCTGCAAACCATCATTCTCAGCAAACTATCACAAGGACAGAATACCAAACACTGCATGTTCTCACTCATAAGTGGGAGCTGAACAATAACAAATGTACAGAGAGTGGGGAACATCACACACCAGGGCCTGTTGGGGGGGGTGGGGGCCTGGGGGAGGGATAACATTAGGAGAAATACCTAATGTAAATGATGAGTTGACGGGTGCAGCAAAGCAACATGGCACATGTATATCTATGTAACAAACCTGCACGTTGTGCACATGTACCCTAGAACTTAAAGTATATATAAAAAAGAATATTGCTTATTATGTAAAAGTATATTGTGTGTCTCTCCCCTTCCCCACCACCTCTTGCATTGTTTGCAAGGGAGTCTAGATTTCAGAAACACTCGCTCACTAAATCGAAAGAACAAACTATTTGTAGCTTACAAAAATGGCAATCCACCATTCTAGTTAGATGACATTTGAGTCAGTTTTGATTTAGAAAAAATATAAGATGTGCCTCTGTTTTGTTAAAAGAAGCTAGAATGTTCCAGCATTCATGGCTTTTCTTGGAAAGCAAGGCTTTTAGGAACGTCAGTCTCTTTTTAGATTGTGTATGCAAACTTGCTTAGCTGGATGCTGTAGAGTTAGGCTAAGGGTAGGATGTCAGTTTTTGTGACATCGGGTGAATAAAATTTATTATTTTAAAGTTAGGAGGAAAGTGTTGATTGTAACTACTCTATAAGTGTCTTATAAAAAGACATGCACACACTTCACTGCTTATGAGAATCTTATTGCCTGTGGTAGAACTTGGAATGTTAGGTAGTCTCTGGCTCAGAAGAGAAGGGGGAGCTGTTGGGAAAACCAGAAAAAGAGCGAGGGAGCTCAACTTCATCCATACATACCCTTTTACACCATTACACTTTTCTCCAAAAAAATTGCACCATTCTTCCTTAGTTGTCCATGTCATCTTTTCTTTTTAACTGCATTAATTTCTACAGATGAATATTTATTTGGGTGAAGAAGTATTATCATTAAAAATATGAAAAATCTGGAGAGTTAAAAGACAGTCATTTCCAGACAGGGTGAGTGAGTCCTTTTGCTTATTCTTCCTGAGTCACATGGAACTCTGCTCTCAGGATAATCTATTCAGCTACATCGTATTTACTTATTTAGATTATATAAAAAATTTGTGAGTTAATGTACATTATAAAAAGTCAAACAGTTTGGGTATATATGAGTAAAAATGTAATCCAGTTATGTATCTTCTTAATTTCTTTCCCTTCCATAGATCTAAGCACACACACGTTTTTCACTTAATACTGTGTTTTGAAGATATTGATTAGTTAGAATTTAAATAAATTGTTGCATGAGGCCGGGCATGGTGGCTCATGCCTGTAATCCCAGCACTTTCGGGGGCCAAGGCGAGCAGATCACCTGAGGTCAGGAGTTCAGTTCAAGACCAGCCTCGCCAACATGGCAAAACCTCATTTCTACTAAAAATACAAAAATTAACCAGGAGTGGTTGCACGCACCTGTAATCCCAGCTACTCGGGAGGCTTAGGGAGGAGAATTGCTTGAACCTGGGAGGTGGAGGTTGCAGTGAGCCGAGATTGTGCCACTGCACTCCAGCCTGGGCAACAGAGCGAGACTCTGTCTCAAAAAAAAAAAAAAAATTGTTGCATGATATGACATTAGGTGGAAATAAAAAATTATAAACAAAAGTTCAGCTTTGGTTAAAATGAGAGTAAAGAGAACCATAGTTTTCAAGTCTCAATGGTATATAATAAGGAATCTTGAAGAAAATAAAAGGATGAAGGTGTTTATCAAGTTAATTTCCAAAAGGAAGGAAATGAAGGAAGATAAAGTATGCTTATATTTGGTGATCCTAAGAACATAATGGACAAGATTTGCATCCAAAAATTCTTTAAGGTTAGTAGTTTAATTTAGTTTTTTCGTTTTTTATTTTTTGAGATGGGACCTCACTCTGTTGCCCAAACTGGAGTGCAGGGTACAATCACCACTCACCGCAGCTTTAACCTCCTAGAGTCAGACGATTTTCCTGCTTCAGCCTCCTTGGTATCTAGGACCAGACGTGTGCACCACCATGCCTGGCTAATTTTTTAAAACTATTATTTTAAAAAGTAGACCTTGTAGAGATGAGGTCTCACTATGTTGTCCTAGCTGGTCTCAAACTCCCCGGCTCAAGTGATCCTCCCACTTAGTACTCCTAAAGTGCTGAGATTACAGGCATGAGCCACCCATACCTGGCCTGTTTCTTTGAAATTTCAATGTGTGATAGCAGCTATTAAAGGTTATAACCTATAAACTTAAGTAAATACAGAGTAGACTTTTTGTAGGAAATTATAATTTGCTCCATGGAATTGTATTTGTTCAGGAGATTAAAAATTTTCACTAACTTTGTGATAATTTACCCATTAATATGATCTCACTCATCTTATAAATAATACATTGATATATACATTATGTAAATTATCTTTCCAGGCAATGGAAAATATCTAGACTCAGAATTGTAGATAGCCTTTTCTTCTTGCCAGTTGAACCAAGTTTAAAAATTTTGTGTCTCTAAAATATTTATTTTATTTTTTAATTTTAAAATTATTTTTTAAAAATAATTTCAACTTTTATTTTAGATTTAGGAGGTACACATGCAGGTTTGTTACACATATTTATTTTTCAAAACAAGACACAAAATTTCATTCTTTAACAATAGCATGAAAGTACCATAATCTATTTAATCACTCTCCTACTGATGAGCCTTTGGGTTGATTTCTATATTTAACTATTACAACATCCTGCAACTAACATCTTTATACAGATTTTTGTAATTGTGTGTAGATATGTGCAAATAGGAGAGCTATCTAGAATTGGAATTTCTATATCAAAGCATATGTATATTTTACCTTTTCAAAGAGAAACTGCCCTCTTGAAAGGCTGTGTATTTCCATGGGTATATGAGACATCAGTTGTCCAGTACCATTACCAATAATGCATTTTAAAAAATTACAGTTTTATTGAAATATAATTAATATACCATAAAATCCACCTGCTTAAAGTATACAATTCATTTGTCTTTATTATGTTCACAGAGATGTGCCATCATTGCCACACTCGAATTTTAGAATACTTTCTTTACTCCAAAAAGAAACCATGTGCCCTTAGCAGTCACTCTACTTTCTCCCAACTGCTAGTCTCCTAGCACTAGGCAATACTAATCTACTTTCTGTCTCTACAGGGTTGCCTACTTTGGACGTTTCACATAAGCAGAATCATACAGCATATGGTCTTTTGTTTCTGGCTTCTTTCACTTAGCATACATTTTCAAGGTTCATCCATGTTGTAGCTTATATCAGTACTTAATTCCTTTTTAGGACTGAATAATATTCCATTGAAAGGATATATCACATTTTGTTTATCTATTCATCAGTTAATGGACATCTGGGTTGTTTCCACTTTTTGGTTGCTATGAAAATGCTGCTATGAATATTTGTGGATAAGTTTTTTTGTGGACATATGTTTCTATTTCTCTAGGAGTGGAATTGTAGTACATAGAAACTCTATATAAATTTTTGAGAAACTGTCAAATTTTCCATAGTGGCTATACCATTTTACATTCTCATCAGCAAGATATGAGGGTTTCAATTTCTCTGTATCCTCATGAACACTTGTTATTGTCTGTCTTCTTAGTTCCAGCCATTCTAGTGGGTGTGAGGTGGTATCTCATTGTGATTTTTCTTTCTTTCTTTTCTTTTTTTTTTTGAGATGGAGTCTCGCTCTGTCACCTAGGCTGGAGTGTAGTGGCAGTGATCTTGCTAGCTGCAACCTCTGCCCCCCAGGCTCAGGTGATCCTCCCACCTCAGCCTCCCAAGTAGCTGGGACCACAGGTGTGCACCACCATGCCCGGCTTTTTTGTTTTGTTTTGTTTTGTTTTTGCATATTTAGTAGAGACAGGGCCTCATCATATTGCCCAGGCTGGTCTCGAACTCCTGGGCTCAAGAGATCAGCCTGCTGCAGCCTCCTAAAGTGTTGGGATTACAGGCGTGAGCCACCGTGCCTGGCCAAGGGCTTCCTATTGACTAATTTGTATTCCATTTTCCCCAGGTTGAACAGATTTTCATATATTAGCTATTAATAGTGCTTCTAATGTGTGTTTCCTGGTTCTGTATTTTGCCAAGTTTTGTTTGATCCTTTCTTTTAAAAAAATCTAGCTAACATTTGATTAAAACATTCTGTTCTGGCTTCCTTCCTTGCTCATATAACTTAGTAAGGATCTGGAAGGCTAGGTTCAGATTTTTCAGACTCATAGGGGATCTCTGTCAGAATGTGGCTCTGCAGGGAGGGCTGGCTCCCAGTGCAGCTCGAAGTCCACGGGCCACCCCCTTTTTCCTTCTGTTCCAGTGGCAGCTCTGCCCAGCA
This sequence comes from Pongo abelii, assembly GCF_028885655.2. NCBI lineage: Eukaryota > Metazoa > Chordata > Mammalia > Primates > Hominidae > Pongo > Pongo abelii. The sequence goes on along the minus strand of NC_071989.2, from coordinate 139,488,100 downwards.
CCTCATAGCGAGAGGCTAGTGCACAGCGTGCGGACACTGCAACTCTCTTGACCATGCTTCTTCCATCTCTCCACCAGACACCTCCCTGCTTACGCACCCTGCACGCTAGGCAGCGCAGGTACCTGTAGAAGGGGCCGACTCCGGGTGGGCGTGTCCGACGTCCCTGTGATTTCCTAGCTCCAGGCACAGGCAGAGGGGTGAGCAGGAGCAGGTTCAGAGCAGGACCTCAAGATGTGGGGCCCGGGGGAGGGGCCTATCTTGCAGGGGTCTAATGATTAAACATTTTGTAACAACAACAACGACAACAACAAGCTTTACTAAAAGTAAATGCTATTACTATTAGCTTTTAAATGGGAAAACCCAGCGGGGCGCGGTGGTCAGGCCTGTAATCTTAGTACTTTGAGAAGCCGAGGTGGGTGGATCGCTTGAGGCCAAGGGGTTGGAGACCAGCCTGGGCAACATAATGAGAACCCATCTCCACAAAAAAATAAAAAATTAGCCAGACGCGGTGGCTCCCGTAATCCCAGCACTCTGGGAGGCTGAGGCGTGTGGGTCACTTGAGGTCAGGAGTTCGAGACCAACCTGGCAAATATGGCGAAACCTCGTCTCTACTGAAAATACAAAAATTAGCTGGGCGTGGTGGCAGGTGCCTGCAATCTCAACTACTCGGGAGGCTGAGGCGAGAGGATTGCTTGAGCACAGGTGGTTGAGGCTGCAGTGAGTCCAGATCCTGCCACTGCACTCCAGCATGGGTAACGGAGTAAGACCCAGTATGGGGGGGGAAGCTTTTGCAAATTTATTTATTATTGCTGGGCGTGGTGGCTCATGCCTGTAATCCCAGCACTTTGGGATGCCGAGGCGGGCGGATTACCTGAGGTCAGGAGTTCGAGATCAACCTCACCAACATGGAGAAATCCTGGCTGTACTAAAAATACAAAATTAGCCGGGCATGGTGGCACATGCCTGTAGTCTCAGCTACTAGGGAGGCTGAGGCAGGAGAACTGCTTGAACCTGGGAGGTGGAGGTTGCGGTGAGCCCAGATCGCACCATTGCACTCCAGCCTGGCAACAACAGCAAAACTCTGTCTCAAAAAAAAAATTATTTATTATTTTGTAAGCCATAATGTAAATAGAAAAAAAATAAGTAAATGAATGGGAAAACCCATCACAATTTCCATTCAATTGACTTGCCAATTAACTTTTTGTAACCCACTTATAAGTTTGAAACTGTGTTCTATCAAGTCGGTGTTAACTTGATCCTAGTCCTTTTATTTGTTCATTCCTGGTAGTAGTTGTAAACTGCCATGAGCACAGTCAATCTGGGGTAGGAATTTTATTTTTGAACATATAAAATATCTTGATTTCCAGGAGCTTACTGAAGAAATAAAAATTTAGTCTGGAGTTTTCAAAATGTGTTCACAAGATTGAAGGTTACAAATCTAAATGATGGTTGGTGTTATAGCTCCATAGTGACCAAAGAAACAAAACCAACAAAAACAAAAACACCAGACAAAACAAAAACCAAAGTAAAAAAAAAAAACTAAACAAAACAAAATCCAAAAACAAATAAATAAGCAAACAAATAAGAACCAGGCAGAAAGTAGATGCCTTGTGAAGACCAAGCCATAGGAACTCCTTGGGAACTCTCATATGGATGTCTAGATTTTAGAAACAGGATTTAATTATGTTCGATCATGGGGGAAAATATATAAACTTTGGGAAAGTAGAATCATTTCAAGTTCATTGTGGGCCTTCAGATAAGACTTTAATGGTAATCAACTTACTGTAAAGTGAGCCTGCTTAATATATAATGGAATAAATAATTGTCATGCTTTTTTTTTATAATTTTGTCAGCATCTTTTTCTTTCAATATTAAAAACAGTAGGAAGAAAACATGTAATTGTCAGATGCGGTTGCAATACTTTCTGTTTATTCAGTTTTGAAAGTTCTTAATCAAGGTTAGTCTGGTAAATGGTTTCTCTTCAGGGCTGTGAACCAAACATCTTTGTGTAAGTGAAATAAATGCTGCACTAGGAGGTAGGATACTTGGACTTGGATTCTGACTCTCACTTGAGAAGTGGTCTCGGGCTTATGTATTTACCTAAAGGTCTTTGAGGTGTCCTGTGTACCATGAGGTTTCCTGTCTCCCTCAGAGTGTTGTGTATGAAGATTAAAAGAATTAATATTTGCCTGGTGCCTGACATATAGCAATCACTCAATCAATGTTAATTATTACTGTTATCCCTGTGTTTCACTTTTAAACTTGTAACCATGTTTTATACACCACCAAGTGACATTTCACATGGAAGAAATAGAAAATAAGTATATAGATAACATTAAATTCAACTTTAAAAGTGGATGAATTTAAAACTGACATTTGTAAATCACATTCCAAGTCATTTATATCTTATCATTTTGCATCTAGTGACACTATACTCAGAAAATATAAATATTTGGCATGGATTTCTTATTAGAAGAGAAGCCTCTGGATTTTATTTGTACTTAGCCTTTTTCTCTAACTAATGGTATCTGTATTAGTTGATTCTGAATTCTGAGCATCTTCTCATGCACTTCTCAGTATTCCCACAGAGGGGCAGAGCAGCACTATTTATTAAATTAACACTAATTTGCTGATTCTTAACTGGATTCTGCAGTCTAATATGAAACGCTTTGTTTGAAGTTGTGCTTGTTAAATTTACAAGTCTTTCCTGAAAAGCTTCCATGCCCTCTGACCACTTTGTGTGTGCATGTGTGTATGTGTGTGTGTGTTCAACATAATCAGAAGGACAATTGAATGTTTACTCTGAATGTTTATATAACTGTCTTTCATTTTGCCTGATGGATTCCTCTGAGGAAGGTGAGAGAATCCTAGCCTTGTGCTTGGGACAACCGCTGGTTTTGCTGTTGTGACTCAGAAGTATCCCTCTGGGAAACCAGGAACTTGATACTGATGCTGGTATTTTCACTCCTTAAATGTAGAAGTGAAATTACAAAGAGATGTATACAAGGTTTACACATGTTGTCCCTTACACAGGGATCAAGATATCTTGTTGAAACTACCCCTACAGTCTGACTTCTAGACTAATCTGTAGGTAGGTCTCTGGGAGGACACTGGTAAACTAAAAAAATGCAAAAATATGTATAATAAATGAGGACACATGGGCAAAATGCCCAAATGACTAGTTTTAAGCCTACTCACTTACTATTTGCTTTATTTGAAAGATAGCATTTACGGCCAGGCGTGGTGGCTCACGCCTGTAATCCCCGCATTTTGGGAGGCAGAGGCGGGCAAATCACGAGGTTAGGAGATCAAGACCATCCTAGCCAACATGGTGAAACCCCGTCTCTACTAAAAATACAAAAATTAGCCAGGTGTGGTGGTGTGCGCCTGTAGTCCCAGCTACTTGGGAGGCTTAGGCAGGAGAATTGCTTGAATCCGGGTGGCGGAGGTTGCAGTGAGCCAAGACTGCGCTACTGCACTCCAGCCTGGGCGACAGAGCGAGACTCCGTCTCATAAAAAAAAAAGAAAGATAGCATTTACCTTGCTACCTTATTCCATAAAGCCTAGGACCTTCACTGACACCATTATTTTTCTATCATTTGATTAATGTCAAAAAAAGCTTTGTAGCTCTTAATTTGAGCAAGATATAGTTTTTGTTTTTTTTTGTTTTTTGAGGGAAGGCATTTGTATGTTTAAAGTCTTGCTTGGCAGGCCAGGCATGGTGGCTCACACCTGTAATCCCAGCACTTTGGGAGACCAAGGCAGGCATATCACTTTTGCCTGGCCAACATGGTGAAATGCTATCTCTATTAAAAATACAAAAGTTAGGTTGGCGTGGTCGTGCACCTGTAATCCCAGCTACTGGGGAGGCTGAGGCATGAGAATCGTTTGAACTTGAGAGGTGGAGGTTACAATGAGCCAAGACGGTGCCACTGCATTTCAGCCTGGGTGACAGAGTAAGACTCTGTCTAAAAATAAAATAAAATAAAATAAAATAAAATAAAATAAAATAAAATAAAATAAAATAAAATAAAATTCTTGCTTGGCAGACTTGTGTACAAATCAAAAAGTGCTTGTTAAATGTCATTGTATTGGGCTAGGTGTGGTGGCTCGTGCCTGTAATCCTGGTGCTTTTAGGGGCTGAGGTGGGATGACTGCTTGAGAGCAGGAGTTTGAGATTAGCCTGGGCAATATGGAAAGACCCCTGTCCCTACAAAAAATAAAAAATAAAATAGTCTGGCATGGTGGCATGTGCCTGTAGTCTCAGCTATTCAGGAGGCTGAGGTGGGAGGACTGCTTGAGCCCAGGAGTTTGAGGCTTCAGTAAAACCATGTACTGAACATTCTGCTAACCTGGAAGATTTCAAACAAGCAAGGAATACAGACTTCACAAATGTGCAGTTTGGGGCCAGGAGCTAAGATATAGTGGATGTTGAACAACTATTAGCATCCTAAATTTTTATCATGCACTGAGGTTTTTCCAGTTCTAAAATTTTGTTTCTATAATTTTGAGGATAAAGAAAAGAATATATAAGCAGATGTTAAATTTTATGGCACAAATCTAAGTACTGCTTGGGAAGATTAACAATGATGATAATGATTAACAGTTGATATTTTGGTTTCAAAATTTTTGCTAATGATTAATTAGGGTACAAAAGGAAGAATTTTTATCTTTTTCCTTCCATTTTGAGAAATAAACAACCCAAACTTTTCCAGCTTCTTTGGGCTTTCTACTATTTCCCAACAGTACTTACTTAGGATAAAAACTGAGCATTGTAAACTGTTCTCAATAACTATTTTAGTTATATTAATTATCTTAAAAGCTAGCTCTTATCTGAATTCAATCAACAAGTATTTTGGGAACCACTTACTATGTGCAAGCCACAGGGAATGCAAAGACAAGAAGAAGTCCTTATTGTTTTACATTACACAGATCGACTTTATTATATTTATTGTGTTCTTTAATGAAAAATACTAGTTGTGGAATATGCTCAGCCTACTCTTCTCTCTCTTGGGATAACAAAAACATAAGGCATGATTTTCTTGTGTGTCCACATAAAAGAGCCACAATATCTGTGACTTCTCAGAAGCCAGAAGCTGTTCTAGGACCATAGTTTCAATATTGGCAGAAACTTCTATACAAATGACTTCGAAATCCACATCCCTAACTTTGAACACTTCTGAATTCTAGTCATAAATCTCTAACCACTTGGTGGAAATGCACTTGGATCCTCTGTTCACCTCAGCTGAACTTGACCATAAACTGTCATCATCACACCCCTACTCACAAAAAGACTTTTTTTTTTTTTTTTTTAAATGGTGAGTACTATCATCGCTGTGTTCACCAAGGGTTGAAACTTATGTTACTGTAGATTCCTTGCTCTTCCTTTTACATCATGATCAGTCTGTCAGTTCGTACTTCATAACATCTCCCATATTAGACTCTTCCTCTTGACTTCTGAAGTCATCACTCTAAGTTTAAACCCTTATCATCTGTCACTTACCTTCTCACCTCTAGACTCTCTGTCTTCTAATCTAGCCAGGCATTATTTCCATATTAGTCTTCGAAAGGTGCTACTTAGATCTCTAAAGGCATTTCCAGTTCAAAGATATTATTACGTTTTATATTGTGCAATTCCAATTGATTTTTTTTGTTTAAAAGATTTTAACTGACAAAAAATTATATATATTTATCATGCACAACATGTTGTTTTGAAATATGTATAATTTGTGGAATGACTGAATTGAGCTAATTAACATATGCATGACCTCACATACTTATCACCTTTTTTTTTGTGGTGAGAACAGTTAAAATCTGTTTTAGCAATTTCCAAGACTACAATACATTGTTATTAACTACAGTCACCAAGCTGTACAATAGATTTCTTGAACTTATTCTTCCTATCTAATTGAAATTTTGTATCCTTTGACTAACATCTCCCCACTCCCCTCCTCCCTGCAGCCCCTGGTACACCATCCCACACTGCTTCTATGAGTTCAACTCTTTTAGATTTTACATATAAGTGAGCTCATGCAGTATTTGTTTTTCTGTGCCTGGCTTATTTCACTTAGCATATTGTCCTCCAGGTTCATCCATGTTGTTATAAGTGACATGATTTTCTTCTTTTGTAAGGCTGAATAGTATTCAATTGTGTACATATATAGTACCTTTTTTTAAATCCATTCATCTGATAATGGACACAGATTGATTCCACATTTTGGCTGCTGTAAATAATGCTGCAATAAATATGGGAGTACATATATCTCTTCCACATACTGATTTCATTTCTTTGGATATATAGCCAGAAATGGGATTGCTTAATCATGTGGTTAGTTCTATTTTTTATTTTTAATATTTTTGAGAACCCTAGTTCTAATATAATTCTATTATTCTTCTACTTAAGAACATTAGAACTTCTCTGTTATTTAGAAGATTAAGCCCAAATTGGCATTCAAGGATTTCCACAGTCTGGTTCTAGCACACATTTCCAATGCTGTCTTCCATTACACCCTTATCAGGACCCTCTGCAGCAGGTTTAGCAGTGCATTCACGCCATAGTACACTTCCGTACTTTATTTATCTGTTTTGTTTTTTCTCTGTATCCATGCATTTATCACCTGTCCAAGCTAAGCCCTGGTATCTTTTTTTGTCTTCAATAAAATCTTCCTTGTCTACTCTATTTGTAGCGATCTCTCTATTGGCTGCACCAACAGCAATGTCTATGCTTCTCTATGGCCTTGCTGCATGTGTGATGTTTATAATTCTCCTATTTAAATGGAGGCTGCCCATTATTTTCTATATCCCTAACGTCATGCAGATAAAGCAGCTCTCAGTAAGTGCTTGCTGACTAGCCAACTGAATGATTTAGTAAATGGAGAATGAATGAAGAGTTGGGACAAGCTGACTTTTGACCACTGAAAACTTTAGGAATGGCATTATGTTCTTCCCAAATGCTTACACTGGACTGTAATCAAGTCAGGAAGAAGAGATCATCTGTCCCTCTGGAAGAAATTCGAGGCTGGGAAAGTTAGTCAGGAAATTTCTGTTGGAGTGCCCAAAGGGCATATGTAGTCCTACATCCTTATGAATCTCAAGTCTCTGAATATTTTGTGAAGACTGTAGACATTTGCAGAGAGATAAAAAGATTTCAGGATTTGCTTTCATTGTCTGGAATAAATGGAAAACCAAAGGTTTCCAATTTTCTTACCAGACTTTTGGGAAATGCCTCTGCCTTGAAGGCACTAAGCATTCCTCCACACTGGGTCAAGAGGCTTTGAAAAATATTCACTGACCTGTATTGGATGGTTATCATTAGAACTGTCAGCTGCAGTATGGGATGCCACATTCTTAGAGGTGTTCAAAGGCTTGGCATAATTAGGATTACCTTGGGGTTCGGAGCTAAGAGTTTATCTGCCCAGATTGGCACACAAACAAGTCCACAGAATACTTAAAGGGTCTATTAAATAACTTTCTATATGTAATGGAACTGAGAGGAAAACTGATTTATTCTGTATCTTTTTTTTTTTTTTTTTTTTTTTTAAGACAGAGTTTCACTCTTTTTGCCCAGGCTGGAGTGCAGTGGTGCAATCTCAGCTCACTGCAACTTCCGCCTCCTGGGTTCAAGTGATTCTCTGCCTCAGCCTCCCAAGTAGCTGGGATTACAGGTGCCCGCCACCACGCCTGGCTAATTTTGTATTTTTAGTAGAGATGGGGTTTCACCATGTTGGCCAGGCTGATCTCGAATTCCTGACCTCAGGTGATCTACCCGCCTTGGCCTCCCAAAGTGCTGGGAATACAGGCATGAGCCACTATACCCGGCCAACTCTGTATCCTCTTTACTGACAATATTATGTACCATGTAGGCTTGTACATTTGTATGGTGTAAGCATGATGAAATATTAAAAAGTTATTAATTTTAAGATTGTTTTATTGTGATGTGGTTAAAAAGTGAAATGAAGAATTTGTCTGAAGACCTTCATTCTGCTACTAATCAGTTAGTTGTGTACATGGTTAAGATATTTCCCCTTGGCCAAATTTTCATCACCATCCACTGCTTAGGATCTATGTGATTGTTGGCCAAACAAGTTGACTCTGTAGAAGCTCTAATTACACAACTTTCTATAATTGGTTTTCTATATGGCAGTAGAAAGAAGACTTCTTTTTCCCCTTTGCACGTTTTTTTTTTGTGAGTCAGAGGAATGATAAAAGCCTTTTCCTGACAATGTGATGGTGGTTTAGTGTGAGGCTGGGCTTTCACAATAACCAAAGAATACATACACTATTTCTGTGTTCTCAGGTAGGTATTCTGAGCCTGAGAATATTCCTCTGTTCTTTTTCTTAGGAGGTTCACTGAAGATCAATGTTTCTGAGACTTGCTTCTATTTCTTCTTTAATGCTCAAGCAGAAGTCTTAGGTTTACTCAGTCTTTCCCTCAAAAAACACACCCTGTAGAACTGTATTACATTTCTTAGTCTTTGAGAATTTCCAGGGCACCATGACTTCTAATGAATCTTTGTTAGTTTTAAACAGATGACTACTTAATATCAGTACCACAATGGTGACAGAGGCACCTCGTTAAGAAATTAGTAACATCAATAAATGATTGATTAAAGATGAAGGTGGGTTACTAAAGATGACCCTTTTGACTAGAAATCACTCATTCCTTTAACAAATGGTTTCTGAATACCTACTTTATGCACTATGCACTATGCTAGTAACTGGGGATACACTGGTGAACAAGGTAGGAAGATTCCTTAGATTTGTGGATCTTATTTTATTTATTTTATTTTTATTTATTTATTTTTTTGAGATGGAGTTTTACTCCTGTTGCCCAGGCTGGAATGCAATGGCACGATCTCAGCTCACTGCAACCTCTGCCTCCCGGGTTCAAGCTATTCTCCTGCCTCAGCCTCCTGAGTAGCTGGGATTACAGGCGTGCACCACTACGCCCAGCTGTTTTTTATTTTTAGTAGAGACAGGGTTTTGCCATGTTGGTCAGGCTGGTCTTGAACTCCTGACCTCAGGTGATCTGCCCACCTCGGCCTCCCAAAGTGCTGGGATTACAGGCGTGAGCCACTGCGCCCAGCTGGATCTTATGTTCTAATAGGCAAGACAAACAATAGACAAGTAGAAAAGTGAATAAATAACATAATTGCACATTCCACTGTGTTATTAGTGAAATAACCAAGCATTGCAATTGGGCGATCATGGAAGTCTTTTCTGAGGAGGTGACATTTATGCAGAAACTTGATGGCCATAGGAAAGCTAGATGCATGAAAAGTTAAGGAAGAGCTTCCCAAGAAGAGGCATCAGCAAGTGTAAGGGCTTAACTTAAGGGTGGAAATGTTGGTATTTTCTAGAAACTGACAGATGACTATGACTACAGCATAGCGAGCAAGGGGAAAAGTGAAACTAGGTGAGGTGGAGTGATGTGTGGGATCCAAATTATTTAGAGAGAATCTTGAAGGGCAAGATACGAAAATTGTTCATTATGGAATTCTAAGTGGAATGAGACAGGCTGAAGCACAGTCCATTTTAATCAGGGTAGTAAATTTTATTTTGAAGAATCATTCTGATTGCTGTAAAGAGTTGGGCGTGGAAGAAGGTTAAAAGCAAGGAGGACAATTAGGATATATATATACCAATGTCTTCTGTTTTCTCCTAGAGATTCATCTTGTGGATCAGCCTAGGAGGCTGATCTGTAGTATGATTAATTAAACAGGGTTCCTAGGCTCTCTGGCTTCCAATAGCATGTGACCAACACCCATCTAGGGATGGGAGAAAAAGTGTGAGGTTAGGCTAATATTCTCCTGGCTTCTTCACTACAAGGGCTGTTTGCTTCAATTAAGATCCTTGCATCTCTCAAGGTGGCCTTCTCTATTGAACTCTTTCTCCTTTTGGGTTCTAGTACCCTTCTTGCCTCATCTCTTCTGACCAAGTTTGATAACAGCTCTGCTGCTAGGGTTCCTGCAAGCCCTATTTCCCTACACCTGTATGTTTGTTTGAAGATAAACCTTGAAGTTCTAGATCATCCATGTTGGACATATTCTTTCAGCTGAATCATGCCCCAGGATTCCTTCTTTCACTTTGTACAGAGCAGAACACCATGCACTAGTTACTAATGCCAGGGAGGACACCAACTACATGGAGGATAGCAAAGATCATCACCGTGTCAACCACCAGGAAGAGAAGTCCAATTTGGCATTGGAGTCACCAAGGAAAACAACACAGTCAAGCACTGGATGGGACAGTGCTTTTACTCACACAGAGAAGACATAGAGCAAGATCAGCTCCAATAGCATGTGTTGCTTCCCATGGCTAACAGGTCCCCTGGCAGCTGACAGACGGCAGTTGCCCTACATACAGCTCTCTTGTGTCACAGTAGAATGACCCCTTTTTCACCCCTGTGGACTCTGAAATACTGAAAGATGGGGGTATGCTTGAGAGCCATTGACACACATGCTTAAGCAGAGCCAAGGAGCATACATTGAGCTTGAAACAGAGGGGTGGGAAACAGGCTCACTGAAACTTCTGCCTCCCGGGTTCAAGTGATGCTCATGCCTCAGCCTCCTGAGTAGCTGAGATTACAGGGACCTACCACCATGCCAACTAATTTTTGTATTTTCAGTAGAGATGGGGAGTGCAGTCCAGTACATCTCAGCCTTATTTTACCCAGCCCCTATTCAAGATGGAGTTGCTCTGGTTCACACACCTCTGACAATTCTAGTGAAAGGGAAAACAAAAAAATCATCATAGCAAAACTGAAATTCAGAAAAAGTACTAGTATAGATTGCAGTTATTTGTAAGAAAAAAAGAAAGGAATAGCTAAAAAGGTTAAAAGAAAGGCTTAGGGAGATCTGAGACTATTTAAAAACATCTTTTTGCAATCTTGCAATCTTAGGATATATATTCACACACACACACACACACACACACACACACACACACACATAATGAAAGTTTTTGGAATCAAAATGAAGTCACTTATGCCAAACCCTAACAAAATGAAGTCAGAAGGCCATAAAGAAGGGGCTGTCACACACACATTCCTATGATGAAAACTATTAGAAAGACTCTCTGAAAATCACAACCTTGCGCAAAGGCCACTGCAACTTTATACAATGACTACTTCTGGAAGTGCATCTGCCCAACAACTGTCTAGTCAGCCTTGAACTGATGCCACCCTTGTTATTGATCCTTATAGCCAAAGATAATTATTTCAAAATAATGTACATAACCTTCCTCATTTTGCCTTTGAAAACCGTTGCCGTCCTTTGCCTCCTTAGAGGCCTGTGCCCCTCCATGGTTCACCATGGCATGTGTATTCCTGGATTGCAATTTGTCATTTATTCCTGAATAAGCTAATTTTAGAGCCACTCTCTCTGTTGTTATATTAGGTTGATAACATATATATATACATGTATATCATGAATGAAAAGGATACAGATATTTTACAAAAGCCCCAAACTAACCAAAAGAAAACTCTAAACTGCAACATATGATGTGTCTAATAGACCCTTTACTGAAAAAGTGTCTCCCAAGAAAATTTGAATATTAATCAACTGAGGGGAACTGTACAGCTTACAAAGTAAGGCAACAAGTGTTGGCCCAAGAAACAGTATGGGGTAAGATTTGCAAGAGGTGCCCAAGGTTCTGAAAGGCATCACAGGGAGAAAGGCTTGTTAATTGTCCTGATAGAAAAGGTGGGCTTACATGAGAAAAGGAAAGAATTACTGAACAATTTGTGGGCAAAGCAATTTTTTTTTTTTTTGAGATGGAGTCTTGCATTGTCGCTCAGGCTGGAGTGCGGTGGCACAATCTCGGCTCACTGCAACCTCTGCCTCCCAGGTTCAAGCAATTCTCCTGCCTCAGCCTCCTGAGTAGCTGGGATTACAGGCACCCGCCACCACGCCTGGCTAATTTTTTGTATTTTTAGTAGAGACGGGGTTTCACTATGTTGGCCAGGCTGGTCTGGAACGCCTGACCTTGTGATCCACCCGCCTCGGCCTCCCAAAGTGCTGGGATTATAGGCGGGAGCCACTGTGCCCCTCACATCAATTTTACCGTCTGAGCAAAGCAATTTTACCGTCAATCTAGAAGGTGTTTGCCCTGTGAAATTGCCATTGGGTGTGGAATTAGGCTCTGGGTAGGTGTAGGAAACCCATTTTGCAAAAATATACTTTAACACTTAAACTACTCTATGAGAAAAGGTACTTCCAGTTATTCATGTAGGCAAAGGAAGAAGAGCAGTAGGGTTGATGATCCTAATCAATGACCTAATATTTGAATTACTTTAGATCACTGGTTCTGAACAGAGGGTGATTTTGCTCTTTGGAGGATTTATAGTAATGTCTGAGTGCATTTTTGGTCATCACAACTTGAGGAGGTTTTATTGGCATCTAGTGGGTGGAAGCCAAGGATGCTGCTAAACATCCCACCATGCACAGGACAGCCCCCACAATGTAGCATTATCTGGCCCCAAATGTTAATAGTGCCAAGGTTGAGAAATCCTGCTTTTGGATAACCTATTTGAGAAACTGATTATTATTTTATTTTCCTGACATACAGCTTAGGCTAATTGCATTAAAACCCAACTACTTGTGTTTGGGAAAGAAATGACTTATATATTTCATGTTGTCCCGCAAATCTGTGGGACAGCAAGTTATCCCATAATAGGATTTTACTGTATGAAGCTTTATTACAATCCATAAAGACTAACCAATTGATACCATGTGTGTGAGCTTTTTTTTTTGGGTGGGGAGGTGGAATAGGGCAGAAATATTGTATGCAGAAGCAATTTGGGGTTTCCTAATTTGTTTTGGGTAAGTCACAACTTGGGTGATAAACCTACTGATAATTTTGGTTTGATTGTCTTAACATTTCCTTGGATTTATGAGAGATTTTTTATTTCAAATTAGTTTGAAATAAATAAAATGTATTCATTAAATTACAGGATCTTTGGTTTTTGTTTTTCTAAAAAAGGATATAATTTTTTACTAGGATATAATTTTTTTCTGGAGTATATACTTAACTCCACTTCTTTGATGGGTAATTTTCACCTCAAAAACATCAAAGAGTTTTCCCATCCCATCTAGAACTAGAAAATTTGTAACCTATGTTTTCAGAGATTTTAGGGGCAATGTACAATGAGCAATTGCTCCAGCTGAAGGAGCAATGTGGAAATGGATTGATCACAGTTTGAAAAATCAAGCTAGACTGACACAACCTCTAGCCAAGAAATACATTTGACTCAAGTATTCCATTGGTATTATGAGCTTTTCAAAAATGAAGAGTCTTCCTGGCTGCAGAGTAAATATACTAATTCTCCACTTCCATTTCTGGAGGCTTCTCAGAAATGTAAATGCACAGAGAAAACATAATAAATGTGCTCCCTTGGTGAGAGTGAAGGAAAAGTTCAGCAGTAAATAACTTACTGAGTTCATTGTAAATTCTTAAAATCTCCTTTCCATCATCATATTCTTTGAAATGCAAACTCAAAGCAAAAAAAAAAAAAAAAAGCTCATCTCAGGCTTGTCTTTTATGACAGCAGTGTGGGAGGATTAATAAATGTTATGAGATTTTCGGAAGAATAAAGGCACTTTTCAGAGTGAATAAAAGTAGTTTTAATAGATACAAATACCATTTTCCTCAACATCAGTTTTGAATTTTCCCTAAGGTGAGTAGACAGATAAGGGAGACAGCCAGGGTAACTGGTGGGTTGTTTTACTGTGGATACCCCAACATGAATGGCAGTCCAAGGGTTCAGTTTTCAGTGTTGTCTGTCATGGTACCTTCTCCGTTGTTATGCTCCCTATATATTTCTAATATTTTCTTCCTTCTAACCAAGTTGATGCCAGAGACACAAAGCTGGGAGAGCTTGCTCCAAATTACCATACATATTCTATGTATAGACTTTTGAGGTGTATAGCGATAAGTTTTCTAAACCTCTGATCTACATAATATTTATCCCTCCCTCCCCACCATACCTTGGATACTTGCATCAACATTCCCATCTATGCTCAAGTTCTGTTGTCAGAATAAAGCCTACTAGTTGAGTCTATGTGATTTAAGTCTGTGGTCTCAGATAAAGAACTCCTGGGCTCCTTTTCTCCTCCTCCTCCCTCTCCCTCTCCTTCTCTTCCTCCTTGTATCTTCTTGATGATTTGGTGTCATTAAACCCACCTGAGATTCTTCCTGGCTACATAGGACTTTCACTTGCTTATTTTGGGGTATGGCTGCAGCTGATAGGTAACTGTGTCTATTTCCTCCTTCAGTATATTTACTACCATGTACCATTCAAACTTTTCCACATACCTTCCCAAGACATTTTCAAATATGTGTTTCATTTGCTTGGGGATTATTCTAAATTACGTAGAGCCCAATGAGAAGGTCTGCTAGAGCATGACAGAGTTTGATCCTGGGTCTGAAAGTGTCAGCTAAAACCTCCCTGTAGTTCCAAGACGCACGATATTATTGCTTATCTGCTTCTTCTTTAATCTTTCTAGAATTTGATACTTTTGGATTCAATAATCTTATTCCAACTCAGGAGAGAGTTGAATTGGATGAAGTTAGAGAAGGAGTAACTGTGAGTATTAGTTCTTGCTATAGGTAAAACAATAGAACAGCAAACAGCAAGACGGATATAACTTAGTCAACTTAAAATGTATTTTTTGAGATATATGCTATTGAAATATAATTCACACGCCATAAAATTTACCCTTTTAAAGTATACAACCCAGTGGGTTTTTTTTTTTTTTTTTTTAGGATTTTCACAAGGTTGTGCCACTCTTACCACTATGTAATTTTAGAACATTTTCATAATCCTAGACTTATTTTTGACCTGAAAAAGTACTTTTGCCTTGTAATGGCTTAAGAGGGAGAAAGATGATGTGGTAGGAAGAATAATGGCCCCTCAAATATGTCTACATGCTAATTTCCGGAACCTGTGACCATGTTAAACTACATGGAAAAGGATATTATAGTTGTAGATGAAATTACAGTTGCTAATAATGGGGAGATTATTCTGGGTATCTGGGTGGGCCCAATGTAATCACAAGGGTCCTTGAAAATAGAAGAGAGAGTTCAAGGAGTCTGTCAGAGTCAGAGAAGGAGATGTGATGATGAAAGCAATGGTCAAAGTGTTGTGATCATTGATTCAAAGATGCAGAAAAGGCTGCAAGCCAAAGATTCCAGATGACATCTGGAAGTGGGAAAAGGCAAGGAAACAGATTCACCATAGAGGCTCCGGGAGGAATGCAGCTTTGATGACACATTGATTATAGCCCAGTGAGACCCACTTTGGTCTTCTGTAACATAGTACATTTGTGTTGTTTTAAGCCACTAACTTTGTGGTAACTTGTTACAGTAGCCATAGGAAACTTACACAGATTGAGAAAGATGGTAGGCGGGAGAGTGACAGAAGCAGGAAGGGAGAGAGAGGGAGGATCAACCATTAAGTACTATTTGTATATCTAGCCCCATTTGATGATGTCTCAGACTAAGAGCTGGCTTTGTCATTTCACTTGATCCTGTTGGTCTTTAAAAGAGTGGTTGACAGTAGAGGCTCTTTCCTTAAATGCTTGTAGATCATTTGATATGTTTCTTTTGGTTACAGCGCAGAAATTCCACTAATGTTGATGTGAATGGACTAGAACTTTGACTAGTCTTGATAATTTACTGGGTTTCTCAAGAAACTGTTGGGAAGTGGAACTTGTTAATCAGGGTGAACAAAGAGCTGTACACCTCCATTCCCACCTACTGACTCCACTTCAGGTGAAGCTAATTGCACAAGAGAAACCCCTTGATATCAAGAAGGAGTCAGGTATTAACTTGATTATAGTGCTATGACTCAGTTTTGCTTATGAACGGTTTAAAACATCAAAGTCTGACAAAGTTTAAAAGTAGAAAGAACATGAATGGTAATGTAGTGTGCTTTTCATTTCTTTTTAAGAAAAATTTTAAAAGGTTCTGTAAAATCTGTTGTTAGCTTTTTTTCCCTAAAAGCAAAAAGGAAATAAATATTAAAATTAATTTTTCATTTTTCCTTTCTAAAATAAAAATATATTAAGGGCTGGGCACAGTGGCTCACAATTGTAATCCCAGCACTTTCAGAGGCTGAGGTGGGATGATCGGTTGAGCCCAGGAGTTGAAGACCAGCCTGGGAAACACGGTAAGACTTCATCTCTAAAGAAATTTGAAAAATTAGCCAAGTGCAGTGGTGTGCGCCTGTAGTCCCAGCTACTTGGGAGGCTGAGGTGGGAGGATCACTTGAGCCCAGGAGGTTGAGGCTGCAGTGAGCTGTTTTCACACCACTGCACTCTAGCCTGGTCAACAGAGTGAGACCCTGTCTCAAAAAAAAAATTAAAACAAAATAAAAATAAAAAGAACAGGCAACCTACAGAATGGGAGAAAATTTTTGCAATCTATCCATCTGATAAAGGGCTAATATCCGGATTCTACAAGGAACTTAAACAAATTCACAAGAGAAAAATAACCCCATCAAAAAGTGGGCAAAGGATATAAACAGATACTTCTCAAAAGAAGACATTTATGCGGCCAATAAACATGAAAAAAGCTAATCATCACTGGTCATTAGAGAAATGCAAATCAAAACCACAATGAGATGACATCTCAAGCCAGTCAGAATGGTGATTATTAAAAAGTCAGGAAATCACAGATGCTGGCGAGGCTGTGGAGAAATAGGAATGTGTTTACACTGTTGGTAGGAGTGTAAATTAGTTCAACTATTGTGGAAGACAGTGTGGTGATTCCTCAAGGATCCAGAACTAGAAATACCATTTGACCTGGCAATCCCATTACTGGGTATATACCCAAAGGAGTATAAATCATTCTACTATAAATACACATGCACACGTGTGTTTACTGCAACAGTATTTACAATAGCAAAGACTTGGAACCAACTCAAATGCCCATCAATGATAGACTGGATAAAGAAAATGTGGCACATATATACCATGGAATATTATGCAGCCCTAAAAAAGGTTGAGTTCATGTCTTTTGCAGGGACATGGATGAAGCTGGAAGCCATCATTCTCAGCAAACTAACACAGGAACAGAAAACCAAACACTGCATGTTCTCACTCATAAGTGGGAGTTGAACAATGAGAACACATGGACACAGGGTGGGGAACATCACACACCGGGGCCTGTCGGGGGTCGGGGGCAAGGGGAGGGAGAGCATTAGGACAAATACTTAATGCATGCAGGGCTTAAAACTTAGATGATGGGTTGATAGGTGCAGCCAACCACCATGGCACATGTATACCTATGTAAAAAACCTGCACATTCTGCACATGTATCCC
This sequence comes from Pongo abelii, assembly GCF_028885655.2. NCBI lineage: Eukaryota > Metazoa > Chordata > Mammalia > Primates > Hominidae > Pongo > Pongo abelii. The sequence goes on along the minus strand of NC_071989.2, from coordinate 139,470,779 downwards.
AGTAAAATTAAAAAAGAATTTTGGCAACAACTGGAAATATAACAGAAAACACAAGAAAGCTGAGGGTTCTGGGAAGATGGCTGAGTAGGATGCACCAGGAATCTGTCTCTCTACCTAACAACAATTGTACTGGCAGAATCATCTGATGCAACTATTTCGGAAGTCTGAAGTCTATTGAAGGCTCACAACTTTCTGGGGAAGGCTTAAATAGTAAATTGTAGTTAATTTGTGTCAATTTTGGCTTAGTAAGGTTGCAACTACTCATTCTCTACCCCTCAGCTACATGGCAGGCAGGCATGCATGTGTTTCTGAAGCAACCTGCACACAACTTGCAAGAACCAGAGTGGGCAAAAAGGACCCCGTGCTCCACATGTTGGGGATCTGTGCTCTGATTGCTGATGGCTGCTTCTGATCAGAGAGGTGCAGATAAAGAGGCAGGCAGTCATTGTGGTTGCATTCCTCTCACCCCACATTGTTGCAAGCCTCTCCCTCTCTGACTGAAGTAACTTCCAGGGAATTTAAAGGGCTGGTACCTTTTCCCCGCTTATTTTTTTTCTTTGTTTGGGAGCTACACATGAAAGACTAGGACATTAAAAAGCAATTGCATATACAGGGAGAATTAGAAAGTGACTGCACATGCCCAGCGAAAGGTGCAGGCTCAGAAAAGAATTGAGAAGACCTTAAGTTTGCACCTCAGTGAAGTTTATACCTCACAAGTTTAATCCTTGGCACAGAGGTAGCCTACAACAATAATAAAAACAACAAAAGGCAGCAAGCACTGGGGAAAGGATACAGTATAATTTCCAGAATTACCACAATATTAGATTCAAATGTCCAGTTTTCAACCAAAAAGTCACATGGCATACAAAGAAGCAGGAAAATATGGCTCACTCAAAGGGAAGAAAAAAATCAACAGAAACTGACCAATAAAAAGACGTGATGGCAAATCTACTAGAGAAATACTTTAAAATATTTGTTTTAAAGAATGCTCAAAGAACTAAAGAATATGTGGAGAAAGTCAAGAAAATGATGTATGAACAAAATAGAAATATAAATAAAGAGAAAACATCTAAAAAGAAACCAAAAGAAATTCTGGTGATGAAAATTACAGTAACTAAAATGAAAAATTTACTAGAGAACCACACTAAGACACATTATATTCAAACTTAAAAGCCAAGGACATGGACAATTATAAAAGCTAGTATTATTGTAACAACAGTTTGTTACTCCACTTTGTGTTTTCTACATGATGTAAGAGACTAATCCATTAAAAAAATTTGAGGCTGGGCACTGTGGCTCATGCCTGAACCCCAGCATTTTGGGTGGCCAAGGTGGGAGGATTGCTTAAGCCCAGGAGTTTGAGACAAGCCTAGATAACACAGGGAGACCCCATCTCTACAAATGAAAAAAAATTAGCCAGATATGGTGGCATGTGCCTGTGGTCCCAGCTACTTGGGAGGCCACAGATTAAGCAAATTGGAACTCAGGTGCACTGCTCATTGAAATATAAATGGATACAGCCACTGTAGAGACAGTTTGGTGGTTTCTCAGGAAATTAAAACTAAAATGACCACATGATCCAGCAATTTCACTTCTGGGTGTATACTCAAAAGAACTGAAAGTACGGCCTCAAACAGATAATTTGTACACTCACATTCATAACAAACATTCAGCTAAAAGATGGAAGCAACTTAGGTATCCATCAGTGGATGAACAGATAAGCAAAATGTGGTATATACATGAAATATTATTCAGGCTGAAAAAGGAAGGAAATTCTGACATATGCTACAACATGGATGAACTTTGAGGACATATTAAGTGAAATAAATCAGTCACAAATGGAAAAATGCTGTATCATTCCACTTATATGATGAACCTAAGGTAGTCAAAATCATAGAGAGAGAAAGTAGAAGGATGATTTCCAGGAGCTGGGGCAGAAGAGGAATGGGAGTTACTGTTAATGAGTATGGGGTTTTAGTTTTACAAGACAAGGAGAGTTATGAAGATGGATGATGGTGATGGTTGCACATTATGAATGTATTTAAATTATTGAACTGTAAACTTAAAAATGGTTAAGATGGTCAATTATGTGTTACAGTACATTTTATCATGATTGAAAATTTAAAAAAAATTAAACAATGGAATTACCATATGATACAGAAATTTCATTTGAGTATATACCCAAAAGAATTTAAAGCAGGGTCTCAAACAGATATTTGTATACTCGTGTTCACAGCAGCGTTATTCACAAAAGCCAAAAGGCAAAAACAATCTGACTGTCCATCTATATAAAGACTCTCTAAGCAAATATGTCAAAAAAAGAACAAAACAAAAAAACCCCAAGATAAATGGGCAACAAAATGTGATATTACATACAATGAAATATTATTCAGCCTTAAAAAGGACAGAAATTCTGACACATGCTACAATGTGGATGAATCTTGAAGATATTATGGGGATTGAAACAATCTAATCACAAAGGACAAATATTATATCATTCTACTTTCATGAGGTAGTCAAATTAGAGCAGTCCAATTCATAGAGACAGAGGTAGAAGGAAGGTTTTCAGAGAATGAGGATGGGAAGGAGACTAGTGAGTTATTTTTTTAATGGGTACACAGTTTCAGATTGGGAAGATAAAAAAGTTCTGCAGATGGGTAATGATAGTTGCACAACTATGTGAATTTACTTACTGCCACTGAACTTTACACTTACAAAGGATTAAAATGTTAAAATTTATGTCATGCATATTTTACCACAGTCAAAAATTAATCATATTCTTATGTGCTAGCAATAAAGATATTTAACATAATCATCTGGTGGGTCTTCCAATTACCTTCATTATATCCACTCCAGCATGCCCACTTCCCCGAGTTACAAAGGTGCCAAGAACACACAATGAGGAAAAACACACGATGGTGAAAGGACAGTCTCTTCATTAAATGGTGTTGGGAAAACTACATGTCCAAATGTAGAAGAATGATATTGGACCAGTATCTCACACTATACAAAAAATAAACTCAAAATGAATTAAAGGGTTAAAAGCTAAGACCTGAAACAATGATACTAGAAGAAAACATAGGGGAAAAACTCCATGACATTGATCTGGGTAATGATTTTTCGGGTATTACTGCATAAACATAGGCAACCAAAGCAAAAACAGACAAATGGGATTACGTCAAGCTAAAAAGCTTCTGCACAGTAAAGAATCAGCAGAGAGAATGGGAGAAAATATTTGTAAATGATAAATCTGCCAAGGAGTTAATATCCAAAATATATAAAAATCTCAAACTCAATAGCAAGAAAACAGGTAAGTTGATTTAAAAATGGGCAAAAGACCTGAAAAGACATTTCTCAAAAGGAGATACACAAATGGTAACAGGTACATGAAAAAATGCTCAACATAACTAATCGTCAGGGAAATGCAAGTTGAAGCCGCAATGAGATATCACCTCATTCCTGTTAGAATGGCTATGATAAAAAAGACAAAAGACAACAAGTTTTGGCAAGGATGTGGAGAAAAGGGAACCCCTGCACACTGTTGGTAGGAATGTAAAATGGTGCAGCAGCTATGGAAAAAAATATGGTGATTCCTCAAAATATTAAAAATAAAATTACCATAAGATCCAGAAATCTTGCTACTGGGGAGCAATGTCTCTATCTAAAGGACATGAAATAAAGAGCTCCTGGTTCTATAATGATGGCATAGAAGCAAGCTGGATTCACTGCCCCCGAGAAAACCAAAACAAATATACATAGCTGAGTGTATCACCAGCAATTGACCAGAATTTAATATGAGGAAACAGTTCCTGGGGCCACCGAGAGGTAAAAAAACTGAGCAGATGGTAAGAGAATTCAAGTTCCATATCTGCAGTTCCTGTCCCCCCAACCTACCTGGCACCAGCACTCGGAAAAATTTTTCCTGACTCATGGTTTCTACATTGGACAAAGTAAGATCGAGGTGAACAATGAGCTTCCTCACCACCTGGGTTCCTTGGCAGGAGACCTTTTCCTGTCTCAATCCGTGGGAATCACTGGGAGTGCCTGAAGGGAGAAATATCCCTGAGGACAGCCAGAGACAAAGTAGGGAGTGGGACTACCAACCCCAGCCGTAGAAACTGTGCTCTGTAACTTGGCCAAAGGAGATGACAAATCAGAGTGACTGTTAGCAGCACCATGTTGTAGGAGGTTCATTTCACAGATTGCCTGGGCAGAGACCCTTAGCCAGCCTTCCTACGCTACTGGGATAACCAATTTGCAATCTCCCCCATTTTGGATGGGCAGCATTCTGATTGTATACTAGAACTGAGGCCAACCTGGGTTTAATGTGCTATCTAGTGCTGAAAAAGAGGCAGCAACCTAGCAGAAATAAATAAATAAATAATAAAATAAAACAAATCACCAGGTAAAGTATAAAGACTCTAAGCAAATATGTTAAAACAAACAAAACAAACAAAAAAAAAACCCAACAAACCCCAACATGAGCCAGACAGAGAAGACCGGAATAAGTAACTAATCCTTCAATGCAAAGACATAGATGCATATCCACAAGAAACAACAGCAAATAGGGAACCATGATTTCCTCAAACAGACAAAGCAAGGAATCCACGACTGAATCTAAAGAGATGGCAATATTTGAACTCTATGACTAAGAATTCAAATAGTTTTAAGGAAACTCAGTGATCTCCAGGATAACACAGAAAAACAATTCAGAATTTTATTGGAGAAATTTAACACAGGGGTTGAAATAATAAAATAAAACTAATGGAATGGATCAAATAGAGGAAAGAATAAGTGAACTATTTGAAAATGCAGTCAGAGGAGAAAACAGAATGAAAAGGAATGAAGATTGCCTACAAGATATAGAAATTCACCTCAAAAGAGCAAATCTAAGAATTATTGGTACTCAAGAAGGAGTTGAGCAAGAGCAAGGGGTAGAAAGCTTATTCAAAGAAATGACTATGGCAATAAAGTCAGTATGTTGAAGAGTATCTACACTTCCATGTTTATGGCAGCACTATTCACAATAGCCAAGGTAGAGAATCAACTCATGTTCATCAACAGATAAATGGAGAAAGAAAATGTGGTATATACATACGATGAAATACTGTTCCACTATAAAAAGAAGAAAATTCTGTCATTTGTGACAACATGTATGAACCTACAGAACATTATTTGAAGTGAAATAAGCCAGATATAGAAAGACAAATACCACATGATCTCACTCATATGTAGAATCTAAAAAAGTTGGACTCATAGTAGTAGAGAGCAGAATGGTGGTTACCCAAGGCTGTGGTGCTTAGGGGGAGTGGAGGATGGGGAAATGTTAAAGGATATATTAATATAATTAGATAGAAGGAATACATTCAAGAGATCTATTGTACAGCATAGTGACTATAGTTAATGAACATATATTGCATTCTCGAAAAATGCAAAAATAGTGGATGTTAAGCATTCTCATCACGAAAATGGTAAGTATGTGAAGTAATGCAGTTATTAATTAGCTAGATTTAACTATTCCACAATGTATATATACTCTAAAACATTATATTGCACATGATAAATACATTTCTAAAAAAGTGGGAAGGGCTAAATTTCAGAAAGGTGTAGGGCTGCTAAAACGTGTCAAGGAAAGAAGAGGATTATTTCAGTTTCCTGGTACCATTAAATGCAGCTGAGACTGATGCCCAGGATCCTATTTTAGTAGTTTTTGCTTCCTCTAGGCACAGAACTTTAGCTTCTTCTTATCTCTCCTATGAGACCAGGTAAAGTTTCTGGTAGTTTACAGAGAATGGTTATTTTTTCATAGGAAGAACAAAATCTGACTGTATTGTGCCAGGCTTACACATGCTTTGGTTGAGATATATTAGGACAATCAAATATGCATAGTTAGTCCCTCCTATACTTAACAGTGCCACTATCCTTCCTTCTAGGTGGCTTTGCTTCTTCCTAGCCTGATAGTGTCCCCAGAACATATCCACTAAAATACGAGGTTTTGTAGAGAGAAAGTAAGAAAAAGAAACCTGGTGACTGAGAGCTACTACTGCTCATGGTTAAACCCTGGCCTATACCTCTTGACTTTTCCTCTCCACTCTTTCTCTTTACCATGTCCTAGACAATGTCCAAATATATTTCTCTTGTAATATGAGTAAATTCCAAAGGCTCCATGTTGCCCAGTCTCAGCATGCTGCCACATTCAAAGAAAGACTTGATCAGGCTGGGCATGGTGGTTCATGCCTGTAATTTCAGCACTTTGGGAGGCTGAGGTGGGAGGATTACTTGAACCCAGGAGTTTTGAGATCAGCCTCAGCAACTTGGTGGGACCCTCCATCTCTACAAAAAATAAAAAAAATTAGCTAGGTGTGGTGACACATGCCTGTGGTCCCAGCTACTTGGCAGGCTGAGGTGAAAGGGTCACTTGAGCCTGGGAGATTGAGGCTACTGTGAGCCATAATCGCCCCACTGCACTCCAGGTTGGGTGACAGAGTCAGATCCTATCTGGAAAAAAAAAAAAAAAAAAGGAAGAAAGAAAGAAAGAGTTCATCAGTCAAAAGTATGTAATTAAAATTAATTCAAATCTTTACTTATGCCTCTCAAAGAACATTAATGGAGATCCAATTCAAAATTCACAGGACCACTTTTAAAGCTAGTTATTTTCCCATTCTTCTCACCGTCCAGTTCTCTCACAGCCCCCATGCTTCCATGGATTATGAATCCCTGTCAGATTCCTTAGCTCCCTGTGCTCACTGATGACTTATTTCTGCACAATAGGGTTGAGCGGTGGTGGGGGAAGAGACATACCAAAGTTCCTTAGTGGACTGGGGTAGGAAAGTGTATTGGTTTTGATTATAATGTCCTTGAACTTTTAACACTTTATTGAAATTAATTACTTACATGTTTTTCTCTAACACTTAGATCAGCAGTCTCCCACAGAAGTATCCTAGTCCACTAATGTGTGGGAATCAGGCTGGAGTTATACTATTGTTCAGGGAATTATGTATAACTTTCATGGTATGCCAAAGCCTGAAATGAGTGACCATTAAAATCTGGATGATTAAAGCAGTAAAATTTTACACAGTAAAATCTGAAAGGGTAGGGACAGCCACCACATGCATTCCTATTCCTTAGCTCTAGAAAGAATGAATATATGCACTTTCATCATGTAGACTGGGATTTATTTATGCCTTAAACTACAGTAATTATAATATAGTTCTTAATCACAGATCAGTTTCTTTCAGCTTGAGGTTATTAACACAAATTTTATGACCCACATGTTCCTAAAAGGAATGAATTGGGGCGGAGGAATGAAGAAGAAAGAAGGCAAAGGCCAATTCTTAACTCAGCTGATGGATACAACTTTTGGGAACTTTACATTTTTTTTTTCCCCAGGAAGGATAATGAGTCTCACATTATCAGTTCAGATCTCATGATGCAGGATGTGCTTGAAACCCAGCATGATATTTGCTGCTAGAGATTTCATATGACTCTGTATTGGTTCTGTACTAAAAGGATATAGAAAACTTGTTTTAGACAAATAGTGAACGTGTGCTGGGTGATTTCTCTCTCTTTCTCTCTTTTTTTAAACTTTGCTTTGTCATATATTATTGCTAAACTCCTTGTGCTTATGTGCTCACGTGGCTATGTTCTCCTGGGTAGCGTTCCATCTGTTTGATTTATGAAATCTGTGATGCTGTCCCTTTGGCTTGGGAAAAGTAGATGTGGTTTGGGTGCTAGAATATGAAAATTCAGTTTCTGCTAATGTACATATCAAATCAGCAAATCACCAGATAAGTCAGTGGCAGAGAATTAAAAGTCACACTCTTGGACAACAGTACAGACTTTTGCAAATAAACATTAATTTTTTTAATCAATTTTCCCCTCTTACAATATCAGTACATTTTTGGAGTGGCGTTAACAGGAAAAAATTTGCCTTGATCATTCTTTCATGTGACATTTTAGTGAATATCTTTTGTTGGATTATTTAAATAGAGAATTACAAACTATTTTACATTATAAAGACTTGCAAAGGAGTTGTAATCTTTGAAAAATAGCATAGGGATATTCAAACCCATCTTGCCAACTGGTCTGAATTATTGCAACTCCACATAGCAGCTATTCATCTTTTTCTTATTTTTGATTGCATTGGATTTATCATAAATTTAATATGTTTATATTTAGTATGTTTCTCTTTTTGTTCCAAAAACAAAAAGGATATTATTTTTATGCTTTAATTTTGGAATTTTATATATTTTTAATGTTAGACCTTTTTTTCAGGTGAATACCAACAGATATTATTTAAACCGGGTAGGAATTCAACTGATGGAGAAGTGATTTACTTTGTTTATTACAGGTCTGCTCCTGTAGACAATCTGTAGTTGGGTCTTTTCCTATCCACTTTGCCAGTCTCTCTTTCTAGTAGTATGTTTAGACCACTCAAATGTGAAGTGATTTTTGATATAGTTGGATTAATCTCTGACCACATTTTAACTTCTTTATTTCCTTGTTCTTTGTTTCTTTTTTTACTCCTTTCACTCTTTTTCTGCCTTCTCTGGTTTTAATTGAACATTTTATATGATTTAATTTTCTCTCTTGTTTTAGCATATCAATTATACTTCTTTAATACATTTTTAGCGGTTGCCCTACAGTTTGCAGTATATGTTTACAACTAATCCAATTCCACTTTCAAATAATACTGTACTGCTCCATGAATAGTGCAAGTACTTTATGAGAGAATATACCAATTCCTCTCTACTGTCCTTTATAATTTTTTTGCTGCTATTCATTTCACTTATCTGTAAGCTATAGTCATTGAATGCATTGTTGCTACTATTATTTTGAATGAACGGTTAACTGTTAGATCAAATAAGAATAATAAAAACAGGCTGGGTGCAGTGGCTCATGCCTGTACTCCCAGTACTTTGGGAGGCTGCAGTGCGAGGATCACTTGAGGCCAGGAGTTCAAGACCAGTCTAGACAATATAATGAGACCCCATGTTTACAAAAAATTAAAAACAATTAGCCAGGCTTAGTGATGCTCACTTGTAGTCCCAGCTACTTGGGAGCTGAAGTGGGAGGCTTGCTTGAGAGCCCAGGAGTTGGAGGCAGCAGTGAGCTATAATTGAGCCACTGAAGCCCAGCCTGGGTGACAGAGCAAGACAGAGTTAGGCTGTGTTTATTGTTTGCTGTGGCTATGGTGTCAGGGGCTACAATTTCCTCTGGTATCCCTGTTTTTGTGTTCCCTCTTGTCTTTGGGTTTTCCTAGAGACTATACAGAAGCTGAGGCATGCAGTGTTTTTTAGTGGTAATCCTCTGTTTTATAGAGGAGCCCTATTAATGTGGTTGTAAGGTTGTGAGGGGAAAGCATTCTATAGGCCTGTGATTAGGCCTCAGTCTTTTAATGAACCTGAGTTGGGTATTCTCAACGCACATGAAAGGCTGGAGAGGGCTGGATGTTATTTCCCTTCTCCCAGGTTGGCTAGGCTCTGGTAAAACCCCAGTCAGTTAGGCTCTGGTAAGTTTCCTTTGAGGGTAGCCCTTGTTAAGGAGAACAGAGAGCTCTGGGCATATTTAAAAATGGATACTTTCCCCTTCTCCTGTGTTGGGCTCTTCCTAAGCCTGGGTTCCCTTGGAGTTTTAACTCTCAAGCTAGTCTACCATTGAGTCTCGAGCAATTTGTCAGTTTTAGTTTAAAGTGTTCCTAGTGATATTGGCTCAAGCTGCAGGCTTTTGCTCCTGCTAAGCTGTGATTCTCTGTATATGCCTGTCTGTCTCTCCTCTTTTCCAAGCAGCAGTTTGACCTGTTTGCTCAATTCTCGGATCAAAGAAGAGTTGTTAGTTTTCAGTTTGTTCAGCTTTTTTCTTGTTATGAGAACTGGATTGATAAGTTCAAAGCTCTTTACATGTCAGACTGGAATCTGTAAGTCAACAGGCCTGCTTTAAAGGAAAAGAAAATAAAATCCTTAACATAAAAGCAGTAGTCTATGGACAATTCAGAATAAGAATTATCATTTGACTACTAGTCTAGCATTTAATCACTTGCCTGTTAATATTAGTAACATCCAGAGTATCCACATTATAGTTGTGTATGCTATTAGGACATAAATATGAAGAGTAAACCAGGCTTTGAGACTATAATTGATGCCTTCAAGTCCCAGAATTGGTTAGGTGTTCATTTCCATCAGACTCTCTGTATATGCTATTTCCTCTGCCTGGGATACCATTCCCCATTAAATGAGACTCTGGCAGGGGATGGGGGCAGGCAGGAATCTGTATTCTCCAACAAGTTCCCTAAGTGATTCTGATAATAAACAGGGTTCTGGAACTATTGGAAGACACATAGTTTTCTTTTATTACCCCGACCCCCAACACAGGGTTTTTGGGTCCTTAGCCCCTTCTCTAAAATTCCTTTATCTTATTACTCACCATATTGCACCATAGTGACATCTAATGACCTATGCCTTTGAATTCTGTGAGGGCAGGGCCTCTATCATAACCCCAGTTATTTGTTTTAATGCACAGTAAAGTGATTATGTCCTGGTTTGATCAGAATAGTCCCAGTTTATGGCAGTGTTCCCAGCATAAACTCCCTTCACTCCCACAGCCCCCTGGTTGTGATGATAAATTATGATTACTCTGGTTATGAGAATCTTTTGTCAAATCCTTCATAAGAGCTTGAAGATTTTTAGTCACTCATGAAATAATTTTACTGTTTTCCCTGAAGCAGGTGTAATTAACAGACTGTGACTGTTGTTTATTATTTTTAATTTGCCTATTATTGTAACTTATTAAACCAAGGTTTGTGTGTCCCTTTCCCAGAAGATAAACAACACTAAAATGGAGAAATATAAATCTTGCTGAATCCTAGCATTTTTTTTTTGTATGTCGTACTGGCTTGACTTTGATCTATTGAAAAATAAGAAAATAAAACGGCCCTATCCATTAGTGCCTCAAATTAGGTAACAAATTTGTGATAGGATATAACCCTTAAACTTTTACTAAATGTTGTAATAGGATTAGAACATAGACCCATCATGTCTGCCCAAGGAGACATAACATTAACCTAACCTAACCTAACAAAAATTAACATTGCCAAAATGCCTTGTGTCCCTGAAGCCCTTTACCTGGTTGTGACCATATGGCTTGACTAAGATTTTAAGCAAATCTCTCTCATTGTTTTTATAACCAGTTGAGCTCTTCTAGGTTGGGGACCCAGACAACTCTGGCAGTAAGCAATCCTACCTATAGCAGAGGGCAAGCAAACATTTGAGTATTTTTTTGGCATTGTGTCAGAGAGGATATAAAGGGATGGCATACCTGTTTCTGGCTCTTAGAGTCTGAAGTGTCCATCTAATTGTGACTAAAGACGAAAGGAATTTCTAACATTGGCAGATTATAAAACAAATGATATATAGTAGATAATGTAATACAGAGTTATCAAATGAATGAATAAAGACTCACCACCAATGTAGGACTTTATATATTCTGTCTGGGTAAAAAAATAAAAGTGTAAAGTATAAAAACAACAACAACAAAAAACCACCCCCTCTCCCATTTTTGTCCTGAAAGCCTTAGTACATTCATGGGTATAGAGTAAAAGAATGGAAAGAAATTTGGTAATTTTGATATTCAGTCAACATAATTATGGTGAACAGATGTTCTAAAACCTATTTATAGGTTTAAGCAAAATTAACATGATATTCTATGAGAACATTTTATTTCATAGAATGATTATGCTTGATGAAAAAGGGTTGTCTTTTTTTCTTCTTAGCTTTCACACTAAATAGAAACTGAAATTGATAGTAGAAGTTGAAAAAAATTAAATGATCTCATATTTAGTGTTAAGAAAATCAAAATTATTGAAAAGTTGGTTACAAACCAAGCCTCATTATCTATTTTCATTTTCAAGTTGCAGTCAGTTGCCCTACAGAGATAATATGTTACTTGGCATGCTAGTGATATGTATAAATTAATACAGCTTCCCAATGTGCTCAGCTTCTTCAATATATTACCTTGAAACATCTGGATAGAAACTTGGTCTTTTAATCTACATGCAATAAGTACTAAATTTGTAGGTTGAGGAAAAAACCTAGATGTATAGGTTTATTTGGTTTCTGTTACTAAATTTTTGTATGATTTGGCAAGACACCTAACTTTTCTGAGCTTCAATTGCTGAGCCTATAAATGTAAGGGGTTGGTATAGGTAATGTTTGACATTGTAAAAAATTCAAACTAGCAGATAGGAAGACAGCTGTAGGACTAAATTGGCTGATTATACTAGCATGGACTCACTACAATCACATAGAAATGTTTGAAAAACTACAACAAAAAATTAAAATAAATCCATAGCAAAGCTAAAAACAAATAAATATAATTCCCAATGAAATGAATAGGGAAAACGTAGTTGGAGTGAAAAGTGCAGGAGCTGTCTCTCTGGCTACCCATGTGGTTGGAGGACCCAAATACAGGCTTTGGAAATGAGAGGCTACAATTTTATCACACCCTCCTGGACAGAAGATGTGTTGTTAGAACTGCACAAAGCTGGGGCCTAACCCTTAGATCTCTGCATAAAACAAGGACTTTGAAATATCAATCTCTCTTGGAAAAGGGAGAAGAAAAGCTGCCCAGTATTTCAATAAAGCTGCAAGAAAGCTTTTATCTGGTTTGGGATCTGTATAGAAAAAAGGCTCATGTGATAATTCTGAGCCTTATTTCTATACTATGCCCAGGTTTAGTCAGAATTTATAGTTCTCATGTGGTGTGGGAGACCTGGGCCAACAAATTAATATAAAAACAATCCTAGATTAGTGAACTCTCTGGAGCATCTGGAAGAAATGATTGTAAAACACTTTTGAGGAAATATTTTTATGAAAGATACATAAAGCTTTTATTTTAAAAAGTTTATAGTTGAGTTCTCAGTAAAAAATTACAAACCACATGAGATAGCTTGGATATTTGTCCCCTTCAAATCTCATGTTGAAATGTGATCCCCAATGTTGGAAGTGGGGCCTAATGGGAGGTGTTGGGTTATGGGGGTGGATCCCTCGTGAATGGCTTGGTGCCCTCCCCATGGTAATGAGTGAGTTCTCACTCTATTAGTTTATGTGAGAGCTTGTTGTTTAAAAGAGCCTGACACCTCCTCCTCTCTCTCTTGCTCCCTCTTCCACCATGTGACATGCCAGCTCCTTTTCCCTTCTGCCATGGCCAAAAATTTCCTGAGACCTCACCAGAAGCCGAGCAGATGCAGGTGCCATGCTTATTGTATGGCCTGAAGGACTGTGAGCCAAATAAACCTCTTTCTTTATAAATTGCCTCGTCTCAGGTATTCCTTTATAGCGATGCAACTGGACTAACACACCACATGAAATAAATAAGCATGTTTTATATGATTATTGGTATACAAATAAATTGAAGCAAAGGGTAAGAAAATAAATATTGTGAAAAATAGAAAATAAATATTGTGAAAAATAACTAGGTAGATCTTTTTTGGGGGGAAACGGGAATAGGGTCTCATTCTGTTACCCAGGCTGAAGTGCAGTGGTGTGATCACAGCTTACAGCATCCTCAATCTCAAAAGGCTCCGGTGATCCTCATGCCTCAGCCCCTTGAGTAGCTGGGACTACAGCTGCACACCACCACACCCAGCTAATTTTTGTATTTTTAGTAGAGACAGGATTTCGCCATGTTGGCCAGGCTGGTCTTGAGCTCCTGGACTCAAGCAATCCACCCGCCTTGGCCTCCCAAAATTCTGGGATTACAGGCGTGAGCCACCATGCCTTGCCTTAGCTATATCTTCTAGAAATAAAAATATATAGTCATAGAAATTAAAAATGCAATAATTTGGATTAAAGAGCAGATTAGATGTAGCATCAGAGAGAGCTAAGGAAACTAAATAGAATATAGCATTTAGGGTTGAAGAGGAAAAAAAAAAAATGAATGAGAAATGTGAGAGTAGAGTGAGAAGATCCAGAAAGAGGTGATAGAAAGAATAAGGAAGAAGCATTATTCAAAGTAATAATGATTGACAATTTCTCAAAATTGATGAAAGATGTGAAACTTAGCTTGAATAAACACAACTAATTCTGTGTAAAATAAAAAATAAACTCATGCTTTGATGTATCAGAGAAACTGCAGAACACCAATGACAAGATGAAAAATCTTAAAAGCAATGAGAGAGAAATGACAGATTATTTATAAAGTAATGGCAATTTGACAGCCTATCAATATTCAGCAACAGTAGAGGCTAGACAGCAATGAAACAATATCTTCAAAAGACTGAAGGGAGATAACTGTTAACCTATCTAAAATATCATGTAAGAATAAAGTGAAAATAAAGCTATTTTTAGATGAAATCTGAAAGGCTTTACTGCTCACTGACTCTAACAAAAAATAATACATTCACTGACCCTAACAAAAAATAACTCTTAAGTAGGGCACTGAGTACAGAAGGAAGGAGTGGGATGTAAAATGCAAAGTAAATATTAAGTGGAGTCACTTAAAATTGTTGATATTTGGCTAATTTTGAAATATAAAAATGGCAATTAGGCCAGGCGTGGTGGCTTACGCCTGTAATCCCAGCACTTTGGGAGGCCGAGGAGGATGGATCACTTGAGGTCAGGAGTTCGAGACCAGTTTGGTCAGCATGGTGAGACCCTGTCTCTACTAAAAATACACAAATTAGCCAGGTGTGGTGGGGGCTTCCTGTAGTCCCAGCTACTTAGGAGGCTGAGGCAGGAGAATCACTTGACCCCGGTGGCAGAGGTTGCAATGAGCCAAGATTGCACCAACTGCACTCTAGCCTGGGCAACAGAGCAAGACTCCATCTCAAAAAAAAATTAATATGGTCTAACCTAGTACTAATAAGTATTGACTCTAAATAACAATAATAAAGATTAATTTTGGAGGATTTAAAAATAAAGTGGAACTAAAATACAAATTGTCTATAACAATTACATGCAAGAGGAGAGGTCTCTTGATTTCTTAGGTCTTTATAGTTTTTGATAGATGGTATGCTTTGTTAAATGAAGTACGTAAGTAAACTTTAGGAATATCAGCAACTAAATAGAAAGAGTATATGCAATTTTTAAAGCAGAAAAGTGTAAAAATGGCAAGGAGAGAGACCAAGGAAAAAACCCTCTATTAAAGTGATAGAAGGCAAAAAGAAGAAAAAGAAGCAAAGACAACAATGCTAGATACAAACCAGAAAAATGTTGATAGGAATATTCTAATATAGTGATATTCACAGATTGGATTTATCAGTTAAAGAACAGAAACTGAGACTGATTTATATGATATCTAGCTATATGCCATTTATAAGAGGCACAACTGTAATGACACAGAAAGTTTGAGAGTGAAGAAATGAAAAAAGGCATACTTGGAAAAAACAAACTATGACTAATGCGGTAGAGCAATATTAATTTCACACCAAACAGACTTTCAGGCAAAATCTATATCAGAGATTGTGGAGATAGAATTAATTTACAGCTGGAAAGGAAAACCATCATGTTTATCTCTGGGGATGATTGGCTGTCTGGTTTTTGACTTTTCGTCAAGATAAGGGCAGTGGAATTTGTGATGTGTCGTTTAAGGTCCAAAACTCCTATAGCGACTCTCAAGGTCAGTTTCTTCATCAGTGAATTCCAGCTGGCTTAACTGGTGTGACAAGCTGGTTTGATTGTGGCCAGAAGGACTTAAAGCCCCCCTAACTGAAAACTTCTCTTTGAGTTCTTCTGAAACTAAAATTCCTTGCATACATCTTGGTGGTTAAAGTTGGGCCCTGAGGAGCTTGCCTGCAATCACTTTCTCTTGCTACACTGTGTTCTTTAAAAGCCCTACAGGCATATATAGATGCTCCTCAATTTATGATAGGGTTATGTCCCAATAAACCTATTTTAAGTTGAAAATATTGTATGTTGAAAATGCATTTACTATCCCTAACCTACCAAATATCATAGCTTAGTTTAGCCTACCTTAAATGTACTCAGAACACTTACTAATGCCTACAGTTTGGCAAAATAATCTAATATGAAGCCTATTTTATAAGAAAGTATTAAAAATCTCATGTAACATTAAATACTGTATTGAAAGTAAGAAAAAAAAGTAAGAAACAGAATACTGTATTGAAAGAAAGAAACTTACTAACGTCTACAGTTGGGCAAAATAATCTAATATGAAGCCTTTTTGTAAGAAAGTGTTAAAAATCTCATGTAACTTATTAAATACTGTTTTTAAAGTAAGAAACAGTATGGGTGCTCAACGTACAGTTTCTACTGAATGTGTATCACTTTCACACCATCCATAAAGTAAAAAAAAAAATTAAGTTGAACCATTGTAAGTCAGGAGCCATCTGTATTCTGGGAAGTCTGGTGAGTCCTTTCAAATATCCAAACTGGAGCAAACTTTACAGAGGTAAAAAGGGTCAAAATACAATGAAAAAAGAATATTTTACCTGGATGATGTAGCAATTACTCAACCTGTATGCGCCTAGAAACATAATCTTAACATACATAAGGCAGGCCAGGTGCAGTGGCTCATGCCTGTAATCCCAGCACTTTGGGAGGCCGAGGTGGGTGGATCATGAGGTCAGGAGATCGAGACCATCCTGGCTAACGCGGTGAAATGCCATCTCTACTAAAAATACAAAAAAAAAAAATTAGCCGGGCGTAGTGGCGGGCGCCTGTAGTCCCAGCTACTTGGGAGGCTGAGGCAGGAGAATGGCATGAACCCGGGAAGCGGAGCTTGCAGTGAGCTGAGATTGCACCACTGCACTCCAGCCTGGGTGACAAAGCAAGATTCCATCTCAAAAAAAAACAAAAAAAACTAAAACATAAGGCAAAAATATAGAAGAATTACTCAGAGGACAAATCTATAATCACTCCCCCTAGAAACTGTTAAATCAAGTACATTAAAATTAGTTAACATAGTTATATGGCGGACTTGCATACATGTTCGCCAATAATCTGTTCTCTCTCTCCTTCCTTCCTTCCTTCCTTCCTTCCTTCCTTCCTTCCTTCCTTCCTTCCTTCCTTCCTTCCTTCCTTCCTTCCTTCCTTCTTTCTTTCTTTCTTTCTTTCTTTTCTTTTCTTTTCTTTCTTTTCTTTCTTTCTTTTGTGTCTCACTCTGTTGCCCAGGCTGGAGTGTAGTGGCGTGATCTCGGCTCACTACAACCTCCACTTCCTGGATTCAAGTGATTCTCTTGCCTTAACCTCCACAAGTAGCTGGGATTACAGGTGCGTGCCACCACACCTGACCAATTTTTGTATTTTTAGTAGAGACGGGGTTTCACCATGTTGGCCAGGCTGGTCTCGAACTCTTGACCTCAGGCGATCCACCAGCCTTGGCCTCCCAAAGTCCTGAAATTACAGGCATAAGTAGTGTAGGGTTGTGGCTGGGAAAATTATGTAGTTTTTCTGCTCCTATGTTCACTTCTTGTGACTGTTTCTGCTTCCACAGCCAAGGCATGGGAAGATAGGGAAAAAAAAAAGCAACATGTATTTCCCCCATGCTTTCCGGCCAGAGAGAAGAGCTCTCTTCCCTTAGAGTTTTAGGTGCTTGCACAGCTGCCACTGCCTCTATGTCTGTTGCTCCAGGGGATTGCCTGGGGGCAGCAATAAGAGAGAACAGAAAAGAACACCCCAAGGGATTTTCTTCACTCTGATCCTTAAAGGCTCCCTTTTCTGCTTTTTGGACCAGAATGAGAGGACTTCTCTTACAGATCTTTCTATTTGCACCTACTGTGGAGTTCTGGGTTTTGGGATGCTTTTGAATCTAAGGCCAGAAAATAGCGGGAGAGGAGGACAAAACTCACCAGTGGATTGATCTTACATTGAGTTCTGTTTTGTCTCTCAAACCAGTCTGCTATTATTTACTTTTTAGAGTCCCCAGATAACTGCTCCCTGCCTTCTGTGCAGGGTTTTTAGTTGCTTCATTGAATGAGGCAGGGTGCATCTTACTTCATCTTAACTGCAACCACCTACTGGAATCATTATCTTTTAATTGAAAATCAGTGGTTTTACATTTTGTTCTTCCAGAGTGCATTTAACATGAGCCCAAGGCATCTCTTCTTTCCTTAGCTTTTTCAATCTTCCATCAGGAATAAACATGAGATGATTTTAAAAAATTTACTAACTACACATATTCTTTTTCTTGTATATGGGCACAAGATACTAGAAGGAGAGGAAATCACTACCTCAGTGAACATGCATGTACTTCAAGACCTATTTGGAGTTTTTAAGAAAAGATTTCTTCACTCATTGCACCTAGGCTTTCAAATGGAAAAGAATAGCCTGAAATGCATTAGAGCAGCAAGTTTCTCATGTGAAACTTCATTTCCTGGCAGCCTCTTTCTGAAGAGACCAAGCAACATCCTATGTTGCTCTGAAAGCATGGGGCAGCCACCCTAGGCTGTCAACCCAGCCAGGCTCCCCTTCAAAGACTGACTTACAATGCTAGTTCAGCACTTAGCAATTAACATTGCACAGACCACATGGCTGACCTTTATTTTGAAAGTGTTTTTACAGTTTCAGAATGTATCTAGAGAAAGAGCTTGTAATATATTCTTCAATTAAAAGCAACAAAGAGAAAACTTGCTTCTCATTTCCAACAGGGCATGACTCTTGTGTATAAAAAATTCAAAATTCAATAAACAACTATAAGGCATTTTTCATATGTACACAACCACAATAAAAACACTGTCTTAAATTTGGCACAGCATAATTTCTTGAGAACAAAGAGTCATTATTATCACCATCACCACTACCACCACCACAAGGCAGGGGGCCAAGGAAGGGGAAGACAGAGAAAGAGAGACAGAGAGAGAATATAATTTAGTTGATTGGGCCTTTTATTGTTTGAGAAATGATCATTAATTGCAGTTTGTTCTTAAAACAGTAGATGGCTCCTTAGACCTGAAATAGTTGAGAATATATATATATATATATATATATATTTTTTTTTTTTTCTTTTTTTGAGATGGAGTCTTGCTCAGTTGCCCAGGCTGGAGTGCAGTGGTGTGATCTCGGCTTACTGCAAGCTCTGCCTGCTGGGTTCATGCCATTGTCCTGTCACAATTCAGCCTCCTGAGTTGTGCCCGCCACCACGCCCGGCTAATTTTTTTTGTATTTTTAGTAGAGACGGGGTTTCACCACGTTAGCCAGGATGGTCTTGATCTCCTGACCTCATGATCCACCCGCCTTGGCCTCCCAAAGTGCTGGGATTACAGGTGTGAGCCACTGCGCCCAGCCGAGGAATGATATTTTTGTAAGGACAGTGTAGAAATGTAATTCAAATAGGGAAATCTGGTGCTGGGTCCTTTTATTAGAAAGGGAATCTATTGTACATTATGAGGTCAGGCAGTCAGAAATGTATTATTGGAACTTCCCAGAATTGGTGGTGTTAAGGGTGAATCAACGATAAGGAGTCATAAAATCCAATTTTGTTATCCTTTTGCTGTGGGATCTAGCATAACATTGTTGGTATTCTTGCCATGGGTGCAATTGTCTCTAGGGTCAGGAGATGCCTCAGTAAGCGCAAAACTCACTAGCCGTAACAGATGAAATAGGAAGAATTGCCACTAAATGAGCTCTTTTGAAAGAGTTGGAGTTATTTTCTGTTTTGGGAATAAGAAAGAAGAGTATAGAATTTGGCAATATTAACAAGATGAAACTTCCTCATGACACCATAAATTTATTCTAAATAAAAATGGAGAGGTTGAACAGAGATCTTTGGTTTTAATGCAAATGCCAGAGAATTACTTTGTAACAGAAGCTTGGGAAGCACTAGTTTGTAACCTTTTTGATGAGGGAATCAATATACTTGGAGGTGAAAGATTCATGCACATTTAGAAATAAGCAGTTGGGCCTCTGGAAGAACAGGAATGGGAAGTTGGGTCTACAGTCAAAGCAATAGGAGTGTCCTGCCCTTAATTTGACTCATTTAGCCTTTGTCCATCTGCTTCTCTCTATTTTGATAACAAACATCTCCTTGATCCTCTGCTCTAATTTTTTAAATCTTCCTCCTAACTTCTGCTTACTCATGGTTTTGTTTCCCTCGTAATTTCTGTTTGAACATGGTCTGTCGTGGTTTTCTTGCTCAATTTCTACATTAGATAATCTCACTTCTGCTTCATTTTGTTGACCTCACCTTTCTTTTGTTACTTCCTTGGTTAAAATTCCTGAGGAAGAGAAATTGATGAGCTGATCTCAATTCTTGTACCAGGACTCCCAGGACACATTGTATTTTGTTGGCAATTTTTGGTTTAACATTCTTTTGGGTCAGGTGTCCTCCCATATATCTGGCAAAGCTGGAAAGGATATAAAGCATGTTTGCCTAAGTCCAGCTTCTTCTGCATGGTGAGGGACAGGGTAAAGGACCTAGAACCAGAAATTGATTTATTTAGAACTAGGGTGACCACATGTCCAAGTTTTTCTGGAAGACTCACAATTTCAATATGCTATCTTGCATCCAGTATAGTTTAGTATTTGTCTCAGGCTTTTCATTTTTTAATAAAATTAAAAAAATTAATACTTGTGGTGGTGGACATGGATATACATTGCCCAAATCTACCTTTCAGGAAGGATTTGCTTTCTAGCTGGTGGAGTGCAGTCAAAAGAAACCTCCAGCTGTCAGCTTCTTTGGGATTTGCTTGAGCTGCAGTGAACTGCATCGTCCAAGGTCATATCTTTTCCAAGGCAGCCTGTGTCTGGTGACTGACTGAGGTGGGGGAATAAAGTCCTGGCCATTTCACCCTAATGGGGGAGGTCCCTGTATTAGTTTGTTTTCATACTGCTATAAAGAAATACCAGAAACCAGTTTACTTATAAGAAAAGAGGTTTAATTGACTTACAGCTTCACAGACTATAAAGGAAGCATGGCTTGGGAAGCCCCAGGAAACTCACAATCACGGCTGGTGTTGAGTCCCTGTAGCTTTTCCAGGTGCACAGAGAAAGCTTCTCATGGATGTACAATTCTGGGGTCTGGAGGACAGTGACCCTCCTCTTGCAGTTCCACTAGGCAGTGCTCCAGTGGGGACTCTGAGTGGGGACTCCAACCACACATTTCCCCTGCGCATTGCCCTAGTAGAGGTTCTCCATGAGAGCTTTGCTCCTGCAGCAGACTTCTTCCTGGACATGCATTTCCATACATCCTCTGAAATCTAGGTGGAGGCTCCCAAATCTCAACTCTTGCCCTCTGCACACCTGCAGGTTTAACACCATGTGGAAGCAGCCAAAGCTGATAGTTTGCATCCTCTGGAACAGTGGCCTGAGACATATTTGGGACCCTTTTAGCCATAGCTGGAGCTGGAGCAACTGGGATGCAGGGAGCAGTGTCCTGAGGTTACACAGGGCAGCAGGGCCCTGGACTCAGTACACAAAACCATTCTTCCCTCCTAGGCCTCTGGGCCTGTGATAGTAGGGGCTGCCATGAAGTTCTCTGAAATGCCTTTGAGGCATTTTCCCCAGTGTCTTGGCTATTAACATTCAGCTCCTCTTTATGCAAATTTTTGCAGCTGGCTTGAATTTTTCTCCAGGGGATGGGTTTTTCTTTTCTACCACATGGTCAGGCTGCAAATTTTCTAAACTTTTATGCTATGTTTTTCTTTTAAATATTAGTTTTAGTTTCAGATCATCTCTTTGCTCATGCATATGACCAAATGCTGTTAGAAGCAGCCAGGCTACTTCTTGAATGCTTTGCTGCTTAGAAATTTCTTTTGCCAGATACCTTCAATCATCACTCTCAAGTTCAATATTCCATGGATCCCTAGGGTGGGGTAAAATGCTGCCAGTCTCTTTGCTAATGCATAACAAAAGTGACTTTTGCTCCAGTTCCCAATAAGTTCCTCATCTTCATCTGAGACCCCCTCAGCCTGGACCTCATTGTCCATATCACTATCAGCATTTTTAGTCACAACAATTTAGCAAGTCTCTAGGAAGTTCCAAACTTTCCCTCATCTTCCTGTCTTCTTCTGAGCTCTCCAAACTGTTCCAACCTCTGCCCATTACCCAGTTCCAAAGCTGCTTCTACATTTTCAGTTATCTTTATAGCAATGCCTCCCTCCTAGTAACAATTTTCTGTATTAGTCCATTCTTGCACTGTTATAAAGAAATGGCTGAAACTGAGTAATTTTTAAGAAAAAAAGTTTAATTGACCACAGCTCTGCAAGCTCTACAGGAAGCATGCCTGGGGAGGCCTCAGGAAACTCACAATCATGGCAGAAGGTGAAGGGGAAGCAGGCATGTCTTACATGGCTGGAGAAGAAGGAAGAGAGAGAAGCGGGGGTGCTTTGCACTTTTAAACAAGCAGATCTTGTGATAAGTCACTCAATACCACAAGAACAGCAAGGGGAAAATCTGCCCCTTGGCCCCTCCAACCAGGCCCCTCCAACACTGGGGATTACAATTTGACATGGTGGGAGATTACAATCTCCCACCAGGCCCCTCCAACACTGGGGATTACAATTTGACATGAGATTTGGGCAGGGACACAAATCCGTACCATATCAGTGCTGCATTCTGACTGGTAATATTTGCTCCAGAGATCTTTACCATGTTGACCAAGCCTTTGTCAGGCCTGCATCACAGTTCAACTTCTGCCTCATTTGCTCTCTCAACCCTTCCTTCACAGGTATTGATCCCTCCTAAACATCTTATACCCCAAACTCTATCTCAGCATCTACTTCTAGAAAACCTAACTGGTGGTGGTTGCTAGCAAGAGTTGTCTGAAAAACCAGATGGGGTTTTGAAACTGGATGACTCACTGCCTGTCTGGTAAAGAGGACCCCATATTGGTGGTGAGTGGAGCACAGACAGCCCATGGTACTTGCTACAACTCATCAGTGGTGAATTGGGAAGGTTTGTCAGAAGGGAATGCACTTGCAGATGCACTGTATCAAGTATTTAAGAGTTTTGGATAAATTTTGCAGATATAAGGAAAAATTGATTGCTTGCTTATTGCTAAGAACCATGGATGCTCTTCAGGAAGAAAAGGAACCACTGAGTGTAAATAATACACACTTGAAAGCCAGGTGTGAAAGACAGGGTGGCTCTTCAGGTGCAGACAAAAAGCTCTCATCTCCTACAAAGGCAAAGCAAACAAAGTTGAGGGCCAAGCTGGGACTTAGTAATAGTCTGATTGCTGAACTTCAAAGAAGATTAAATGCCCTATCAAGGCAGGTATGTTATGCCAAGGTCAGTCCTCTGTTTCGGAAGACCTCAGAACCTGACCTGTAGGATGGAGATATCTGCGTGACTGTTCTCAAAGATTTCGACTCCCCAGACACTTTTGAACCTTTTGGATCTACAGAAGAGGTCCACCCATTTCTAGTAAAAGCTAACAACCCCCTGTGTTAGAAAACAATGTGAAGTCTTGTCCTTTGAAAGACAAAGAAGATCTGCCCCTGTCAGGATCTGCCCCTATCTGCCTTTCCAGCCACTGAATCTTTAACTCAACTCTCAGTACACCTCAGCTAGGGATATGCTGGGACTGATAAAGGAGGAAATGGACATATCTCAAAGGAGCTGCAAGACCTAGGTAACATGTACCAGGAAGAACTGGGGAACATATATAGGCCTGGATTTGACAGGTGCTTGATCAAGGGAACAGAACATAAAATTGGATAGGAAAGAGTTTATTGATTTGGAAGTACTCTCCCAAGATCAAAGTTTGCTTTCCTGGCAAAGTCCTCAGAGGTGGTGAAAACTTGCCATTAGGATACATGGAAAAAGCGATGGCCCATGCTGAACAAAGATGAAATGCCATGACTTCTGTGGCAGATGACAGAGGAAGGGATTAGGAGACTCAGGGAAGTAGGCATGCTGGAGTGGGGATACTGGAAGACTCAGCAGATGATTATGTTTCATATCTTTGTTGTAGCACCCAAGAATATGACTGATTTAAAAAATTGTGATAAAATATCATAAGTTTACCATTTTAATCATTTGTAAGTGTACAGTTCAGTGGCAGTAAGGACATTCACATTGTTGTGCAACCATCACCACCATCCATCTCCAGAACTTTTTAAAAAGCTTCCTAAACTGGAACTTTGTATCCATTAAACAATAATTCACCATTCTCTTTTTCACCCCTAGCCCCTGAAAATCATCCTTCTACCTCTGTCCCTATGAATTTGACTGCTCTAATTTGATTACCTCATAAGAGTGGAATAATATAATATTTGTCCTTTTGTGACTAGATTCTTTCAGTCAGCATAATATCTTCAAGATTCATTCATATTGTAGCACATGTCAAAATTTCCTGCCTTTTTAAGACTGAATAATATTTCATTATATGTACACACCACAGTTTGTTGCCCACTGATCTATCAATGGACACTTGGATTGCTTCCACCTTTTGGCTTTTGTGAATAAGGCTTCTATGAACATGGGTGTACAAATATCTGTTTGAGGCCCTGCTTTCGATTACTTTGGGCATATACTCAGAAATGGAATGGCTAGATCATATGGTAATTTTAAATTTTTTTCAATTGTGGTAAAATATAATACCTAATTTATTATCTTAACTACTTTTAAATGTATAGTTCAGTGATATTAAATACATTCATAATGTTGTGCAACCATCACCACCATCCATCTTCATAACTCTTTTCATCTCCTAAAACTGAACTCTATACCCATTAACAATAACTTCCCATTCCTTCAGCCTAGTTCTTGGCAACCACCCTTCTACTTTCTGTCTCTAAGATTTTGGCTACTCTAAGTACATCATATAAGTGGAGTCATGCAGTATTTGTCTTTTTGTGACTGGTTTATTGCACTCAACATAATGTCCTCAAGGTTCATCCATATTGTAGCATGTGTCAAAATTTCCTTCCTTTTTAAGGCTCAATAATAATCCATTATATGTACACACACCACAGTTTTCTTATCCATTCATCCACTGATAGACATTTGGGTTGCTTCTACATTTAGGCTATTGTGAATAATGTTGCTGTGAATATGAGTATACAAATATCTGTTTGAGGCCCTGCTTTTAATTCTTTGAAAATTGATAGATCATATGGGAGTTCTATTTTTAATTGCTTGTGGAACCACCATACTTTTTTCCTACAGTGGCTGTACCATTTTGCATTCCCAGTAACAGTGTATAAGTGTTCTAATTTCTCCATATCCTTGCCAATATGTACTATTTTCTGTTATTTTATTTTATTTTTTTTGAGACAGAGTCTTGCTCTGTCACCCAGGCTGGAGTGCAGTGGCGTGATCTTGGCTCACTGCAGCCTCCGCCTCCCAGGTTCAAGTGATTCTCCTGTCTCAGCCTTCTGGTAGCTGAGATTGCAGGCATGGGCCACCACGTGCAGCTAAATTTTTTTTATATTTTTGGAAGAAAGACAGGGTTTCACCATGTTGGCCAGGCTAGTCTGGAACTGCTGACCTTAAGTGATCCGCCTGCTTCGGCCTCCCAAAATGCTGGGATTACAGGTGTGAGCCCTGGTGCCTGGCATCTTTTCTGTGTTTTGATAGTAGTTATCCTAATGCGTATGAGGTGGTATCTCATAATAGTTTTGACCTGCATTTCTCTGATGATTAGCGATGTTGAACTTCTTTTCATGTGCTTTTTGGTCATTTGTATATGGAGAAATATCTATTCAAGCCCTTTGCTTATTTTACGTCCTTTGCCTATTTGCAAATGTTTTTGTGTTTTTGTTGTTGAGTTGTAGGAGTTCTCCATATATTATAGATATTAATTATCTTATCAGATATATGATTTGCAAATGTATTCTTCCATTATGTGGGTTGCCCTTTCTACTCTGCTGATACTGTCGTTTGATGCATATAACGTAAACATTCTCATGAAATCCAATTTATCTATTTTTCATTTGTTGCCTGTGCCAGTAATCCAGCATTTTGAGAGGCTGAGGTGAGAGGACAGCTTAAGTCCAGGAGTTTGAGACCAGCCTGGGCAACATAGTGAGACCTTGTCTCTACAAAAAAATAAACAAAATTAACTGGGCATGATGACGCATCCTGTAGTTCCAGCTACTCAGGAAACTGAGGTGGAAGGATCACTTGAGCCCAGGAGTTTGAGACCAGCCTGGGTGACATAGTGAGCCCCTGTTTCTTAAAAAATTGGTGTGTTTTTTGGGGTAAAGAGGATCCAAGGCTTCCTACTCCACCATGTTGTGACATAACTCCCTAGAATTTGGCCATTTCATCTAGGTTATCTAATTTGTTGGTGTATAATTGTTCATACTGCTTTCTTATAATCCTTTTTATTTCCCTTTTAACCATTAAAACCATTTTTAGCTTTAAATTTTATTCTTACTATATATATTTAAGGTATAGAACATGATGTTCTGGTATACGTATACATAGTTAAGTGTCATACCAATTGTCCTACTCATCATCTCACACAATTACATTTTTGTGTGTGTATATGTGGTAAGATCACCTAAAATCTACTCTCTTAGTAAATTTCAGTACACAATTCATTATTATTAACTATGGACCTCATGCTATAAATTAGACCTCTAAAATTATCCTACATAATTGCAACTTTGCACCATCTGACCAATCTCTCCTCAATTTTCCTTCCCTCCCCACCTGCTTCTGGTAGCCACCATTATACTCTCTGTTTCTATGTGTTTGACTTCTTTATAGATGCTGCATATAAAAGAGACCATATAATACTTTTCACTCTGTGTATGGTAGAATACCCTTTTTAAAGACTGAATAATAGTCATATATATGAACATACAATGTAAGAATATTTATATATATGTATTTATATCTCACAATTTCTTCATCCAGTTATCTGTTGATGGACACCTAGGTTTTTCCCACATCTTGGTGATTGTGAACAATGCTGCAATGAATGTGGGAGCACAGATATCTCTGTGAAGTGCTGATTTCATTTCCTTTGGTTATACACCCAGAAGAGGGATTGCTGGGTCATATGGTAGTTCTATTTTTAGTCTTTGAGGAACCTTTATTCTGTTGCCTAGACTGGAGTGCAGTGGCACAATCCTGGCTCACTGCAACCTCCGCCTCCCAGGTTCAAGCAATTCTCCTGCCTCAGCCTCCTGAGTAACTGGCATTACAGGCACGCACCACTACACCTGGCTAATTTTTGTATTTTTAGTAGAGATGGGGTTTCACTATGTTGGCCAGGCTGGTCTCAAATCCCTGACCTCAAGTGCTCTGACCACCTCGGCCTTATTTTTTATAGAGGCTTTACTAATTTACATTTCCAACAACAGTGTACAGGGGTTCACTTTAAAAAAATATCCTCACCAACACTTATTGTCTCTTTTTGATAACATCCATCTTAACAGGTATGAGGTCATATCTGGTGGTTTTGATTTGCATTTCCCTGATGATTAATGACATTGAGCACCTTTGCACCTTTTCATATGCTTATTGGCCATTTTTATGTCGTCTTTGGAAATATGTCTATTCAGGTCTTTTCCCCATATTTTGATTGAATTATAATTTTCTTTTTTGCTATTGAGTTTTTTGAGTTCCTTATATATTTTGGATGTTAACTTCTTACCAGGTATATGGTTTGCAAATATTTTCTTCCAATCCATAGGCTACCTTTTTATTTTACTGATTCTTTTCCTTTACTATGGAGAGCTTTTTAGTTTGATGTGGACCCCATTTGTTCAATTTTGGTTTTGTTGCCTCTGCTTTTGGTTGTCCTATCCAAAAAATACATTGCCAAGACCAAGGCCCAGGAGATTCTTCCCTCTGTTTTCTTGTAGGAGTTTTATAGTTTCAGGTTATACATCTATGTCTTTAACAAATTTTAAGTTTTTTTGTATATAGTGAAAGATAATGGTCCATTTTTATTATTTTACATGTGGATATCCAGTTTCCCAACAGCAATTATTGAGGAGGCTGTCCTTTCTACATTTTATCTTCTTGGTGCCCTTGTCAAAAAATAGTTTGCTATGCAGCCTCCAACTCCTGTGACCCCAGATCATTCTTTTGCCTTTTTCTGCCATTTGAGGACACAGAAAAAGGATGGTTTTCTATTATCCAGGAAGCAAGCCCTCACTAGACTCAAATATGCCACCTCCTTTATCTTGGACTCCTCAGTCTCCAGAACTGTGAGAAATAAATATTTGCTGTATAAACCACTCAATATGGTGTGGTTTTTGTTACAGCAGCTGAATGGACTAAGACAAAGAGTAATATTAAGAAGTAGGGTGCTGCTTGGAAATCATCATTCTCAGTAAACTATCGCAAGGACAAAAAACCAAACACCGCATGTTCTCACTCATAGATAGGAATTGAACAATGAGAACACATGGACACAGGAAGGGGAACATCACACTCTGAGGACTGTTGTGGGGTGGGGGGAGGGGGGAGGGATAGCATTAGGAGATATACCTAATGCTAAATGGCGAGTTAATGGGTGCAGCACACCAGCATGGCACATGTATACATATGTAACTAACCTGCACATTGTGCACATGTACCCTAAAACTTAAAGTATAAAAAAAAAAAAGAAGTAGGGTGCTGCTGTAATAAACACCTAAAAATGTGGAAGCGGCTTTGGAATTGGGTAACAGTAGAGGGTGGAAGAGTTTTTAAGGAGCATTTTAGCAATATGGATGTTAAGGGTGATTCTAGTTAGAGTGCGGAAAGAAAAGAGAAGAGCTGGAAGGAAAGCCTCAATCTTCTTACAAAATACTGTCAGAGCACTGGGCACTGATTACCAAAGCCAAGGAAGGACTCCAATTACATGGAGGATGGCAAAGGTCATCAAAATGCCAGCCACCAGGAATAGAAGTCCCAACACTTCTGCCCACTGCAACTTGGTATCAGAGTCACCAAGGAAAACACAACACAATAAACTACTGGATGGAACAATACTTCACTCACACAGAGAAAAGACAGAGGAAGATCAGCTCTCATAGTATGCACTGGTCTGTCATGGCTAGTGGGTCACCCCTGTAGCTGACACAGGGCAATTGGCCTACGTACACCTTTCTTGTGCTACAGTAGAAGGACCCCTCTCCTCCCCTGTGCTGTCTGAAATACTGAAAGCTGTAGGCATGTTTTAGGGCCATTGATATACGTACTTCAGCAGAACAAAGGAGTGTACATTTAGCTTGAAACAGGGAAAGATATTCCCGCAAAGGCAATATGCCTATCACAGAATGAATGGACCCTGTATCTCTTGATAAGGAAATATTCCAGGCCCCAAGGCCCATTATTTTGCAGATGAGTGAGGGGTCAAAAAAGATTACATGCATAAATTGTCCTTCCCAACAAATACCTAAGTATGATAAACTGAATGTTGGTAGAAACATGGATGGTAAAGGCCATTCAGATTAGGTCTTGATGGAAATAAGGAACATGTCATTGGAAACTGGAGGAAAAGTAATACTTGATATAATGTGACAAAGAATTTGGCAGAATTATGTTTGTGTCTTGGTGTTTTGTGGAAGGTAGAACTTGTGAGCAATAAAATTGGATATTTAGCTCAAGATATTTCTAAGCAAAGGGTTAAAGGTGGGGCTTGGCTTTTCATGACTACTTTTGTAAAATTCAAGAAGAAATAAATGACTTAAAGACAGAATTTTTAAGCAAAAAGAAAGCAGAACTCAAAGACTTGGAAAATCCTCCACCTAATCACACTGCAAAAAATTAGAACACTAACAGAGTGTCCAAGTGACTGTTTGATAAGGAAATTATTATATATAAGCCATCTCAACACAAGTCAGATGCTATTCTTTAAGACAATGGAAAAATGACCCTGCAGGTGATTCAGAGATCATCAAGGCTGCCATTCCCATCATAGGCCACAGTGCACAGGCCCAGTGGCATGGTTGCTTCAACCTAGGTTTCAAAGGATGAGGCTGCCTGGAGCCATGGGTGTGGGACCCCAGACCAGGAGAGCTGTGGGGCTCTGGCAGATAACTGTGTTGGGGATGGGGCTCAGGCAGAGAGCCACTGCAGGGCCCTCCTGTCAAGTATCGAGGGTGAGGTTGCCACTCCAATGGACCTGGAAGGCAGAGCATCTATTGCAAGAGGATTATTCTTCAGTCTTTAAGTTTACTATGAGAAGCAAGGAGGTGGCCATCTATTAAACAGGAAGTGGGCCTTTACCAGACACTGAGTATACTGATGTCTTGATATTGAACTCCCCAGCCTATATGCGTATTTGTTGTGTAGGCTACACAGCCTATGGTATTTTTGATACAGCTACATAAATGGACTAAGACAGACCCATTGGTTAACAATGTGTTAATTTCCACATATATATGATTTTTAAAGTTTTTTTTCCTGCTGTGGATTTCTAGTTTTATTTCATTAGGATCAGAAGAGATATGTTGTATGATTTCCATCTTTTAAGATATTTTGAGATTTGTTTTGTGGTCTAACATGGTCTATACTGGAGAATATTCCATGTGCTCTTGATAAAAATGCATATTCTGCTGTTGGATGGAGTTTTCTATATATATATCTGGTAGGTCCAATTAGTCTATAGTGTTCAAATTTAAGTCCTCTGTTTCCTAACTGATCTTCTTTCTTGTTATTCTATCCACTATTAAAAGTAAGGAATTGAAGTCTCCTCCTATTGTTTTAGAGCTGTCTTTTTCTCCCTTCAATTTTTTCCATTCTTCATATATTTATGGGGTCTGATGTTTGGTGCCTATATGGTTATACTGTCATGTGCTGCATAACAATGTTTTGGTCAACAACCTACTGCATATATGATGGTGGCCCCATAAGGTTATAATACAGCATTTTTACTTGACTTTTTCTATGTTTAGATACAAAAATACTTACCATTGTGTTACAATTTCCTGCAGTATTGAGTACAATAATATGCTGTATATATTGGCAGCCTAGGAGCAATGGGCCGTACCATATAGCTTAGGTATGTAGTAGGCTATACCATCTAGGTTTGTGTAAGTATACTTACACTTTGTATGCTGTTCACAGGATGAAATCCTCTAATGATGCATTTCTTAGGATGTATCCCCTTTGTTAAGTGACACGTGACTGTAATTGTTATATCTTCTTGGTGAACTGACCAATTTATCATCACATAATTTTCTTCTTTACCTTTGTAACAGTTTTCAACTTAAAGTTTATTTTGTTTGAGATTAATATAGCCACACCAGATCTCTTTCTGTTACTAATCATATGGAATATCTTTTTCCATTCTTTTACTTTCAACCCATGTATGTACTTAGATTTAAAATGAGTGTCTTATAGAAACCATCTAGTTGGACCCTGTTTTTTTTTTTTTTTTTTTTAATTTAAAATCATTCTGCAAGTCTATGTCTTTTGATTGGGGAGTTTAGTTCATTTATATTTAAAGTAATTACTGATAGAGAATGACTTTACTATTGCTATTTTGTTATTTGTTTTCTGCATATCTTGTAGCTTTTTTGCTTCTCATTTCCCCTATTACTGCTTTCTTTTGAGTTTACTTGATGTTTTACAGTGACATGTTGGATTTCATTCTCATTTCCTTTTTTGTAAATTCTACAGATTTTTTCTTGGTTTTCATAAGGATTACACATATTATTCTAAAGTTATAACAGTCAATATCAAACTGATAACAACTTAATTTCAACCACATGAAGAAAATCTACTGTTTTATAGCCCTCCCAGTTTGTTTGTTTTTTTTGAGATGGAGTCTCACTCTGTTGCCCAGGCTGGAGTGCAGTGGTGCGATCTCGGCTCACTGCAAGCTCCGCCTCCCAGGTTCATGCCATTCTCCTGCCTCAGCCTCCCAAGTAGCTGAGACTACAGGTGTCTGCCACCAGGTCTGGCTAATTTTTTTTTTTTTTGTATTTTTAGTAGAGACGGGGTTTCACCATGTTAGCCAGGATGGTCTCAAACTCCATGATATAGTTTGACTCTGTGTCCCCACCCAGAATTGTACTAATCCCTAGGTGGATTGTAATAATCCCTACGTGGCATGGGAGGGACCCAGTGGGAGATAATTGAATCATGAGGGCAGGGTTTCTTGTGCTGTTCTCATGATAGTGAATAAGTCTCATGAGATCTGATGGTTTTATAAAGGGGAGTTCCCCTGAACATGCTCTCTTGCCTGTTGCCATGTAAGACATGACTTTGCTCCCATTCGCCTTTCATTGTGATTGTGAGGCTTCCACAGCCATGTGGAACTGTGAGTTAATTAAACCTCTTTCCTTTATAAGTTACCCAGTCTTGGGTATATTTTTATTAGCAGCATGAGAACAGACTAATACATTGCATTTTTATATGTTGAATACCCATTAACATAGATCTATAATTTTTAATGTTTTTGTCTTTGAAATGCTGTAGGAGAATAGGAAGTAGAATTACAAACCAAAATTACAATAATATTGGTTTGTATATTTCTTCATGTACTTACCTTTACCAGAGAACTTCTTAGTTCCATATGGCTTTAAGTTACTGTTTAGTGTTCTTTCATTTTAACTTAAAATACTTTCTTTAGCATTACTTATAGGGCAGGTCTAGTGGTAATGAATTTTCTGAGTTTTTGTTTAACTGGGAAAGTCTTAATTTTTCCCTCATTTGTGAAGGACTGTTTTGCCAGATATAGTATTCTTGGTTGACAGCATTTTTTTTTTCCTTTCAGCATGTTGACTATATCATCCCACTGCTTTTGGGCCTGCAAGATTTCTACTGAGAAACCTGATGATAATCTCATTGTGGATACTTTATATGTGACAGATTGCTTTTCTCTTGCTGCTTTAAAGATTTTTCTCTTTGTCTTTGGTTTTCAACAGTTTGATTATAAAGTATCTGAGCATGAAGCTCTTTGGATTTATTCTACATGAACTTTGTTGAGCTACTTGGATTTGTAGATTCATGTATTTTCTCCAATTTGTAAAGGTTTTGGCCATTACTTCTTTAATCTCATTGCTCCTTGCTCTCTTTCCTCTCTCTTTAGGACTCCCATAATGCATATTTTTGTATGCTTGATTTTTACTTCATTGGTCCCTTAGGTGCTGTTCAATTTTATTTATTTTTCTTTCTGTTCCTCAGACTGGATCATCTCAACTAATCTATTCCTGAATTCACAGATTCTTTCTCCTGCCTGATAAAATCTGCTGCTGAGCCTGTCTAGTAAAATTTTCATTTTATTTATTGCACTTTTTGATTACAGAATACTTAATTGGTTCTTTTTAAAACATAATTTTCATCTATTTATTGATATTCTCTTTTGTTTTGGACATAATTCTGTGCTTCCTTTATTTCTAGACATGGGAGTCCTTTAGGTCTTTGAATATATTTATAATCATCAATTTTAAGGTCTTTCTCTAGCAAGTTCTATGTCTGGGCTTCCTTGGGGACAATTTCTATGAGTTATTTTCATTCTGTATATGGGTTATTCTCTTGCTGAGAAATGGACATTTTGGATCCTATAATGCAGTATCTCTGCATATCTGATTGTCTCTTTTCCTTATGATATATTGTTGTTGAAAGATTGTTTTTGTTTGTTTAGTGAATTTTCCAAACTAATTTTTTAAAGTGTATATTCTTTGTTGTGGGTGGTCACTGAGTCTTTGTTCTGTTATCTTAGTGGTAAGTGAATGATTTGACAGAGATTTCCTTAAATTTCTAGAACAAAATCCTAGTCTTTCCAGAGTTGTTTCATATATGCTTTGGGACAAATCTATAGCACTCTTCCAGGCAGTTGACACTTCTGTTTTGAAGTCAGGATAGGTAAAAGGCTTGGACCTTCTCAGGTCTTTCTTGAGCATACACACAATCCTTGACATATGTGTGTCCTTCTAGATTTCCAGGAATATGTCAAAGCTTTCCAAAGCCCTTATTCCCCAAAGCATCACATTCTCAAGCCTTTTACTTCAAGCTTTTTGGTTAGCCTATTGCTTGCCCTGACTGTTTATCATTGCCTCAGGCAGCAGTGACTAAAACATTTGCTTTGTTCAGATGCTTCTCAATTTATGATGGGGTTATGCTCTGACAAACCCACTGTAAGTTGAAAATATCATAAGTCAAAAAATGTATTTAATACACCTAACCTACTGAATGTCATAGCTTAGCCTAGGCTACTTTAAATATGTTTAGAACACTTACATTAGCTTGTGGTTGGGCAAAATCATCTAACACAAAGCCTACTTTGTAATACAGTGTGAATATCTCATGTAATTTATTGAATACTGAAAGTGAAAAAAGAATGGTTGTATAGGAGATCAAAGTAGAGTTTCTACTGAATGTGTATTGCTTTTGCACCATCATGAAGGAAAAAAAATTCTGTTGAACCATCTTAAGTTAGATACTGTCTGTAAATGTTTTCAGCAAATGCCCTCTATAGTGTGTTTAGCACCGGATGAGTTCCAAATTAGTGAGGTAAATTCAAACCCATTGAGCTAGTTTTCCAGGCAACCACCAGATAGACTAAAACAAATATTTACAATTCTTTGTAAATTAATGAGCTCTTCTATATTTTCTCTGGTGGTAGAAATGTGTGTGGTTATTTTCAAGACAGCAAGGGAGGGTATTACAGTAAGGTGAAACATCACAAAGCTTATTATTCATATTGAGATTCAGTCTTTTTTTCCTGAATGAGCACTTCCCAGGTTGCTGCAAGCTTTTGGTTAGTTTTCATAGCTCTGGTTTTCTTCCCCCATTTGTTCCCATTGTTTTTATGAAAGAGGAGATTTCAGAGTTCCATACTTGCCATTTTTGCTGACATCCAGGAGCTTTTATTTTTAATTCAGCAAATTATTATTTGCTTGTGCAGTATTCAAATTAAATTGAGAAGCCTATAATTGTAATATCTACATTTGGTAAAATGTTCAACATAATCATAATTAGGATCTTATTAGATGAGTTCTGACTTGTAAAAATATTTTTTGAAGAAAATTATCCTGAATGATACAAAGAGGACAAGACTTATAAAAATATTTGCCTGAAACATTTACGCATTTCAAAAGGAAAAATTTAGAATTGACAATATCTTTCTTTGCGAAAAAATTTGTCTAAGTTTACTGGGTAAATCAGCACCTGTAGAGAGCATATTTTCTCAGTTAAAAATTTGATCTAAAGAGAGGAATAAACTAAAACCATTAAAAAATGTAAAGACAGGGTCTTGCTCTGTTGTGTAGGCTGGGGTGCAATGGTGCAATCACAGTTCTCAGCAGCTTCAAGCTCCTAGGCTCAAGCAATCTTTCCACCTCAGCTTCTGGAGTAGCTAGAACTACAGGCGCATGCCACCACGTTTGGCTAATTATTATTATTATTTTGTAGAAACAGGATCTTGCTTTGTTGCCTAGGCTGGTCTTGAACTCCTGGCCTCAAGTGATCCTCCTGCCCTCAGTCTCCCAAAGCACTGGGATTAGATACATGAGCCACAGTGTCTGGCCAGGAGTTAATTAAAGGTGTCAGAAATTTCAAATCTCTTAACTGCATAATTCAACTTTATAAAAATTGCAGGTAATTTTTTTTGTAATTTGCCTGTTTTTTTTTTAAAATTATCATTATACTTTAAGTTCTAGGGTACATGTGTACAACGTGCAGGTTTGTTACATATGTATACATGTGCCATGTTGGTGTGCTGCACCCATTAACTCGTCATTTACATTAGGTATATCTCCTAATGCTATCCCTCCCTCCTGTCCCCACCCCACAACAGGCCCTGGTGTGTGATGTTCCCCTTCCTATGTCCAAGTGTTCTCATTGTTCAATTCGCACCTATGAGTGAGAACATGCGGTGTTTGGTTTTCTGTCCTTGTGATAGTTTGCTGAGAATGATGGTTTCCAGCTTCATCCACGTCCCTACAAAGGACACGAACTCATCCTTTTTTATGGCTGCATAGTATTCCATGAGGTATATGTGCCACATTTTCTTAATCCATTCCTAATCATTGATGGACATTTGGGTTGGTTCCAAGTCTTTGCTATTGTGAATAGCGCCGCAATAAACATATGTGTGCATGTGTCTTTATAGCAGCATGTTTTATAATCCTTTGCATATATACCCAGTAATAGGATGGCTGGGTCAAATGTTATTTCTAGTTCTAGATCCTTGAGGAATCACCACACTGACTTCCACAATAGTTGAACTAGTTTACAGTCCCACCAACAGTTGAAAAGCATTCCTATTTCTCCACATCCTCTCCAGCACCTGTTGTTTCCTGACTTTTTAATGATTGCCATTCTAACTGGTGTGAGGTGGTATCTCATTGTGGTTTTGATTTGCATTTCTCTGATGGCCAGTGATGATGAGCATTTTTTCTCTGTTGGCTGCATAAATATCTTCTTTTGAGAAGTGTCTGTTCATATCCTTTGCCCACTTTTTGATGGGGTTGTTTGATTTTTTCATTTAAATTTGTTTAAGTTCTTTGTAGATTCTGGATACTAGCCCTTTGTCAGATGGGTTGATTGCAAAAATTTTCTCCCATTCTGTAGGTTGCCTGTTCACTCTGATGGTAGTTGCTTTTGATGTGCAGAAGCTCTTTAGTTTAATTAGATCCCATTTGTCAATTTTGGCTTTTGTTGCCATTGCTTTTGGTGTTTTAGACATGAAGTCCATGCCCATGCCCATGTCCTGAATGGTATTGCCTAGGTGTTCTTCTAGGGTTTTTATGGTTTTAGGTCTAACATTTAAGTCTTTAATCCATCTTGAATTAATTTTTGTATACATTGAAAGGAAGGGATCCAGTTTCAGCTTTCTACATATGGCTAGCCTGTTTTCCCAGCACCATTTATTAAATAGGGAATCCTTTCCCCATTTCTTGTTTTTGTCAGGTTTGTCAAAGATCAGATGGTTCTAGATGTGTGGTATTATTTCTGAGGGCTCTGTTCTGTTCCATTGGTCTATATCTCTGTTTTGGTACCAGTACCATGCTGTTTTGGTTACTGTAGCCTTGCAGTATAGTTTGAAGTCAGGTAGTGTGATGCCTCCAGCTTGTTCTTTTTGCTTAGGATTGTCTTGGCAATGCGAGCTCTTTTTTGGTTGCATATGAACTTTAATGCAGTTTTTTCCAGTTCTGTGAAGAAAGTCATTGGTAGCTTGATGGGGATGGCATTGAATCTATAAATTACCTTGGGCAGTATGGCCATTTTCACAATATTGATTCTTCTATCCATGAGCATGGAATGTTCTTCCATTTGTTTGTGTCCTCTTTTATTTCGTTTAGCAGTGATTTGTAGTTCTCCTTGAAGAGGTCCTTGAAGAGGTCCTTCACCTCCCTTGTAAGCTGGATTCCTAGATATTTTATTCTCTTTGAAGCAATTGTGAATGGGAGTTCACTCATGATTTGGCTGTCTGTTTGTCTGTTCTTGGTGTATAGGAATGCTTGTGATTTTTGCACATTGATTTTGTATCCTAAGACTTTGCTGAAGTTGATTATCACCTTAAGGAGATTTTGGGCTGAGATGATGGGGTTTTCTAAATATGCAATCATGTCATCTGCAAACAGGGACAATGTGACTTCCTCTTTTCCTAATTGAATACCCTTTATTTATTTCTCCTGCCTGATTGCCCTGGTCAGAACTTCCAACACTACGTTGAATAGGAGTGGTGAGAGAGGGCATCCCTGTCTTGTGCCTGTTTTCAAAGGGAATGCTTCCAGTTTTTGCCGATTCAGCATGATATTGGTTGTGGGTTTGTCATAAATAGCTCTTATTATTTTGAGATACATCCCATCAATACCTAATTTATTGAGAGTTTTTAGCATGAAGGGCTGTGGAATTTTTTGAAGGCCTTTTCTGCATCTATTGAGATAATCATGTGGTTTTTGTCTTTGGTTCTGTTTATATGCTGGATTACATTTATTGATTTGTATGTGTTGAACCAGCCTTGCATCCCAGCAATGAAGCCCACTTTATCATGGTGGATAAGCTTTTTGATGTGCTGCTGGATTTGGTTTGCCAGTATTTTATTGAGGATTTTTGCATCGATGTTCATCAGGGATATTGGTGTAAAATTCTTTTTTGTTGTGTCTCTGCCAGGCTTTGATATTAGGATGATGCTAGCCTCATAAAATGAGTTAGGGAGGATTCCCTCTTTTTCTATCGATTGGAATATTTCAGAACGAATGGTACCAGCTCCTCCTTGTACCTCTCTGGTAGAATTCGGCTGTGAATCCATCTGGTCCCGGCCTTTTTTTGGTTGGTAGGCTATTAATTATTGCCTCAATTTCAGAGCCTGTTATTGGTCTATAATTGCAGGTAATTTTTAATGAAAGTGTTAACAGTAGTATAACCTATTTGAAAAAGTTACATTTCTTAGGTTACACAGTATATTAGTTTTCAAGGGCTCCTGTAGCAAATTACTACAACGTGGGTGGCTTTGAAAAAACCTAGAAATGTATTCTTTCATAGATCTGGAGGCTAGAAGTCTAAGATTAACGTATTGGCAGGGCCATGTTTCCTCTGAAATCTCTGGAGAAGAATCCTGATGGTATCTTCTAGCTTATAGTGGTTGCCTGTAGTCTTTCGGTTTCCATAGCTAGTAGGTGCAACACTCCAATCTCTATCTCCATCTCTAAATGGCCATATCCCCTGTACATCTATGTCTCTATGTCCAGATTTCCCTCTTTGTATAAGATAACAATGTAACATTAATCATATTGAATTGAGGGTTTACTTTGATCCAGCATGACCTCACATTAACTGGATTACATCTAGGAAGACTCTATTTCCAAATAAGGTCACACATTTAGAGCATCTGGGTAGATATGAATTTTTGGAAAACATAATTCAGCCAGTGCACATGACATTAGAAACAAATGTCAGCTGAGAAAATTATTAAATATATAAATATATCAAGAACACTTATTCTGTTTATGTCATCTTTAATGTTTAGGTCATCAATAAAGAGGGTTAACTTTTTTAAAAATTTATTTTACTTTAAGTTCGGGGATACATGTTCAGAACATGCAGGTTTGTTACACAGGTAAACGTGTGCCATGGTGGTTTGCTGCACCTATCAACCTGCCACCTAGTTATTAAGCCCTGCAAGCATTAGCTATTTGTCCTTGCCTCTCCACCCCTGACACACCCCAGTGTGTGTGGTTTCCCTCCCTGTGTCTATGTGTTCTCATTTTTCAACTCTCATTTATGAGTGAGAACATGCAGTATTTGGTTTTTGGTTCCTGTGTTAGTTTGCTGAGGATGATGGCTTCCAGCTTCATCCATGTACCTGCAAAGGCCATGATCTCATTCCTTTTTATGGCTGTATAGTATTCCATGATGTATATGCACCACAATTTGTTTATCCAGTTTATCATTGATGGGCACTTGGGTTGATTCCGTGTCTTTGCTATCATAAATAGTGCTGCAATAAACATATGTGTATAGGTATCTTTATTTTATTTTTGGAGATGGAGTCTATTTCTGTCACCCAGGTTGGAGTGCAGTGGCACAATCTTGGCTCACTGCAACCTCCACCTCCCAAGTTCAATCAATTGTCCTGCCTCAGCCTCTTGAGAAGCTGGGACTACAGTTGTGTGCCACCTTGCCCTGGTAACTCTTTGTACTTTTGGTAGAGATGGGGGTTTCATCATGTTGGCCAGGCTGGTCTTGAACTCCTGACCTCAGGTGATCTGCCATCCTCAGCCTCCCAAAGTGTTGGGATTACAGGCATGAGCCACCATGCCCAGCCCTTGCATGTATCTTTATAGTAGAATGATTTCTATTCCTTTGGGTATATACCTAGTAATGGGATTGCTGGGTCAAATGGTATTTCTGGTTCTAGATCCTTGAGGAATCACCACACTGTCTTTTACAATGGTTAAACTAATTTACATTCCCTCCAACAGTGTAAAAACATTCCTATTTCTCCATAGCCTCGCCAGCATCTGTTGCTGCTTGACTTTGTAATAATCACCATTCTGACTGGCGTAAGATGGTATCTCATTGTTGTTTTGATTTGCATTTCTCTAATGATCAGTGATGTTGAGTTTTTTCATATGTTTCTTGGCCATATAAATGTCTTCTTTTGAGAAGTGTCTGTTGGTATCCTTTGCCCACCTTTTGATGGGGTTTTTTTTTTCTTGTAAATGTGTTTAAGTTCCTTATAAATTCTGGGTATTAAACCTTTGTCAGATGGGTCAATTGCAAAAATTTTCTCCCATTTTGTAGTTTGCCTGTCCACTCTGATGATAGTTTCTTTTGCTGTGCAGAAGCTCTTTAGTTTAATTAGATCTCATTTGTCAATTTTTGCTTTTGTTGCAATTGCTTTTGGTGATTTCATCACAAAATCTTTGCCCATGTCTATGTCCTGAATTGTATTGCCTAGATTTTCTTCCAGGGTTTTTATGGTTGTGGGTTTTACATTTAAGTCTTTAATCCATCTTGAGTTAATTTTTGTATAAGGTGTAAGGAAGGGGTCCAGTTTCAGTTTTCTGTATATGGTTAGCCAGTTTTCCCACCATCATTTATTAAATAGGAAATCCTTTCCCCATTGCATGTTTCTGTCAGGTTTGTCAAAGATCAGATGGCTGCAGATGTGTGTTGTTATTTCTGAGGTCTCTATTCTGTTCTATTGGTCTATATGTCTGTTTTGGTACCAGTACCATGCTGTTTTGTTTACTGTAGCCTCATAGTATAGTTTGAAGTCAGGTAGCATGATGCCTCCAGCTTTGTTATTTTTGCTTAGGATTGATTTGGCTATATGGGCTCTCTTTTGGTTCCATATACATTTTAAAGTAATTTTTTCTAATTCTGTGAAGAATGTCAATGGTAGTTTGATGGGAATAGCATTGAATCTACACATTACTTTGGACAGTGATATGGTTTGGCTGTGCCTCAACTCAAATCTCAACTTGAATTGTATCTCCCAGAATTCCCAAGTGTTGTAGAAGGGACCCGGGGGAGGTAATTGAATCATGGGGGCTGGTCTTTCCCGTGCTATTCTCGTGATAAGTCTCATGAGATCTAATGGGTTTATCAGGGGTTTCCACTTTTGCTTCTTCCCCCTTTTTCTCTTGCCACCACCATGTCAGAAGTGTCTTTTGCCTCCCGCCATGATTCTGAGGCCTCCCCAGCCATGTGGAGGTGTAAGTCCAATTAAACTTCTTTTTCTTCCCAGTCTTGGGTATGCCTTTATCAGCAGTGTAAAAACAGACTAATACAGTAAATTGGTACAAGTAGAGTAGGGTGCTGCTGAAAAGCTACCTGAAAATGTGGAAGCGACTTTGGAACTGGGTAATAGGCAGAGGCTGGAACAGTTTGGAGGGCTCAGAAGAAGACAGCAAAATGTGGGAAAGTTTGGAACTTCCTAGAGACTTGTTGAATGGCTTTGCCCAAAATGCTGATAGCAATATGGACAATAAAGTCCAGACTGAGGTGGTCTCAGATGGACATGAGGAACTTTTTGCGAACTGGAGCAAAAGTGACTCTTGTTATATTTTAGCAAAGAGACTGGTGGCATTTTGCTCCTGCCCTAGAGATTTGTGGAATTTTAAACTTGAGAGAGATGACTTAGGGTATCTGGTGGAAAAAAAATCCTAAGCAGCAAAGCATTCAAGAGGTGACTTGGGTGCTGTTAAAAGCATTCAGTTTTAAAAGGGAAACAGAGAATAAAAGTTTGGAAAATTTGCAGCCTGACAATGTGATAGAAAAGAAAAACCCATTTTCTGGGGAGAAATTCAAGCCAGCTGCAGAAATTTGCATAAGTGACAAGGAGCCTAATGTTAATCTCCAAGACCATGGGGAAATCATCTCCAGGCCATGTCAAAGACCTTCACAGCAGCCCTTCCCATCACAGGCCTGGAGGCCTAGGAGGAAAAAGCGGTTTAGTGGGCTGGGCCCAGGGTCCCTCTGCTGTGTGCAGCCTAGGGTCTTGGTGCCTTGTGTCCCAGCTGCTCCACCTGTAGTTGAAAGGGGACAATCTACAGCTCAGGCTGTGGCTTCAGAGGGTCCAAGACCCAAGCCTTGGCAGCTTCTATGTGGTGCTGAGCCTGCAGGTGCACAGAAGTCAAGAACTGAGGTTTGGGAACCTCTGCCTAGATTTCAGAAGATGTATGGAAACACCTGGATTCCCAGGCAAAAGTTTGCTGCAGGGGCAGGGTCCTCGTGGAGAACCTGTTAGGGCAATGGAGGAGGAAAATGTGGGATCAGAGCCCCCACACAGAGTCCCTACTGGGACTTTGCCTAGTGGAGTTGTGAGTAGAGGGATACCTTTCTCCAGACCGCAGAATGGTAGATCCACTGACAGCTTGCACTGTCCACCTGGAAAAGCCACACACACTCAATGCCAGCCAGGGAAATCAGCCAGGAGGGAGACTATACCCTGCAAAGCCACAGAAGCAGAGCTGTCCAAGACCATGGGAACCCACCTTTTGCATCAGTGTGACTTGGATGTGAGACCTGGAGTCAAAGGAGATTGCTTTGAAGCTTTAAAATTTGATGGCCCCGCTGGATTTTGGACTTGCATGGGCCCTGTGGCCTCTTTGCTTTGGCCAATTTCTCCCATTTGGAATGGCTGTATTTACCCAACACCTGTACCCCCATTGTATCTAGGAAGTAACTAGCTTGCTTTTGATTTTACAGGCTCATAGGCAGAAGCAGCTTGCCTTGTCTCAGATGAGACTTTGGACTGTGGAGTCTTGGGTTAATGCTGAAATGGGACTGTTGGGAAGGGATGATTGGTTTTGAAATGTGAAGACATAAGATTTGGAGGGGCCAGGGGTGGAATGATATGGTTTGTCTGCGCCCCCACCCAAATCTCAACTTGAATTGTTTGATTCAAGGCCTCACGTATTGTACTGTATGATTCGGAGGCCTCCCCAGCCATGTGGAAATGTAAGCTCAATTAAACTTCTTTTCCTTTCCAGTTTCGGGTATGTCTTTATCAGCAGCATGAAAATGGACTAATTCAGGCAGTATGGCCATTTTCATGATATTGATTCTCCCTATCCATGAGGATGGAATGCTCCTTCATTTGTTTGTGTCTTCTCTTATTTCCTTGAGCAGTGGTTTGTAATTCTCCTTGAAGAGGTCCTTCATGTCCCTTGTTAGCTGTATTGCTAGGTTTATTCTCTTTGTAGCAATTGTGAATGTGAGTTCATTCATTATTTGGCTGTATGCTTGTCTATTGTGGGTATATAGGAATGCTTGATTTTTGTACATTGATTTTATATCCTGAGACTTTGCTGAAGTTGCTGATCAGTTTAAGGAGCTTTTGGGCTGAGATGATGGGGTTTTCTAAATATAGGATCATGTCGCCTGCAAACAGAGACAATTTGATTTCCTCTCTTCCTATTTGAATACAATTTATTTCTTTCTCTTGCCTGATTGCCCTGGCCAGAACTTCCAATACTTGTTGAATAGGAGTGGTGAGAGAGGGCATCCTTGTCTTGTGCCCATTTTCAAAGGGAATGCTTCCAGCTTTTGCCCATTCAGGTATGATATTGGCTGTGGGTTTGTCATAGTTCTTATTATTTTGAGATATGTTCCATCAATACCTAGTTGATTGAGAATTAACAGGAAGGGATGTTGAATTTTATTGAAGGCCCTTTTCTGCATCTATTGAGATAATATGTGTGGTTTTTGTCATTGGTCCTGTTTATGTGATGGATTATGTTTACTCATTTGCCTATGTTAAAGCAGCCTTGATGAGATGAAGCTGACTTGATTGTGGTGGATAAGCTTTTTGATGTGCTGATTCAGTTTGCCAGTATTTTTTTGAGGATTTTTGCGTCAATGTTCATCAGGAATATTGGCCTGAAGTTTTCTTTTTTTCTTTTTTTTCTTTCTGCAAGGTTTGGTATCAGGATGATGCTGGCCTCATAAAATGAGTTAGGGAGGAGTCCCTCATTTTCAAGTGTTTGGAATAGTTTCAGAAGGGTACCAGCTCCTCTTTGTGCCTCTGGTAAATTTGGCTATGTATCCGTTTGGTCCTGGGCTTTTTTTTGGTTGGTAGGCTATTGATTATCGCCTCAATTTCAGAAATTGTTATTGGTCTATTCAAGGATTCAGCTTCTTCCTGGTTTAGTCTTGGGAGGGTGTATGTGTCCAGGAATTTATCCATTTCTTCTAGATTTTCTAGTTTATTTGCATAGAGGTGTTTATAGTATTCTCTGATGGTAGTTTGTATTTCTGTGGTGTCAGTGGTGATATCTCCTTTATCATTTTTTATTGTGTCTATTTGATTCTTCTCTTCTACTTTATTAGTCTAGCTTGTGGTCTATTTTATTATTTTTTTTCAAAAAAACCAGCTCCTGTATTCATTGATTTTTTTGAAGGTTTTTTTTGTGTGTCTCTCTCTCTTTCAATTCTGCTCTGGTCTTAGTTATTTCTTGTCATCTGCTAGCTTTTGGATTTATTTGCTCTGCTTCTCTAGTTCTTTTAGTAGTGATGTTAGGGTGTCTATTTGAGATATTTCTAGCTTTCTGATGTGGGCATTTAGTGCTGTAAATTTCCCTCTTAACATTGCTTTAGCTGCATCCTAGGAATTCTGCTACGTTGT
Organism: Pongo abelii; assembly: GCF_028885655.2. Lineage (NCBI taxonomy): Eukaryota > Metazoa > Chordata > Mammalia > Primates > Hominidae > Pongo > Pongo abelii. Next base: position 139,426,409 of record NC_071989.2, on the reverse strand, counting down.
CTCTTTGTTCTCATTGGTTTCAAAGAACTTTTTGACTTCTGCCTTCATTTCATTATTTACCCAGGAGTCATTCAGTTGGTTAATTTCCATGTAGTTGTGTGATTTTGAGTGAGTTTCTTAATCCTGAGTTCTAATTTGGATTTTTTCTTCTTTTGGCTATTATGAAAAATGCTGCTATGAATACTCATGTACAAGTTTTCATAAAGACATATGTTTTCATTTCTCTTTGGGATCCATCTAGACGTGAAGTTGCCGGATCATATGGCAACTCTATGTTTAACTTTCTGAGGAGTAGCTAAACTGTTTTCCAGTAGCTGCATCATTTCACATTCCTACCAGCAACATATGAGGGTTCCAAGTTCTCCACATCCTTGCTAACATTTGTTATTTGCCAGTTTAAAAACATTATTGCCATCCTTGTGGGTGTGGAGTAGTGTCTCATGGTTTTGATTTGCATTTCTTAATGGCAAATGATGTTGAGTATCTTTTCATGTGCTTATTGGCTATTTATGTATCTTTTTTGGAAAACTGTCTATTCAAATCATTTGATCATTTTAACATTAGATTTTTTAAGGTTTTTTTATTATTGAGTTGTAAATATTTTTTATATATTCTTAATACAAATCTCTTATCAGCTATATGATTTAGAAATATTTTCTGCCATCCTATGGATTGACTTCCCACTTTCTTGCAAATAGTTTTTAGCAAAATTATTTTATTGTTCAATATAACAATTTGTTAGTCAATAAACATTCCAAAATGTACTGTGATAAAACAGAATAGCAATGATACCTCTATGTGTAGCTTCATGTTACACTTAGGAGTTTACAATGGGATAGCAGAGGGGAGAGTATTGCTTCATGTGCATGCTCATCTGCAGAATGTTCAGATGTTTAACTAAAGTATGAGCCTCCTATTTGTCTTGAATTTCACTGGACTTCGTAGTTGAAACAGAGAAGACTTTGGAACTGGTGGTAGTTTTTCACTTATAGGAATTAAAATTCTTAAGCAAATATAGGAAGGAAAAGAGGCTACTGTGAATCATACAGGCAATTCCCTTTGTGGATGTGCAATTGAACATGAGGCACATGGACAAAAAGCAAAAAACGCTGAGCTCATTGCAAATGTTCAATAAATGACAGCTGGGTGAATAAATGAATCAATGAGAGTGTGTGAGGTGAATGCCTTGGCATCCTACGTTTCTACTTTTTGCAACATCATGACCTTGATTGTGCCTGTCTAGGTCACTGTGTACTGTCTAAGGTTTGTGTGTACTTGGGGAAGAAAAAATATTTCTAAGGCAACCTGGATTATCATAAATAAGTAAATTGCCCAACTATTATGCAGAATGAAAATTTTATTTTCTGAAAACTTCATTCTGGGCACTTAAAATTTTTGCCCTTTTATAAAATGAGCTGCTTGGTAGTTAATGCAAATTAAATACTTGCTTGATGTTCAATATCTAGAAATGGTGCAATTTAGGACAACCTAGGAGCAAGATGCTTAAAGCAGGGGTATGGTCTATGTGAGGTCTCATAGCCAGTTTGAGACAAACTAGTGACACTGGTGCAGTTGGGATGACAGCAACTGCGATTATGTTAATTAGAGGGATCAAACAATTATTTTCTGTGCATATTCTTAAGCATGACGCTTTCAATGAACAAAAACCTCCACTGGTAATAAATAAGGAAAGTGGGCCTAGTACATTACATTTTGTCTTAGTCCATTTGGGCTGCTATTACAAAATACGATAGTCTGGGTGGCTTATAAACAACAAAAAATTATTTCTCCCAGTTCTAGAGGTTGGGAAGTTCAAGATCAAGGTGCCGTCATGAGTGGGTTCTGGTGAAGGCCCTCTTCTGGGTTGCAGACTGATGACTTTTTGCTGTGTCCTCACATGGCAGAAAGGGCAAGGCAGCTCTCTGAGGCCTCTTTTTTTTTTTTTTTTTGAGACAGAGTCTCACTCTGTCACCCAGGCTGGAGTGCATTGACGCAATCTGAGCTCACTGCAAGCTCTGACTTCTGTTCACGCCATTCTCCTGCCTCAGCCTCCCAAGTAGCTGGAACTACAGGCATCCGCCACCATGCCTGGCTAATTTTCTGTATTTTTTCATAGAGACAGGGTTTCACCGTCTTAGCCAGGATGGTCTCAATCTCCTGACCTCATGATCTGCCTGCCTCGGCCTCCCAAAGTGCTGGGATTACAGGTGTGAACTACTGTGCCCAGCCTCTGAGGCCTCTTTTTTAAAATAACTTTTAATAATTATTTTAAATTGAGAATTAAAAAATTATATGTATTTATGGTATACAATGTGGTGTTTTCATATATGTATACATTGTGGAATGGTTAAACCAAGCTATTAACATATGAATCACCTCACATGCTTATCATTTTTTTGTTGTGAGAACATTTAAAATCTACACTTAGCAATTTTCAGGTGTACATTATTATTAACTACAGTCACTGTGCTGTATAATAGATCTCCAGAACTTAATTCCTCCTAACTGAAACTTTGTGCCCTTCGATCAACATTTCCTCATTCCACACCCCCTTCTCCAGCTCCTGGCAACCACTGTTTTACTCTGCTTTTATGAGTTTGACTTTTTTAGATTCCACACAAAAGTGAGATCACCCAGTGTTTGTCTTTCTGTGCCTGGCTTATTTCACTTAGCACAAGTCATTCAGGTCTATCTATATTATAACAAATGACAGGTTTCCCTTCTTTTTAAAGGCTGAATAGTATTCCATTGTGTATATATCTATCACATTTTCTTTATCCATTTATCCATTCATGGACATTTAGGTTGAGTCCAAATCTTGGTGATTTTGAATAATGCTGCAGTGAATGTGAGAGTGCAGATACCTCTTTGATATCCTGGTTTAATTTCCTTTGGATGCATAGCCAGAAGTGGGATTGCTGGATAATATAGGAGTTCTATTTTTAATTTTTTTGGGGAACTTTCTTAATGTTTTCCATAATGGCTGTACTAATTTACATTTCCACCAACAGTATACAAGGGTTTTCTTTTTCCATAAACTTTCTAACATTTTTTATCTTTGGTCTTTTTGATAATAGCCTGAGTCCTCTCAGATAAGGGCACTAATACCATTCATGAAGACTTTGTCTTCACGACCTAATCATCTCCAAAGGCCCCACCTTTTAAGATCATTACGTTGATCATTAGGTTTCAACATATAAATTTTGGAGAGAGACACAACATTCAGGGCATAGCAATTCATTTCTTGAATCTTTTATGTTCTGTAGCAAATGCCCCTTGGAACATAGGATTCAGAGAATAGCACCTTATCAATATCTCTTATAAAAATCATCTCTTACTTTTAGTGAATCTTAGTTAACACATGCTTATGATACTAAAATACATTGAGACATTGATGTTACAATGTAAGAATAATTGTCTTTTGGGGGCTTTGTATCCTTCTGAAACTGATACGAGCAAAATGAATAAAAGGGTGATACTTATTTGCCTTTAACACCATTTCTTACCACTTTTCTCAAAACATGGGATTGCATTCTATACAGGTCATGCTTCTATTGATTGCTTGTTCATAGACCAAGCTATGATAAGGGTGCAACCTGATCATTAGCCATCTAACCAGTTGATGGCATTCCTGAGCTTGCCTGATATAGAACAAAACAATTCTAGCTTTTTAATTCTGTAGGAGCTTTGCTCTGAAAATACCTTGGGACAGAAAGACATGAGGCCAAGACTAAGATAAAAATTGAGGAAGTAATAGGCCTTTTGGGCAAATTAATGCTGGCATGCCAATTAACTGAATTTTTCTTTCCTGATTTTAATAGGTCCTGAAGAACCGTTCCAGCAGTGTTTGTTGCTGTTGTATTAAACCAGAGCCATTAAGATATCAGGCCAATAAAATGTCACCTGATTAATTTGCCTGGATGTGGCTATGAACTTATTTGAAATCAAAGAATTATTGCATTGAATTGAATTGTGTACATTAGGAGATTTAAAATATTATTACTAAAATATGTTTTAATTATGTATAATTTGTTGTATAATGTTTTCAATTTATCACATTATATTAGCCTTCTTTTTTGTGATTGCAGGAAAGAGTCATGTCAGTTAACAAAGGCATAGCTTTCAATTTTTCAATTGAAAATTTGAATTGAAACCTACAAATTTTTCAATTGAAACCTTCAGTTTTTGGAACTGTTTACTGCAAAATAGTCATAGTGTTATAGTTGCATTTAGACGTGTATGAAAACACATCTGAATATTAGCTGCATTATACAATGCTAATAAGGAAATAGTCTTTTTTTCTTCTCAGGTAATATGGGCTAAAATATAGTGCTGCATATAAAAAAATCAGAATGGTAGCAGAAAAAGGCTTGGAGTTCATGGTTAATTTATTCCTGAAAAATTCCCCATTTTCAATTGAGATAAAGATAATATAAAGTGAAATGCTCAGATGTTACATGTATCATTTAATCTTCTTTGATGAATGCATATCAATAAACAGAACATTTCCATCTTGGAAAATTCCTTTCACCTTTCCTAGTCAATCTCCCCAGGAGCAAAAACTGATTTATATCCCCAAAGATTAGTTTTGCTTATTCTAGAATTCATATACTCTAGCTGGAATCATACAGATATACTTTTTTTGTGTTTGCTTATTTCATTAAGCATAGTAGTTTCATAATGTTTCCTTTTTTATTTTTTGAGATAAATTCTTGCTCTGTTACCCAGCTTTGAGTGCAGTGGCATGATCTCAGCTCACTGCAACCTCCACCTACCTCCTGGGTTCAAGTGATTCTCGTGCTTCAGCCTCCCAAGTAGCTGGGATTACAGGCATGTGCCTGTAATTACATCTGGGTAATTTTTGTATTTTTAGGAAAGACAGGGTTTCACCATATTGGCCAGGCTGGTCTCGAACTCCTGGCCTCAAGTAATCCACCTGCCTCAGCCTCCCAAAATGCTGGGATTACAGGTATGAGCAATTGCACCTGGCTTATCCATGTTTTAATGCATGTCAGTAATTCATGCCATTTTATTGCCAAGAAGTACCCCATTATATGAGTATACCATAGTTGTTGTATGTTCTGCCACATTACTAAATTTATTCCTTTTAGTAGTATTCTTGTAAATTCTTCAGAATTTTTGTCAAACACAACCGTGTCATCTGAAAATAAAGACAGTTTATATCTATCTTTTGAATCTTTCTGCCTGTTTTTTTTTCTTACCTTATTGCACTATCTGGGACCTCTAGTTCAATATTGAATAGACAGGTTGAGAGCAGGGATCCTTGCCTTGTACATTTACTTGGTGACGATCATCTGGGTTGTTTCCAGTTTTTGGCTATTATTAATAAAGCTGCTGTGAACATTCATGTACAAGTGATTTTGTGCATATATGCTTTCATTTCTCTTGGGTAAATAGGAGTGGAACAGTTAGAAGGAAAATATGAGTGCTGGATCATCAGGTAAATTTATGTTTAACATTTTAAGAAAATGGCAAATGATTTTTTAAAGTTGTTGTAGCATTTTATACTTCACTAGCAATGCATGAGAGTTGCAGTTGCTCCATGTCCTTTTCAACATTTGGCACTTTTTTTTTTTTTTCATTTTAGCCAATCTAATGAGCATGCAGTGGTATCTCATTATGGTTTTAACTTGAATTTCTCTGATGACAAATGATAATGAACACTTTTTCTACAAATTATTGGCCACATAACATTTACATATCTTTTTTTGTGAAGTGTTTAAGTGTTTTAATTTTTAAATTGGGTTGTTTGTCTTTTTGTTAGGTGATACAGATGTTCTTTGTATATTCTGCTATAAATACTTTGTTAGTTTTATGTATTATGAATATTGTCTCCCACAGACATGGCTTTATATTTATTTCTCAATGATGTTTTGTGAAGAGCAAAACTTTTTAGGTTTTAGATATAATTTTGATAAATTATAAAAATAAATTCTTTTTCTATTATGATTTGTAATTTCTGTGCACTTGCCAAGAAACCTGTGCCTAACCCAAGCTTTCAGTTTTTCTCCTATATTTTCTTCTAATAGCTTTATTGTTGTAGTGTTTGTATATGAGTCTATTATCAATCTTTGATTTGGAGTATGGTGTGTAGTAGGTATCAAAATTATTTTATTCCAAAGGGAAATTCAGTTGTTCCGTACCATTTATTAAAGAGGGGTTCCTTTACCATTGATTAGCTATACTGCTCTTATTAAAACCAAGGTTCTATTTCTGTACTGTCTATTCAGTTCCATTTATCTCCTTTTTTCAGTGCTATTTTTCTGCTGATTACAGTTGCTTTATAAGAAGTCTTAAAGTCAGGTAGCATAAGCTCTACATTTTTCTTCTTTTTTTCCCACTAAAGGGAATTTTAGCTATTTTCATCCTTCGCCTCTTCAGATAAATTTTAAAATTATCTCACCAATTAAAAAAACTTCTATAGATTTTAATTGTTATTTCATTGAATGTGAAGATAAGTTTGGGGAGAACTGACATTAATATTGAGTCTTCTGATTCATGAACATAGTATTTATTCATTTATTTAGGTTTTCTCTAGTTTCTGTCAGTGATGTTTTATAGTTTTTAGTATAGAAATCTTTTACATCATTTACTAAGTATATTTCTAAATAGTTGATGCTTTTGATGCTATTGTAAAATTTAACATTTCATTTATTTATTTTGAGAGAGAATCTCACTCCACCCAGGCTGGAGTACAGTGGTTTGATCTTGGTTCTTTGTAACCTCTGCCTCCTGGCTTAAAGCTTTCTCCTGCCTCAGCCTCCCTAGTAGCTGGGAGTACAGGCATGTGCCACCATACCTGGCTAATTTTTGGATTTTTAGTAGAGATGGGGTTTCATTATGTTGGCCAGGCTGGTCTCAAACTCCTGACCTCAAGTGACCCACCCACTTCGGCCTCCCAAAGTGCTGGGATTACAAGCATGAGCTACTGGTGCCCAGCTTAAAATTTCGTTTTCAAATGGTTAATTACTAGTATATAGGTAAATAAATGTAGTTATTTTTGGATCGTGACTTTATGTTGTGCCACATTACTAAATTTGTTTATTACTTTTAGCAGTATTCTTGTAAATTCTTTAGAATTTTTGTCAGACACAACCATGTCATCTGAAAATAAAGACAGTTTATATCTATCTTTTGAATCCTTCTGCCTGTTTTTTTTTTTCCTTACCTTATTGCACCATCTAGGACCTCTAGTTCAATATTGAATAGATGGGTCGAGAGCAGAGATCCTTGCCTTGTTTTGATCTAAGGAAAAAAATTATTACTTTAGTGTTACATATAATATTATCTATAGGCTTTACTTACATGCTGCAATGGTTTGAATGTTTTGTGTCTCTTCAAAATTTATGTTGAAACTCAATCCCTAATGCAATAGTATTAAGAGGTGGAGTCTCTGGGGGAAGTGATTAAGTCATGAGCCCTCATGAATGGATTATTACTCTTATTAAAGGGCTTGAGGGAACTACCTATGCCCTTTTTTTTGGCCCTTCTGTCCCTTTTGCTATGTGAGGAGACAAAGTATGCCCCCTCCACAGGATGCAGCAACCAGGTGCCATATTGGAAGCAGATAACAGGCCCTCACCAAACACCAAACCTTCTTACTTAAATTAAAATCAGAAGAAATTGATTTTATATCTTCATTCTTTTTTTTTTTTTTTGAGACAGAGTCTCGCTCTGTCACCCAGGCTGGAGTGCAGTGGCACAGTCTCCGCTCACTGCCACTTCTGCCTCCCAGGTTCAAGCGATTCTCCTGCCTCAGCCTCCCGAGTAGCTGGGATTATAGGCACCCACCACCACACCCAGCTAATTTTTTGTATTTTTAGTAGAGATGGGGTTTCACCATTTTGGTCAGGCTTGTCTTGAATTCCTGACCTCGTGATCCACCTGCCTCCGCCTCCCAAAGTGCTGGGATTATAGACGTGAGCCACTGCGTCCGGCCTATATCTTTATTCTTTTAAAAAGCATAGACATTTAAAGCTATAAATTTCCCTCCAAGAAGTAGTTTTTCTGTATCATAAAAATTTTAACATGTTCTGTTTTCAGTGAGTTCAAAATATTTTCTAATTTCTTTTGTGCTTTATTTTTGAGCCATGCGTTATTTATTAGTGCATTTTAAATTTCAAACATTTGGGAGATTTTCTAGGTTTCTTATTGATTTCTAATTTAATACCATTGTAATCAGAGGACATATTCTGTATAATTTCAACTCTTTTAAATTTATTGAGGCCTGTTTTGTGGCCCATTACATGGTCTATTTTGGTGACTGTTTCACGTGCACTCTGTTCTTCTTGGATGCAGTGTTCCATAAAAGTAAGAGCAATTTAATTAGTAATATTGTTCTGATATTCTATATCTTTACTGTTTTCTTTTTGGTTCACTGGTTCTTTCTATTAATAGGAGAGAAACATTAAATTTTCCAACTATGAATGAGAACTTGTCTATGGTTTCCTTTAGTTTTACCTTTTTTTTTGCCTTATATTTTGGAAGTTTTAATATTAAATACAAGCACATTTAGTATTTTTGCATTAGTTTGATTAATTAGCCCTTTTGTTAGGTCTTTCTGTCTCTGATAGCATTTATCTTAAATACCCATCTGGGTCCTTACTTCTTATTTATCTGGCCACATTAGCTTTATTATGCATAGTCATGGGAGGGTAAATAGTTTTTTTCCTTTTAAAATTTCAACCTATGTATATCTTTTTTTTGAAATTGGGGGGTGGAGCCAAGATGGCCAAACAGGAACAGCTCCATTCTACAGCTTCCAGTGTGAGTGATGCAGAAGACAGGTGATTTCTGCATTTCCAACTGAGGTACCGGGTTCATCTCACTGGGGAGTGTCAGAAAGTGGGTGCAGGACAGTGAGTGCAGTGCACTGAACATGAGCCGAAGCAGGGCGAGGCATCGCCTCACCCAGGAAGCACAAAGGGTCCGAGAATTCCCTTTCCTAGTCAAAGAAAGGGGTGACAGATGGCACCCGGAAAATTGGGTCACTCCCATCCTAATACAGTACTTTTCCAATGGTCTAAGCAAACGGCACACCAGGAGATTATATCCTGCGCCTGGCTCAGAGGGTCCTACGCCCATGGAGCCTTGCTCATTGCTAGCACAGCAGTCTGAGATCAAACTGCCAGGCGGCAGTGAGGCTGGGGGAGGGGTGCCCGCCATTGCCGAGGCTTGAGTAGGTAAACAAAGCAGCTGGGAAGCTCGAACTGCATGGAGCCCACTACAGCTCAAGGAGGCCTGCCTGCCTCTGTAGACTCTACCTCTGGGGACAGGGCATAGCCAAACAAAAGGCAGCAGAATCCTCTAAAGACTTAAATGTCCCTGTCTGACAGCTTTGAAGAGAGTAGTGGTTCTCCCAGCACACAGCTGGAGATCTGAGAACGGACAGACTAACTCCTCAAGTGGGTCCCTGACCCCTGAGTAGCCTAACTGGGAGGCACCCCCCAGTAGCGGCAGACTGACACCTCACACGGCCAGGTACTCCTCTGAAACAAAACTTCCAGAGGAATGATCAGGCAGCAACACTTGCTGTTCACCAATATCTGCTGTTCTGCAGCCTCTGCTGCTGATATCCAGGCAAACAGGGTCTGGAGTGGACCTCCAGCAAACTCCAACAGACCTGCAGCTGACGGTCCTGACTATCAGAAGGAAAACTAACAAACAGAAAGGACATCCACACCAAAACCCCATCCGTACATCACCATCATCAAAGACCAAAGGTAGATAAAACCACAAAGATGGGGAAAAAACAGAGCAGAAAAACCAGAAACTCTAAAAATCAGAGTGCCTCTCCTCCTCCAAAGGAACGCAGCTCCTCACCAGCAATGGAACAAAGGTGGACAGAGAATGACTTTGACGAGTTGAGAGAAGAAGGCTTCAGACAATCAAACTACTCCGAGCTAAATGAGGAAGCTCGAAGCCAGGCAAAGAAGTTAAAAACATTGAAAAAAAATTAGACAAATGGCTAACTAGAATAACCAATGGAGAGAAGTCCTTAAATAACCTGATGGAGCTGAAAACCATGGCACGAGAACTACATGACAAATGCACAAGCCTCAGTAGCCGATTCGATCAAGTGGAAGAAAGGGTATCAGTGATGGAAGATCAAGTGAATGAAATGAAGCGAGAAGAGAAGTTTAGAGAAAAAAGAATAAAAAGAAACGAACAAAGCCTCCAAGAAATATGGGACTACATGAAAAGACCAAATCTATGTCTGATTGGTGTACCTGAAAGTGACGGGGAGAATGGAACCAAGTTAGAAAACACTCTGCAGGATATTATCCAGGAGAACTTCCCCAATCTAGCAAGGCAGGCCAACATTCAAATTCAGGAAATACAAAGAATGCCACAAAGATACTCCTCAAGAAGAGCAACTCCAAGACACATAATGGTCAGATTCACCAAAGTTGAAATGAATGAAAAAATGTTAAGGGCAGCCAGAGAGAAAGGTTGGGTAACCCACAAAGGGAAGCCCATCAGACTAACAGCAGATCTCTCAGCAGAAACTCTAAAAGCCAGAAGAGAGTGGGGGCCAATATTCAACATTCTTAAAGAAAAGAATTTTCAACCCAGAATTTCATATCCAGCCAAACTAAGCTTCATAAGTGAAGGAGAAATAAAATACTTTACAGACAAGCAAATGCTGAGAGATTTTGTCACCACCAGGCCTGCCCTAAAAGAGCTCCTGAAGGAAGCACTAAACATGGAAAGGAACAACCAGTACCAGCCACTGCAAAAACATGCCAAATTGTAAAGACCATCAAGGCTAGGAAGAAGCTACATCAACTAACGAGCAAAATAACCAGCTAACATCATAATGACAGGATCAAATTCACACATAGCAATATTAACCTTAAATGTAAATGGGCTAAATGCTCCAATTAAAAGACACCGACTGGCAAATTGGATAAAGACTCAAGACCCATCAGTGTGCTGTATTCAGGAAACCCATCTCATGTGCAGAGACACACATAGGCTCAAAATAAAGGGATGAAGGAAGATCTACCAAGAAAATGGAAAACAAAAAAAGGCAGGGTTGCAATCCTAGTCTCCGATAAAACAGACTTTAAATCAACGAAGATCAAAAGAGACAAAGAAGGCCATCACATAATGGTAAAGGGATCAATTTGCAAGAAGAGCTAACTATCCTAAATATATATGCACCCAATACAGGAGCACCCAGATTCATAAAGCAAGTCCTTAGAGGCCTAGAAAGAGACTTCGACTCCCACACAATAATAATGGGAGACTTTAACACCCCACTGTCAACATTAGACAGATCAACGAGACAGAAAGTTAACAAGGATATCCAGGAATTGAACTCAGCTCTGCACCAAGCGGACCTAATAGACATCTACAGAACTCTCCACCCCAAATCAACAGAATATACATTCTTTCAGCACCACACCACACCTGTTCCAAAACTGACCACATAGTTGGAAGTAAAGCACTCCTCAGCAAATATAAAAGAACAGAAATTATAACAAACTGTCTCTCAGACCACAGTGCAATCAAACTAGAACTCAGGATAAGAAACCCACTCAAAACCGCTCAACTACATGGAAACTTAGCAATCTGCTCCTGAATGACTACTGGGTACATAACAAAATGAAGGCAGAAATAAAGATGTTCTTTGAAACCTAAGAGAACAAAGACACAACATACCAGAATCTCTGGGACGCATTCAAAGCAGTGTGTAGAGGGAAATTTATAGCACTAAATGCCCACAACAGAAAGCAGGAAAGATCTAAAATTGACACCCTAATATCACAATTAAAAGAACTAGAGAAGCAAGATCAAACACATTCAAAAGCTAGCAGAAGGCAAGAAATAACTAAGATCAGAGCAGAACTGAAGGAAATAGAGACACAAAAAACCCTTCAAAAAATCAATGAATCCAGAAGCTGGTTTTTTGAAAAGATCAACAAAATTGATAGACCGCTAGCAAGACTAATAAAGAAGAACAGATAGAAGAATCAAATAGACACAATAAAAAGTGATAAAGGGGATATCACCACCAATCCCACAGAAATACAAACTACCATCCGAGAATACTGTAAATACCTCTACGCAAATAAACTAGAAAATCTAGAAGAAATGGATAAGTTTCTGGACACATACACCCTCCCAAGACTAAACCAGGAAGAAATTGAATCTCTGAATAGACCAATAACAGCCTCTGAAATTGAGGCAATAATCAATAGCCTACCAACCAAAAAAGTCCAGGACCAGATGGATTCACAGCCGAATTCTACCAGAGGTACAAGGAGGAGCTGGTACCATTCCTTCTGAAACTATTCCAATCAATAGAAAAACAGGGAATCCTCCCTAACTCATTTTATGAGGCTAGCAACCTCCTGATACCAAAGCCTGGCAGAGATACAAGAAAAAAACAGAATTTCAGAGCAATATCCCTGATGAACATCGATGCAAAAATCCTCAATAAAATACTGGCAAACTGAATCCAGCAGCACATCAAAAAGCTTATCCACCATGATCAAGTGGGCTTCATCCCTGGGATGCAAGACTGGTTCAACATATGCAAATTGATAAACATAATCCAGCATATAAACAGAACCAATGACAAAAACCACATGTTTATCTCAACAGATGCAGAAAAGGCCTTTGACAAAATTCCACAGCCCTTCATTCTAAAAACTCTCAATAAATTAGGTATTGATGGGACATATCTCAAAATAATAAGAGCTATCTATGACAAACCCACAGCCAATATCATACTGAATGGGCCAAAACTGGAAGCATTCCCTTTGAAAACTGGCACAAGACAGGGATGACCTCTCTCACCACTCCTATTCAACATAGTGTTGGAAGTTCTGGCCAGGGCAATCAGGCAGGAGAAGGAAATAAAGGGTATTCAATTAGGAAAAGAGGAAGTCACTTGGTCCCTGTTTGCAGATGATATGATTGTATATCTAGAAAACCCCATTGTCTCAGCCCAAAATCTCCTTAAGCTGATAGGCAACTTCAGCAAAGCCTCAGGATACAAAATCAATGTGCAAAAATCACAAGTATTCCTATACACCAAGAACAGACAAACAGAGAGCCAAATCATGAGTGAACTCCCATTCACAATTGCTTCAAAGAGAATAAAATACCTAGGAATCCAACTTACAAGGGATATGAAGGACCTCTTCAAGCAGAACTAGAAACCACTGCTTGATGAAATAAAAGAGGATACCAACAAATGGAAGAACATTCCATGCTCATGGGTAGGAAGAATCAATATTGTGAAAATGGCCATACTGCCCAAGGTAATTTATAGATTCAATGCCATCCCCATCAAGCTACCAATGACTTTCTTCACAGAATTGGAAAAAACTACTTTAAAGTTCATATGGAACCAAAAAAGAGCCCACATTGCCAAGTCAATCCTAAGCCAAAAGAACAAAGCTGGAGGCATCACGCTACCCGACTTCAAACTATACTACAAGGCTACAGTAACCAAAACAGCATGGTACTGGTACCAAAACAGAGATATAGACCAATGGAACAGAACAGAGCCCTCAGAAATAATGCTGCATATCTACAACTATCTGATCTTTGACAAAGCTGACAAAAACAGGAAATGGGGAAAGGATTCCCTGTTTAATAAATGGTGCTGGGAAAACTGGCTAGCCATATGTAGAAAGCTGAAAGTGGATCCCCTCCTTACACCTTATACAAAAATTAATTCAAGATGGATTAAAGACTTAAATATTAGACCTAAAACCACAAAAACCCTAGAAGAAAACCTAGCCAATACCATTCAGGACATAGGCATGGGCAAGGACTTCATGTCTAAAACACCAAAAGCAATGGCAACAAAAGCCAGAATTGACAAATGGGATCTAATTATCTAATTATACTAAAGAGCTTCTGCACAGCAAACGAAACTACCATCAGAGTGAACAGGCAACCTACAGAATGGCAGAAAATTTTTGCAATCTATTCATCTGACAAAGGGCTAATATCCAGAATCTACAATGAACTCAAACAAATTTACAAGAAAAAAACAAACAACTCCATCAAAAAGTGGGCAAAAGATATGAACAGACACTTCTCAAAAGAAGACATTTATGCAGCCAAAAGACACATGAGAAAATGCTCATCATCACTGGCCATCAGAGAAATGCAAATCAAAACCACAATGAGATACCATCTCACACCAGTTAGAATGGTGATCATTAAAAAGTCAGGAAACAACAGGTGCTGGAGAGGATGTGGAGAAATAGGAACACTTTTACACTGTTGGTGGGACTGTAAACTAGTTCAACCATTGTGGAAGTCAGTGTGGTGATTCCTCAGGGATCTTGAACTAGAAATACCATTTGACCCAGCAATCCCATGATTGGGTATATACCCAAAGGATTATAAATCATGCTGCTATGAAGACACATGCACACGTATGTTTATTGCGGCACTATTCACAATAGCAAAGACTTGGAACCAACCCAAATGTCCAACAATGATAGACTGGATTAAGAAAATGTGGTACATATACACCATGGAATACTATGCAGCCATAAAAAAGGATGAGTTCATGTCCTTTGTAGGGACATGGATGAAGCTGGAAACCATCATTCTCAGCAAACTATCGCAAGGACAGAAAACCAAACACCGCATGTTCTCACTCATAGGTGCGAATTGAACATGAGAACATGTGGACACAGGAAGGGGAACATCACCCACCAGAGCCTGTTGGGTGGGGGGAGGGGGGAGGGATAGTATTAGGAGATATAGCTAATGTTAAATGATGAATTAATGGGTGCAGCACACCAACATGGCACATGTATACATATGTAACTAACCTGCACGTTGTGCATATGTACCCTAAAACTTAAAGTATAATAAAAAAAAAATTCCAAAAAAAAAGAAATTGTGCTTACTATAAAAAACATAACTGGGTCTTGCATTTTCATCCAGTCTGACAATCTCTGTCTTTTAATTGTAATAATTAGTACTCTTACATTTAGTACAATTGTTGACAAGTTTGGTTTCTATTTGTCCCATCTGCTTTTTATTTCTCTCTTCCTCCTCTTCTGCCACTTTTTGGGTGAATCAAATACTTTTTAGTGTTCCATTTAATACCTCATTTTTATTTGTATCTCTTTATATTATCTTAATAGTCTTGCAAATAGTTTTCAAAAAGAATTTATCATAGAAATTATTTTAAAATTTCTTCTGGATGTTTTCATACCTTTTTTTGGGTGCTTCCACTTTCCTTCTTTTTTTTTTGTACGTCAAGCTTGAGACCACATAAAGCATTGTCTGCAACAGAGACTCCAACAAGTTCTCCTTGCATCCCCACATATCATCTCTTTTCGGTTTCAAAATATGTATTCCCACTAAAGAAAGAAAAGAAGGGCTGACTTTGTGGGACAGAAATATGGAGGTGGAAACAGAGCAACAATAAATGAGAAATGGAGACTTTGCTATTTCTTCAGACTTATTTGCTGAGAAAAGTAAACCTTGTCAGCAGTTTTATATAGTGGATTAAAAACAGAAATAACTTCATATAGAGCTGTGCTCAAATGTGGAATTTTCTGCCTTTTAACTAGCTGACTTTGGGCAAGTTACTTCACTTCTTTGATCTTTACTTTTCCACCACTTAACAAACATTTATTATTTATTAAGTTGAGACTTGAAATTTACTCTTAAAATAAGAACCTAATTTGTTCACTTTTATTATCAAGACAAAAAAAGCAAAACAAAAAATACTTAGTTATATAACCTTGTAAGAATCTATTGAGGTTTAATCAAGCTATTTTAATTTTTTTCCGAAGTATCAAGCTGAAAATTCAACAAGAAGTTGGGGCCTTTCATCTCCATATATTTTTCTTTAATTTTTTTAATTTCAATAGCTTTGAGTTCATCAATTTTTAATGCTTGTCTATAACTATGGATTTCAAATTTATGACATTTGTGTATTACTTAGGCTACATGCATATTGTTATTAAGAAAGGAAAATACAGTACTTTCTATTATAATTTTTATCTCATTTCTAATAACAGTTCATACATTTGATACACTAAATCATGTCCTGTTTTTTTCTGTTATGGTTGAAGGTATTCAATGATTTGTGAGGCTTTTTTCCAACTTGCTAGAGCACATTTAAAAAATGTGAATCCCAGAGGGCATGCTATGAATTTCTCAGCAGAAGTCATTGCTTTGTAACACGTTCTTTAGGAGATTATTCTTCAGGGATCAGGATGTGCCCATCTCATAGCAGTTCTGCTGTAGATAATAATGTTCTGATAAGACTGTATGTAGATCCCTCTAAAGATCTGTTTTTAGATCTTTTTTATACCAGGAAGGATATAATTTTTCTCTCTAGGTCAACTGAAGCACTGGCTGTTTTGGGAAAACTTATGTCCCTTGTTAGGCATGGAAAGCATTACTATTTATGTTAGAGATCAGTGACATCTGTGTACTTCATGAAAGCTCTATGAAACAATCAAGACAAATGCAGAGAATGACTTTTCTTCTGTACCTTAAGTAGTGTTATTCTGCTTTCTTTGTTTTACATGTATAACAAAATGTAAAAATAATTATCCATCAAGTGATATATTAATATATTTTCCCTCAAAAGGAAAAGTTTTGTATGTGAGAGTTATGCATAAAAAATAATTAAAATGGAAATTTTACTAAAACCCCCAAAGTGAGGATGACTGGGACCATGGGATAACTTCACAGTAATAAAGACCCTTCTTTGCAAATGCCTCTTCACAGAGAACAATAGGCATGTGATACTAATGGCTATAAGGGGACCACAGAATCATGAACTTTTTGCCAGATCCTTCTAATTTCTAAGCTAATCCTTCATTGGAAGCCTTTGAAAGTAAATTAAGTCTCCTTGTTCACTAGCTCTGGGAATTGTTATCCCAGATACGAATAAAAAGCAATACAACCTTTGAAAACTTGCTGTCTCTTGGGGCCTGTTTCCTCATCTTTCTAAATAAGAAGGAATAATAAACTACTTTAAGTTGTAATTATAGAAATAAATATTTATAAAGTGCATTGATGGAGAACAAAGGAAGATGATATGAAATGCCAACTACTGGTATTATTTAATCACTTTCAGCACCTAAATCAGAAAGATTAAATAATGGTTGGCATAACAACTATTCTGCTTCATCTCAGTAAGTAATTTTTGTGAAGTGTTGATTAGTATGTTCTTAATTCATATGAATTTAGCTATTACAGTCTGCTCTTGAACAATGGCGGATGGAGGGGAGGGTTAGGGGTGCTAACTTCCACATAGTTGAAAATCTGCATATAACTTTTGACTCTCCCAAAACTTAACTACTAATAGCCTACCGTTGACTAGCAGTTTTACCAACAACAGAAACAGTCAATTAACACATATTTTTATGATACATGTATTATATACTGTATTCTTAGAATAAAGTAAACTAGAGAAAAGAAAATCATAAAAAAGATAAAAATACATTTCCAGTACTGTACTGCTTTTATTGATCCCATAAGTTTATGTCATCTGCTTACAAGTTGACTCTTTTGTCTGAAATGGTGGGCAACTGCAGCTGCAGACCTCAATCTACAATACACATCAAACGATTCAACCTTTTCTTGTAATGTCATGACTTTTCTCTGCTTCTTGGGACCACTTCCAGCATCACTAGTAGCACTTTGTATAGGTTTGATGGTGTTATTCAACGTTTACAGTATTGCACTAAACATGATGAAAAATACATGAGAACTGCAAGAGATCACTTTTTACTGTGACAGCAATTTACCAGAGAGACAAACTGCTCATTTGGAGATATCAGCGTCACACTGCACTTTAAGTGGATCCTCACGGCACTGGAACTCACTGTAATAGCAAATGAAGATGGCTACAAAATTATTACAGTAGTATATGTAGTATGTACTGTAGATAATTTTATGCAGTTATGATTGAATACTGCAGCTTTACATTTGTTTACATTTCTCACTACAACAAATGGTGCCATGTATGGTATGTAAATGTTTCTGTGCATTAGTTTTGATAAATTTTAACTTTCTGTAATACATTTGTGTATATTTTATGGTAGTAAATGATAAAATAGGCTACTATTTACATATATTTTATGCATTCACAACATACTTAACTTTTTCTTATTTTTTTTTGATACTTTTGACTACATGGTTCATCTGCAAGTTTTTTCAAATTGTCACACATCTCCAAAAATTTTTCCAATATATTTATTTTAAAAATTCATGCATAAGTGGACCCATGCAGTTCAAATCCCTGTTGTTCAAGGGTCAACTGTAATGGTTTCATTTGCTTGGATAGAAAACAAAGCTCTTTACAAAGCTACATAAAGTCATGACTTGAAAGATTGCTACAAATCTTTTTGAGTTCTGTTTCCCAAAGAGATTCTTAGTTCAAATTAATGGTATATTTGTATCTTCATGCCACTACAACTATTTTAAGCAGAAAGTAGGTTTAAAGCTAAACTTATTTTTATTTCTTGTATTTTAGAATTTAGTTTATACACTAAATTTAAAGCATTTGAACTTGCTAAAATGAAGTAAATTAATTTTACAGCTATATCATTATTATTTCTAAGTCCATCCATTCAGTCTTCTGAGTGGGTTAATGATATAAATGTAATCTAGTAGCGTGAATAAGATTGGATAATCCCCACAAAGAAGACTGAGCAAAAAGTTCATGATGCCTGATCACTAAAACTCCAGAGTGTTAAGACTATTAAATTTAAAAATGTTCAATAAGTATTAAAAATAAAAATAAAATGATTTATTAATAAAGTATTTATTTTAAAATTATTTACTTAATTAATTTATTTAAAAAACTGTGGAAGTAATAAATATTTATTTTATCATACACAAACATTGCAGGAGCACACAGAATAGGAAGCAAACATTCCCTATCCCACATAGTAAATATACTTGAACATGAATGTTGGCACTTGGTATGTATAATTCTGTAGGAAACAGCTTGAGGCAGAGATAGCTGGCTGTTCCTAATATGTTTTCCCCCTTTTCTACTGTTTTAGAACTTTTAGTGGGGCATATAGTTGCCTAGAATGAAGACTTCATTTCCCAGCCTGCTTTGTATCTTTTTATGGCCACATAACTAAATTATGGACAGTGGATTGCTAACGGAAGTATTTTGTACCAATTTCAAGAAACATTTTTTTCAGAGACAAATGGCATGTGCACTCTGCTCCCCTTTTCTTGATTTGTTCCTCTGTCCTGCTGCCTGAAATGTGAGTAGTTCCTTGGGCCATAAGCATGAGAGTTGTATCTTAGGGAAGAGCTGATAATGACCTAGATCTCTCAGGACATCATGGGCCAGAACCACCAGGGCAGTCTTGGCTTTCTTACCTCCAGACCAATAGAAGAGAAAGACAGAAAGTTCTGTATTGTTTAAATCACACATTCTACTTTTTCTACATTTGCAACCCATTCTAATCTTCACTCATGGAGAGTTCTGAAAGTTTTGGATATATGCAAATATAATTTAAATTTTTGACAGGTGCTTCCAAATTTTCCTTACAAAAATTATTTTACTTCATACTTTACTAAGAGGTCTATGCAAATACTTTCCCCTCATAAGCTATTATCAGGATTTTAAATATTTTCTGAATAGGTTATTAATGTACTTTCTTTTTCAGTTTCTGCCCCTTTCATTTTATTTTCTTATCTTGCCCTACATTTTTATAGTTGTTTCTCTCTCTAGATTCTCTAATTTTTTTTTCTACCTCTGTTGTGACTTTTTTGTCTCCAGCCTCTTTCTTAGCTTTCTCTTTTCTCCAAAGGGCAGATTGGAGTATTATTTTTTCTCTTCCTGAGGATACGCCACCTTGGATCTACTCCCTGGGGCTGGTTCCAGGGGTCTTAAAATCTGAAAAGGGTTCAAGCATACTTAGTAGTTGTATTCTTGATGAACTGTGAACCACCACTATTGCGACATGTATGTATATCCTCCAAATTTCCAAAATTCAGATTGCTTATGAAAAATGCATACACACAAAATGATTAAAAAAATAGCAGTCTAGAGCTCATTACCACCAATTTGTATAAAGCAGGCCTTCGTGAGACTTAGGAAATCATTCTACTTTTAAAAGACAGTATTATACGCAACTATTTTCTCTATTAATAAATGTGAGTCTTCCATTGTTTGTTATAGTGAAGGAGACTTTCTTTTTTCTTTTTTTTTTCTGTTCCTTCCAGAGCAGGGCTAACTCTTAGGCAGTGTGCCAGAGTCAGCCTAAGGAGAATTTTGACTGCTTTCTTTCCCGTGCTCTTCCTAGCAGTAATTCTCCATGTGACATTGTTAGTGTCTAACTCTCTCCAACAATCCCAAGCTGTCATACCCACAACCTTACTTAAAGAACAGTCCATATACATTTTCTTACCCACAGGTCACCTTCATTTGTCTGCTTAAACTTGACATACTGGCCACAGCTGGTTTCTTCAAGGTTTACATCTGATCCTAAGGCAACCATCTGGACTTGCCACGGTTACTGAGGCAAGCAGGTTCAAGGGCTTGATAAAAGGAGTCATGTAAGCTTACTCAATTGCATTTTAAAAGTCTGAATGGCACACACTCATAGACACACACACACACATTCAAGGGGCTGGGTAAAGGGAACTCCCAGAAGGAAAGGAATAAGGATGCCTCATGTGATAGCAAGAAGGAGACTGGAGAGAGGATATTAACTATGGCAGGGGAAGTAGACACAGTATAGGGGAAACAGACACGAGATAAGCTGCCACAGGTGTGCTGTAGTGGAAATACTAAGCAGAGGATGAGAATGGATGGATAAGACATTACAACTTCTGTGATCTTAAAAAAAATTTCAGTTTTCCAACAGTCCAGCTGTGTACCTTTTGAAAATGTTTTCTGTCTCATCTTCTTTCTCTTGTCCTTACAATAAATCGTACCTACTCAGGTAAATTCGCGTATCTTTTTCATCATAATTGGAAAGAGCCTAACATATTTTTAATGTCCCTGTTTGCATCTTATTAAGCTTGTTACAGAATATATTTCTAGTTTTTTCTGTTGGACTGTGCTCTTGCTCCAACAGGAAACAGTTTAATATTCCTCAGATTCAAGGTAATGATCCTGTCTCCTCAATTCTGTGGTCTTCCTAATGGACTGTGCTAGGAGAAGAACAAGCAAAAATTAGACACCAAATTGTTTTAAGGCTTGGTAGTTACTTATTTATTGTTTATTGTGTCACTGGTCTTTATTTAGTTGTTCTAGACATTCTGTCTACTCTTACTTACACAATTTTTATTTTTCTCTTTATGGATCATTCTCATCGGCTTATAAACATATTATTCCTCACATCTGAATAAAACTCTTTTCTTGATTTCACTTTCCCTGTTACTGCCACACCATTTCTTTGCTTTTCTTGGGAAATTGAAAGCATTGCCTATTTTTATTATTTCCAGTTCTACTTCCATTCTCCCTTAATCTCACTACAATCCAGGTTTTCTTGTTTCCATCACTCCACTAAAACTGATCTCAATAAAGACATCAGAACTTCCACATTGCTAAGTCCTGTGGTTAATTTTCACTCTGTATTTTATTTGACTTAGCAGCATCACATGACGCAGTTAATTCACCTGGCTTCTGCAAACACTTGATTTCCCTCCTTCATTTCCTGCTTACTCAAATTTTCTGCTTTCTCCCCTTCTTTGCAATCTTTTAATCATGGGAAAGTTCTGTTCTTAGTTCTCTTTTCAGCCAAGGAGAGAATAGAGTTGCTGTGTTGCGCAAATGCCATGTCAACAATTCAGTTCCCATTAGATTATTCTTTTGATCCAAACAGTGCATAAGAATGAAAAGTGAGCTCCCCACCCTGGGCCCTTGGTCCCACTTTGTAGTCTTGAAGTGTGGATGTTCTAACAGAAATTTACCATAAATTAATGGATACAAGCCAATACTTGCTGTGCTCTCATGGTCATCTGTGGATATGCACAGAGTAGCAACATATTTGAGTTGCTCGATGTGCTTGTTTGCAGCTGGGCTTGCTCTACCTTCTTGTTCCAGCTCTTATACTGGAAACAAGAGTCCTTTTCAGGGTCTATTTAGTGCCATGTTTTCCTCACTTTTGTGTTTTGGAGGTGATTTTACTATTTAAAGTGGCCCCAAGCATAGTGGTAGAGTGCGGCCTAGTGTTCCCAGTCATAGGAAGTCTCTGATGTGCCTTGTGGAGAAAACAGATGCATTAGATAAACTTAGTTCAGGCATGAGTTCCACTCCTGTTGGCCATGAGTTCAGTGTTAATGAGTCAACAATGTATATTCAATAAGGTGCTTTAAACAGAAACACATGTAAAAGAAGGCTGTATATTGACCAGTGAGTTGATAAAATGGTGGTGACCAGACACTAGCAGAAATCTAGCCCTAGAGGCGATTTATTCAGTATTTCTGCTAGGAGCAATGATTTAATATTTGCCAATTCAATGTTTCTGGAGACTTTACAGATCATAAGTACCGAGAATGAGAATCAATTGTATTTGCAAATTTGATGGTAACAAATTGACTTCTAAGGTGTCTGTAATAATTTCTACTCTAATCAACAATATATGAATGGCTATTTGTTTATTCCTTCACTAACAGTGTGCATTAGAAAATGTTAAGTCTTTGTCAGATAGGTTAAAAAGGTGTATTACTCTTATTTTAATTTATATATCTTTATGCATATTTATACTTATGCATGCGTGTGCACGCGTGTGTGTGTGTGAGAGAGAGAGAGAGAGAGAGAAATGTTTGCTCGTATCTTTTCACCCATGTTAAAAATTAGGTCCTTGGTGTTTTTCCTTATAGATTTATGAAATCACTTTATATATTGAAGAAATTTATCCTTCACTATATTGGTAGGAGATTTTTTTTCTCAATATGTCATTTGTCTTTCAACTTTGATTAAGTTTTTTTTTGACCATTAAAAACTCTTTATAACACTATATAAAAAGTTTTGAGATACAGCTGGAGATTATGGCAAACAGGAGGCAGGACTAGATTGCAGCCACTTGAATGCACAAAACAGTGTGTGGAGGCTCGCATCATGAACTTTTGCTTCAGAACGATTGCAGGAATACGTTAGGAAAGCCAAGAGAACCTACAGAGCCTCTGAAGGAAGCCGACTGCTCCTACAGGACCCAGGAAACACCCCAAATACTGTGAGTGCCTAAACTGTGGAAGTGGGAAAGGGAGATCGTCTGCCCGCAAACATACACCCCCACCGGGGAACCCTGAAGGTCTAGATTACAGGAGAAGATTCTTACCTTACTTGGAGATGGGTCAGTTTAGAGAACTGAGAGAAATAGAGGAGTACAGGAAGCAGCAGGAAAATCCCTGTGGGCTTGCTGGATCCCCTAGAAGGCCCTTTCTGCCTCGCCTCACAGGGGTCCTTGAGGAGGGCTGCCAGAGGCACTGGGAAAAGGCCACAGGGAGAAGGAAAGCTCCAGCTGAACTTTGTAACAATTTGAACCAATCAAGAAGTCTCCTGGCCAGAACTCTGGGGAGGGCGTGAATCTGGTGTACAGACTCCACAGGCCGGGGAAGAAGGAATGTCCTACTTACTTTCGCAGCTGGGAGGTGGGTAGCCTGGGGTAACTTCCTGCTTGTCCACTACCTGGAAACAGACTTGGTGCTGTTGTGGGGGGTGGGCATGGTGGGAGTGACACTGGCCCTTTGGGTTGCTTGGGAGCTGGGTTGGATGAGGCCTGTGACTGCCAGCTTTTCCCCCACTTCCCTGACAACCTGCATGACACTGCAGAGGCAGTCATAATCCTCCTAAGAACATAACTCTATTGACCTAGGAACCACACCTCCATCCTCCACAGCAACTGCAGCAAGACCCACCCAAGTAGAGTCTGAGCTCAGACATGCCTAGTCCTGTTGCCACCTAATGGTCCTTTTTTCACCACCCTGGTAATTGAAGACAAAGGGCATATACTCTTGGGAGTTCTAGGGCCCCACCCACTGCCCCTTCCTCCCGTACTACCACAGCTGATGCTCTCTTGAAAGTGCCACCTCCTGGCAGGAGGCCAACCAGCACAAAAATAGTCCACTAATCAAAGCTAAGGACCCTCACAGAGTCCATTATACTGCCCTGCCACCTCCACCTGGAGCAAGTGCCAGGATCCATGGCTGAGGGACCCACAGATGTTTCACATCACAGGACTCTGTGCAGTCAACCCCCAGGACCAGCTCAGAGCCTGGCAGACTTGCTGGGAGGCTAGATCCAGTAGAGAGATAACAATCTCTATAGCTTGGCTCTCAGGAAGCCACATCTCTAGGAAAAGGGGGAGAGCACTACATCAAGGAAACACCCTGTGGGACAAAAGGAACCTTGAGCCCTAGACCTTCCCCCTGACAAAGCCTACCCAAATGAGAAGGAGCCAGAAAATCAGCTCTGGTAATATGACAAAACAGGGTTCTTTACCACCCCCCAAAAATGACACTAGCTCACCAGCAATGGATCCAAACCAAGAAGAAATCCCTGCTCTACCTGAAAAAAAATTCAGAAGGTTAGTTATTAAGCAAATCAGGAAGGCACCAGAGAAAGGGGAAGCCCAATGTAAGGAAATCCAAAAAATGATACAAGAAGTGAAGGGAGAAATAGTCAATGAAATAGATAGCATAAATAAAAAACCATCAAAATTTCAGGAAACAATGGACACACTTATAGAAATGCAAAATGTTCTAGAAATTCTCAGCAATAGAAATGAATAAGCAGAACAAAGAACTTCAGAGCTTAAGACAAGGTTTTCAAAGTAACCCAATTCAACAAAGACAAAGGAAAAAGAATAAGAAAATATGAACAAGGCCTCCAAGAAATCTGGGAATATTTTAAATGACCAAACCTAAGAATAATCAGTGTTCCTGAGAAAGATGAGAAATCTAAAAGTTTGGAAAATACATTTGGGGAATAATTGAGGAAAATTTCCCTGGCCTAGCTAGAGAACTAGACATTCAAATACAGGAAGCTCAAAGAACACCTGGAAATTCATCACAAAAAGATCATCACCTAGGCACATTGTCATCAGGTTATCTAAAGGTAAGATGAAAAAAAGAATCTTAAGAGCTGTCAGGCAAAAACACCCAATAACCTATAAAGGAAAACCTATCAGTTTAACAGCAGATTTCTCAGCAGAAACCCTACTAGCTAGAAGGAATTGGGGCCCGATCTTCAGCCTCCTCAAACAAAACAATTCTCAGCCAAGAATTTTGTACCAAGTGAAACTAAGCTTCATACACGAAGGAAAGTTATAGTCTTTCTCAGACAAACAAATGCTGAGAGAATTCGCCACTACCAAGCCAGCACTACAAGAACTCCTAAAAGGAACTCTAAATCTTAAAACAAATCCTGGAAACACACCAAAATAGATCTTCCTTAAAGCATAAATCTCATAGGACCTATAAAACAAAAATACAATTAATAAAACCCCAAAAAACAAGAAACCAAGGTATATGGGCAACAATAGCATGATGAATGGAATGGTACTTCACATCTCAATACCAATGTTGAATGTAAATGGCCTAAATGCTCCACTTAAAAGACACAGATTGCAGAATGGAAAAGAATTCACCAACCAACCATCTGCCTTCAAGAGACACATCTAACACATAAGGACTCACATCAGCTTAAGATAAAGGGATGGAAAAAAACATTCCATGCAAATGGACACCAAAAACGAGCAGGAGTAGCTATTCTTTTATCACACAAAACAAAGTTTCAAGCAACAACAGTTAAAAAAGACAAAGAGGGTCATTATGTAATGATAAAAGGCCTTGTCCAACAGGAAAATATCACAACCCTTAATATATATGCACCTAGCACTGGCACTCCCAAATGTATAAAACAATTAATAATAGACCTAAAAATGAGATAGACAGCAACACAATAATAGTGGGGGACTTCAATACTACTTTGACACCACTAGACAGGTCACCAAGACACAAAGTCAACAAAGAAACAGTGGATTTAAACTATACCCTGGAATAAATGGACTTAACAGATATTTACAGAACATTCTACTGAACAACTGCAGAATATACATTCTATTCAACAGCACATGGAACTTTCTCCAAGGTAGATCATATGAGAGGCTGCAAAACAAGCCTCAATAAATTTGAGAAAATTAAAATTATATCAAGCACTCTGTCAGACCACAGTGGAATAAAACTGAGAATCAACTACAAAAGGAACCTCCAAAACCATGCAAATACATGGAAATTAAATAACCTGCTTCTGATCACTGGGTCAAAAACGAAATCAGGAGGGAAATTAAAAAATTCTTTGAATTGAACCACGATGGTGACACAACCTATCAAAACCTCTGGGATACAGCAAAGGTGGTACTAAGGGGAAAGTTCATAGCCCTAAACACCTTCATCAAAAAGTCTGAAGGAACACAGACAATCTAAAGTCAGACCTCAAAGAACTAAAGAAACAAGAACAAAGCAAACCCAAACCCAGCAGAATAAAGGAAATAAGTAAGATCAGAGCAGAACTAAATGAAATTGAAACAAACAAAAATACAAAGTGAAACAAAAAGCTGGTTCTTTGAAAAGATAAATAAAATTGATAGACCCTTAGCAAGATTAACCAAGAAAAGAAGAAACATCAAATAAGCTCAATTAGAAATGAAATGAGAGATATTACAACTGACACCACAGAAATACAAAACATCATTCAACCCATATGTGCATAAACTAGAAATCCTAGAGGAGATGGATAATTCCTGGAAAGATACAACTGTCCTACCTTAAGTCAGGAAGAATCAGATACTCTGAACAGACCAATAACAAGCAGTGAGATTAAATGGTAATAAAAAAATTACCAACATAAAAAAGTCCAGACCCAGATGGATTAACAGCAGAATTCTACCAGACATTCAAAGAAGAATTGGTACCAATCCTATTGACACTATGCCACAAGATAAAGAAAGAGGGAACCCTACCTAAATCATTCTATGAAGCTAGTATAACCCTAATACCCAAACCAGGAAAAAACATAATCAAAAAATAAAACTGCAGACCAATTTCCCTGATGAACATAGATGCTAAAATCCTTAATAAAATACTAGCTCACCACATCCAATAACATATCAAAAAGATAATCCACCATGATCAAGTGGGTTTCACACCAGGGACACAGGGATGGTTTAACATATGCAAGTCAATAAATGTGATACACCACACAAACTGAATCAAAAACAAAAATCACATGATCATTTCAATAGAAGCAGAAAAAGCATTCGACAAAATCTATCATCCCTTTATGAGTAAAACTCTCAGCAAAATCTGCATACAAGGGACATATCTCAATGTAATAAAAGCCATCTATGACAAACCCACAGCCAACATAATACCGAATGGGGAAAAGTTGAAAGAATTTCCTCTGAGAACTGGAACAAGACAAGGATGTTTACTCTTACCACTCTTCTTCAGCACAGTACTGGAAATTCTAGCCAGAGCAATCAGGAAAGAGAAACAAATAAAGGGCATCCAAATCGGTAAAAAGGAAGTCAAACTGTCGCTGTTTGCTGATGATATGATTGTTTACCTAGAAAACCCTAAAGACTCCTCCAGAAAGCCCCTAGAACTGATAAAAGAAATTCAGCAAAGTTTCTGGATACAGAACTAATGTACATAAATCAGTAGCTCTTCTATACACCAACAGCAACCAAATCAAGAACTCAACCCCTTTTACAATTTTGCAATTTTCAATGCAATTCCCATCAAAATATCACCTTGATTCTTCACAGAATTAGAAAAAACAACCCTAAAATTCATATGGAACTAAAAAAGAGTCCTCATAGCTAAAGAAAATCTGGACTAGCTAAAGCAGAACTGGAGGC
The DNA here is from genome assembly GCF_028885655.2 of Pongo abelii. Lineage (NCBI taxonomy): Eukaryota > Metazoa > Chordata > Mammalia > Primates > Hominidae > Pongo > Pongo abelii. The sequence goes on along the minus strand of NC_071989.2, from coordinate 139,398,540 downwards.
ATCACATTACCTGATTTCAAACTATACTCTAAGGCCATAGTCACCAAAACAGCATGGTACCTGCATAAAAATAGGCACATAGAACAATGGAACATAATAGAGAACTCAGAAATAAACCCAAATACTCACAGCCAACTGACCTTTGACAAAGCAAACAAAAATACAAAGTGGGGAAAAGGACACCCTATTCAACAAATGGGGGTGGGATAATTGGCAAGCCACATGTAGGAGAATGAGATTGGATTCTCATCTCTCACCTTATACAAAAATCAACTCAAGATGGATCAAGGACTTAAATCTAAGACCTCAAACTGTAAAAATTCTAGAAGATAACATTGAAAAACCCATCTAGACATTGGCTTAGGCAAGGATTTCATGACCAGGAACCCATAGCAAATGCAATAAAAACAAAGATAAATAGCTGGGACTTAATTAAACTAAAGAGCTTTTGCAGAGCAAAAGGAACAGTCAGCTGAGTAAATAGACAACCCACAGAGTGGGAGAAAATCTTTACAATCGATCTGACAAATAACTAATATCCAGAATCTGTGATGAGCTCAAACAAATTAACAAGAAAAAAACAAACAATCCCATCAGAAAATGGGCTAAGAACATGAACAATTCTCAAAAGAAGATATACAAATGGCCAACAAACATACGAAAAAATGCTCAACATCACTAATGATCATGGAAATGCAAATCAAAACCACAGTGAGATACCACCTTACTACTCCAAGAATGGCCATAATAAAAAAATAAAAATAAAATAGATGTTGGCGTGGATGTGATGAACAGGGAACACTTCTACACTGCTGGTGGGAATGTAAACTAGTACAATCACTATGGAAAACAATGTGGAGATTCCTTAAAGAAGTAAAAATATATCCATTTGATACAGCAATCCCACTACTGGGTATCTACCCAGAGGAAAAGAAGTCATTATATGAAAAAGATATTTGCACATGCATGTTTATAGCAGCACAATTTGCAATTACAAAAATGTGGAACCAACCCAAATGCCCACTAATCAATGAGTGTATAAAGAAACTGTGACATATATATATGTCACACACATATATATATGTCACAAATATATGAGTATATACCTATATATATTTTGGGTATATACCTATATATGTCACAGTTTCTTTATATATATATATATATATATATACACACACACACACACACACACAATGGAATACTACCCAGCCATGAAAAGAAATGAATTAATGGCATTCGCAGCGACCTGGATGAGACTGGAGACTGTTATTCTCTTAGTTAAGTGAAGTAACTAAGGAATGGAAAAACAAACATCATAGTTCTCACTCATATGTGGGAGCTAAGCTATGAGGATGCAAAGGCATAAGAAAGATACAATGGACTTTAGGGACTCAGTGGGAAAGAGGGGGAAGGGGGTGACGAATAAAAACCACAAATTGGGTGCAGTGTATACTGCTCAGGTGATGGTTGTACCAAAATCTCACAAATCACCACTAAAGAACTTACTCATGTAAGTAAACACAACCTGTTCCCCAATAACCTATGGAAATAAAAAAAATTAATAAAAAAGTTTTTATTTAGTAGAATTTATCAGTCTTTTCCTTTCTGGATTTGAGCTTTGATTAGAAAAACCTTAGCTCTATGTGAAAATAGTTTTTAAATTTATTTTGCTTTTTTAGATATTTTAATTTTTTATTTTACGTATATACATAGGTGTGTATATTTCTGGGGTACATGAGATATTTTGATACAGGCATACAATGCATAATAACATCAAGATAAATAAGATATCCATCACCTGAAACAATTATGATTTCTTTGGTTACAAAGAATCCAGTTATAATCTTTTAGTTATTTAAAAATGTACAATAAATTATCGTTGACTGTAAGCACCCTGTTGCACTATCAAATACTAGATCTTATTCATTCTATCTAATTATATTTTTGTACCCATTAACCATCCCGACTCCTCCCCCACCACGATTCCCAGCCTCTGGTAACCATCATTCTATTTTCTATCTCTGTATGTTCAGATGTTTGAATTTTTAGTTCCTACAAATAAGTGAGATAATATAAAGTTTCTCTTTCTGTGCTTGGTTTATTTCACTTAACATAATGACCTGTGGTTCCATCCATGGGTTGTAAATAACAGGATCTCATTCTTTTTATGACTGAATAGTACTTCATTGTATATATGTTCTACATTTTTCCTATCCATTCATCTGTTTATGGACAAATAGGTTGTTTCCAAATCTTGACTATTGTGAACAGTGCAGCAATAAACAAGGGAGTGAATATATCTCTTTGATATACCGATTTCCTTTCTTTTGGGTATATACCTAGCAGTGAAATAGCATATGGTAGTTCCATTTTTAGTTTTTTGAGGACCCTCCAATCTGTTCTCCATAGTGGTTGTGCCAATTTACATTCCTACCAACAGTGTGTATGAGGGTTCCCTTTTCTCCACATCTTCACCAGCATTTGTTATCACCTCTCTTTTGGATAAAAGCCATTTTAACTTGGGTGAAATGATCTCATTGTAGTTTTGATTTACATTTTTCTGACAATCAGTGGTGCTGAGTACCTTTCCAAATGCATGTTTGCCATTTATATGTCTTCTTCTGAGAAATGGCTACTCAGTTATATGCCCATTTTCAAGTCAGATTATTAGATTTCTTCCTATAGAGTTGTTTGAGCTCCTTATACATTCTGATTATTAATCCCTTGTCAGATGGATAGTGTGCAAAGATTTTCTCACATTCTGTGGGTCATCTCTTCACTTAGTTGACTTTATCCTTTGTTGTGAAGAAGCTTTTTAATTTGTTGTGATTCCATTCGTCTATTTTGCTTTGGTTGCCTGTGCTTGTGAGGTATTGCTCAAGTAATCTTTGTCCACTCCAATGTCCTGAAGAGTTTTTCCAGTGTTTTCTTTTTTCTCTTTTCTTGCTCTAATACAGCCTGGTGGCCTTTTTTTTTTCTTGCCAGAGTCTCACTTTGTTGCCCAGGCTGGAGTGCAGTGGCATGATCTCAGCTCATTGCAATCTCTGCCTCCCAGGTTCAGGTGATTCTTGTGCCTCAGCCTCCTGAGTAGCTGGGATTACAGGCATGTGCCACTATGCTTGGCTAACTTCTGTGTTTTTAGTAGAGATGGAGTTTTGCCTTGTTGGTCAGATTGGTCTTGAACTCCTGACCTCAAGTGATCCACCTGCTTTGGCCTCCTAAAGTGCTGGGATTACAGGTGTGAGCCACTGTGCCAGGCCCCCAAGTTTTCCTTTAGAAGTTTCATAGTTTGAAGTCTTAGACTTAAGTCTTTAATCTATTTTGATTTGAGTTTTGTATATTATGAGAGAGAGGTTTTAGTTTCAGTCTTCTGCATATGGATATGCAGTTTTCCCAGCATTATTTATTGAAGAGATTCTCTTTCTGCCAATGAACGTTCTTGGCACCTTTGTCAAAAATGAGTTCACTGTAGATGTATGGATTTGTTTTTGCGCTCTCTGTTCTATTCGTCTATATGTTTGTTTTTATGTGATTAGCATGCGGTTTTGGTTACTATAGCATTGTAATATAATTTGAAGTCAGGCCAGTTTTGTTCTTTTTACTCAGGATAGCATTAGCCATGCTAGGTCTTTTTTGGTTCCATCTGCATTTTAGGATTGTTTTTTTCTACTTCTGTGAAGACTATCATTGGTATTTTGATAGCGATTGCATTGAATCTGTAGATTGTTTTGAGTAGGATGGACATTTTAACAATATTGATTTTTCCAATTCATGAACATTGGAAAGAGAAGAACATTCTTTTCTTTCCAATTTGTTATGTCCTCTTCAATTTCTTTCATCAATATTTTATAGTTTTCATTGTGGAGATATTTAACTTATTTGGTTAAACTGACTCCTAGGTGCTTCATTTTATTTGTAGCTATTTTAAAAATGGTATTACTTCCTCAATTTCTTTTTTCAGATTGTTCACTGTTAGCATATAGAAATGCTACTGATTTTTGTATGTTGATCTTGTATTCTGTAACTTTACTGAATTTGTTGTCAGTTCTAAGAGATTTTTGGTGGAGTCTTTAGTTTTTTCCAAATATAAGATCATGTCATCTGCAAGCAAGGATAATTTGACTTCTTCCTTTGCAATTTGGATGCCTTCTTTCTCTTGTCTAATTGCTTTACCTAGGACTTCCAGCAGTATGTTGAATAACAGTGGTGAAAGTGGACATCCTTGTCATGTTCTAGATCTAGAGGAAATGCTTTCAGTTTTCCCCCGTTCAGTATGATATATATGGCTTTGATTGTGTTAAGGTATGTTTCTTTTCTACTCAGTTTTTTGAGGGTTTTTATCGTGAAGGGATGTCGAATTTTATGAAATGCTAAATGCTTTTCAGCATCAATGTAAATGATCATATGGTTTTTGTCCTTCATCCTGTTGATCTGATGTATCGCATTGATTGATTTGCATATGTTGAACCATCTTTGCATCCCAGGTATAAGTCCCACCTGGTAATGACAAACAATCTTTTTAATATGTTGTTGAATTTGGTGTGCTTGGATTTTTTTGAGGATTTTTGCATCAGTGTTCGTCAGACATACTGGCCTGTAGTTTTCTCTTTTTTTTTGATGTGTCTTTGTCTGATTTTGGTATCAGGGTAATACTGACTTTATACAATGAGTTTTCAAGTATTTCCTCCTCCTGTATTTTTTGGATTAGTTTGAGTAGGATTGATATTAGTTCTTCTTTAAATGTTTGATAAAACTCAGTAGCAATGCAATTGGGTCCTGGGCTTTTCTTTGTTGGGAGGTTTTTAATATAGCTTTGATCTTGTTATTTGTTATTGATATGTTCTTGTTTTGGATTTCTTCATGGTTCAATTTTGGTAGATTGTATGTGTCTAGAAATTCATCATTTTTGCTGAGGTTTTCCAATTTATTGGCATATAGTTATTCATAGTAGCCTCTAATGATCTTCTGGATTTCTGCAATATTGGTTATAATGTCTCCTTTTTTAATCCCTGATTTTCTTTATTTGGGTCTTTTTTTTTTCTTAGTTTGTTTGGCTAAAGGTTTGTCAATTTTGTTTATCTTTTCAAAAAGCCAGCTTCCTTCATTGATCTTTTGTATTGTTTTTTTTTTCATTTCAATCTAATTTATTTCTGCTCTGATATTTATTATTTCTTTTCTTCTACTAACTGAGTTTGGTTTGCTCTTGCTTTTCTAGTTCTTTAAGTTGCATCATTAGGTTGCTTATTTGAATTTTTTTTTTTTTTTTTTTTTTTTTTTTTACTTTTTGGATGTGGATGTTTATAGCTGTAAACTTTCCTCTTAGCACTGCTTTTGCTGTCTCTCGTAGATTTTGGTATGTTGTGTTTCCATTATTATTTGATTTAAGAAATTCTTAAATTTCCCTCAACTTCTTAATTGACCCACTGGTCATTCAGGGGTATACTGTTTAATTTCCATGTGTTTGTATAGTTTCCAACATTCCTCTTGTTATTGATTTCTAGTTTTATTCCATGGTGGTCATGGAAGATACTCGATATTATTATTATTTTTTAATTTTTTAAAGAGTTGTTTTGTGGGCTAATACAAAGTTTATTCTTGAGGGTGATTCATGTGCTGAGGAGAACGATTTGTATTCTGCAGTCATTGGATGAAATATTCTGTAAATATCTATTAACTCCATTTGGTCTATAGTGCAGATTAAGTCTGAAGTTTCTTTGTCGATTTTCTCTTTGGATGATCTGCCCAATGCTGAAAGTCTGTAGCTAATTATTGTATTGGGTTCTTCCTCTATTTTTAGCTCCAGTAATATTTACTTTATATATCTGGGTGCTCTAATGTTAGGTGCATATATATTTATAATTGTTATATGTTCTTGCTGATTGACCCCTTTGTCATTATAGTATGACCTTCTTTGTCTCTTTTATAGGTTTGTTTTGAGATTTATTTTTGTCTGATGTAAGTGTAGATACTCTTCCTCTTTTTTGGTTTCTATTTGCATGAAATATCTTTTTCCATCTCTTAATTTTCAGTCTATCTGTGTCTTTGTAGGTGAAGTGTTTTTCCTGTGGGCAATAGATTGTTGGGTCTTAAAAAAATCTCTTCAGCCACTCTATGTCTTTTTTTTCTCAGACATATATTTAATAACTGTAGAAATCCAAAAGAATTGGCATCAAATCTTGAAGTTGTGAATGAAGCTGTGGGTTGGCTTGACTGGGCTCAGCCACTGAGCTGCCTCATCTGGCCAAGGAATGGGATATGACAACTATGAGGACTTCTATATTGTCTTAATCTCATTATATGTATTATGTATTTAGTTTCAATAAAGCATTTGTACCAGTGGCTCTGGAGCTTGGAGGAAGACTAAAGGAATGTGTAGTTATTCTGAGTAAGGTGTAGACCTACACAGCAGAGCTATAGGGGAAAAGATTAACAAAGTCCTTTCTTCCAATATCAGGACAGTCATGAGTGTCAGTCCCATCCAAACAGGTCACTAGGGCTAAAAGGCTGGACCCTGCCCTCTCTGTCTCTGAACTATGACAGGTTCTTGCTCACTCTGGGGGAGGCAAGGAGCTTGCAACTGGGAGTTTTCAGTGAATGAGCACCATGACACAGTCATTTCCGATCCCTCCATCCAGCTGTTGTGAAAAGATGAAGCAAAGGAGGCAAGACAATGCTTAATCTAGCAGAAAAGAGAATGGATAGTGCAATCCTTGTTTGTGCAAGTCATTGGGTGATACACCACTTTTCAGCTCCATGAAGCTACTTGTTTCCCTTCATTTCCTCTCTTTCCATTTATTCCCTTCAGTTATGGTCTAGAATCAAACAATTCTAAACCTCAGTGTCTTATAAAGCTGACACTTCAAAAACTGCAAAAACAGGTTGCCTTTGAGGTATTTAGTCACACCAAGTACAGCTAGAGCAGTCATAGACAGTGTAGGTTTGCAGAGATCCACCTCCTTGCTTACTAGCAATTAGGGAGTTAATACTCTAAAATTGAGGGGACTGTTGCCATTTTATGGAAGCCACATAAGTTGGGCAGAACTCCACAGGAGCTGTCCAAGGCCTGATGATGGCAAGAGATATCTCTGAGTCATGAAATCTGTCTACCATCAAAGATTCTACGCTTCGCCTGAGAAATAATTCTGGTGTGAGTTCTAGTCTCTCAGGACATTATAAAGGAAGGAAAATGATGTAAAGGAAAGAAAGAATACCAGAGTGGGAATCCAGTTTTGCCTCAAACTAGCTGGGAGACTAGGCAAGTCATGGAAGGCCTCTATTTCTCTGCAAGTGTTATATTGGACTGGATGGTCATGAAGCCCCTTTCAGAGCCAGAGATTTTGTATGGATGCTAAAATGCTTACATCTCTGAGGTCCTAAAGAAAACAGGAATACCCCTCCCCACCAATTTAGACTGGATTTACTGAGTGTGGTCTTCTAGTCCTCCAAAACTTCCTCTGATCTGCCCTGATTGTCCAGGGAGGAATGAAAGAAAGGGTTTGTGGCATACAAAAGTATAAATGTAGTGACAGCTGACCATTTAGTAGAAATGAGCCTTGCCTTTACACAGCTTTGCATAACAACTAGAAAAGGCTATGTTTTCTCTCTCCCTGCCCCCAAGCCTACTTCTTTAGGCATGCAGGTAACTGCCCCGGCCTCCAACCTCCTCCCATTTCTCCTCATTCCACCAGGGAACCCTGACTAAGGAACGAAGAAGTCCTACAAAGAGGAGGTCTCTCTTATGTACCAATCTGCAGCCATTTGATGATGGCAGGTAGGTCTCATGCTAAAAAGAGGTTGTGTCCAGTAGAACCCAATTCCACAGGAATCCAAGCTCCAAGGCTGGGAGGCAGCAGGTGCTGGGGACAAGCTCACTCCTGAGAGTTGGCCTGGAGGACTCACTGGAGGATCTCATAGTGGCGCAGACCCTGGAGCGCATTGTCATAGATGGTGTTCACACTAGTGCAGAGGGGCTGCGCTCTGTCACCCGACAAGCAAACAGCCCTCCCGCCACACAAAACAGTAGCAGCAGCAGCAGCAGCTTCAGCAGAGCCCAGGAATGAGTGTGCTTCTGGGGTGGTGGCTTGCGGGGATGGGAGCCGGACTTAGATTTTGGGGCCTGATTTGTTTCCTTCTTAGGTTTCTTCTCTTGTTCCCGCTTGGCTGCTTTGAGTGCATCATACTCCTTTCTTTGGCGCTCCTTCTCTTCCGCCTTCTCCCGCTTCTGCGCTTCCCACTCCTGAGGTTCCTTAGCTCGCTGCTTGGCCTCAAGCTTCTTCTCTGCCTCACGTTCTACTTAAAACTGCCGCTGCCTCTCCAGCTCCTGATCCTCCCGCACAGCCTTCCTGTGCTGTAACACCGTGTCTGCACACTGCTTACACTGCTTCTCATCCAAGCAGTCACTTGCCACCTTGGCCAGGATAGGATCGAGGGAGTTATCCTTCAGGTCCAGCCACTTCAGGTTCTTGAGCTGAGCAAAGCTGACAGGCAAGGCGACCAACCTGTTGTTGAGGAGATCCAGGTGCTGGAGGTTGACTAGATGGCCGAAGTCCGCCTGCAGCTTGTTCTTACTCAGGTGTAGCTTCACCAGGTGTGTGAGGCCACAGAAATCCGACAGTAGAGTAGTCAGTTTATTACAAGACAGATCCAGGATGGTAGACTCTGGAAGGGCAGCCAGCTCCTTCAATGGGACTTCATTCACTGAGACTCAGGTCCAGTTCGTTGCAGTCCAGCTTGTCGCGGAGGTTCCCGCCCTTGCTACTGGCCTTGGTCATGGTGACACTGGCTGGGCGGGTCCCTGCTCTGGGGTTCCGACTGGCGGAAGAAAGGAGCTGAAATATAAGGTGTAAGGAAGGGATCCAGTTTCAGCTTTCTACATATGGCTAGCCAGTTTTCCCAGCACCATTTATTAAATAGGGAATCCTTTCCCCATTTCTTGTTTTTCTCAGGTTTGTCAAAGATCAGATAGTTGTAGATATGTGGCATTATTTCTGACGGCTCTGTTCTGTTCCATTGATCTATATCTCTGTTTTGGTACCAGTACCATGCTGTTTTGGTTACTGTAGCCTTGTAGTATAGTTTGAAGTCAGGTAGTGTGATGCTTCCAGCTTTGTTCTTTTGGCTTAGGATTGACTTGGCGATGCGGGCTCTTTTTTGGTTCCATATGAACTTTAAAGTAGTTTTTTCCAATTCTGTGAAGAAAGTCATTGGTAGCTTGATGGGGATGGCATTGAATCTGTAAATTACCTTGGGAAGGATGGCCATTTTCACGATATTGATTCTTCCTACCCATGAGCATGGGATGTGCTTCCATTTGTTTGTATCCTCTTTTATTTCCTTGAGCAGTGGTTTGTAGTTCTCCTTGAAGAGGTCCTTCACATCCCTTGTAAGTTGGATTCCTAGGTATTTTATTCTCTTTGAAGCAATTGGTATACAAAAATCAATTCAAGATGGATTAAAGACTTAAATGTTAGACCTAAAACCATAAAAACCCTAGAAGAAAACCTAGACATTACCATTCAGGACATAGGCATGGGCAAGGACTTCATGTCTAAAACACCAAAAGCAATGGCCACAAAAGCCAAAATTGACAAATGGGATCTAATTAAACTCAAGAGCTTCTGCACAGCAAAAGAAACTACCATCAGAGTGAACAGGCAACCTACAAAATGGGAGAAAATTTTCACAACCTACTCATCTGACAAAGGGCTAACATCCAGAATCTACAATGAACTCCAACAAATTTACAAGAAAAAAACAAACAACCCCATCAAAAAGTGGGCGAAGGACATGAACAGACACTTCTCAAAAGAAGACATTTGTGCAGCCAAAAAACACATGAAAAAATGCTCACCATCACTGGCCATCAGAGAAATGCAAATCAAAACCACAATGAGATACCATCTCACACCAGTTAGAATGGCAATCATTAAAAAGTCAGGAAACAATAGGTGCTGGAGAGGATGTGGAGAAATAGGAACACTTTTACACCGTTGGTGGGACTGTAAACTAGTTTAACCCTTGTGGAAGTCAGTGTGGCGATTCCTTAGGGATCTAGAACTAGAAATTCCATTCGACCCAGCCATCCCATTACTGGGTATATACCCAAAGGACTATAAATCACGCTGCTATAAAGACACATGCACACATATGTTTATTGCGGCATTATTCACAATAGCAAAGACTTGGAACCAACCCAAATGTCCAACAATGATAGACTGGATTAAGAAAATGTGGCACATATACACCATGGAATACTATGCAGCCATAAAAAATGATGAGTTCATGTCCTTTGTAGGGACATGGATGAAATTGGAAATCATCATTCTCAGTAAACTATCGCAAGAACAAAAAACCAAACACCGCATATTCTCACTCATAGGTGGGAATTGAACAATGAGAACACATGGACACAGGAAGGGGAACATCACACTTCGGGGACTGTTGTGGGGTGGGGGGAGGGGGGAGGGATAGCATTGGGAGATATACCTAATGCTAGATGACGAGTTAGTGGGTGCAGCACACCAGCATGGCACATGTATACATATGTAACTTACCTGCACATTGTGCACATGTACCATAAAACCTAAAGTATAATAATAATAATAATAAAAAAAAAAGAAAGGAGCTGAAATGCCGCTTGTCAGTTCAGCGGGCCCCCACCCAACCGACTACCCCTGAGCCCTCCGTCGCCGCGGGTGCGATACCGCCTCCGCCCGTCCGCCCGCCTGCCGCACTCCGAGCCCCGCGCCTACCTCCCACCGGTGCCCACTCTGTGTCTTTTTATTGGAAAGTTTAGTTTAGTTATATTCAATCTTATTATTGATAAGTAAGGATGTATACTTTTGCCTTTTAAAATTTATTTTCTGGTTGTTTTGTGGTCTTCCTTCTTTCCTTCCTGTCTTCCTTTCAGTGAAGGTGATTTTCTCAGGTGGCATATTTTAATTTCTTGCCCTTTTTTGTGTATTTGTTGTATGTTTCTATTTGAGGTTGCCCTGTGGCTGGCAAATAATAATCTGCAACTCATTATTTTAAACTGATAACAACTGAACACTGCAAAAACAAACAAGCAAACCTGCAAACAAGCAAGGAGAAAACTAATAAATAAAAACTCTACACTTTAACTTTGTCCTGCAGCTTTTTAACTTTTTGTTATTTCTATTCATATCTTATTATACTGTCCATGTATTGAAAAGTTAAAGTTGTTATAGTTATTATTTTGATCAGTTTATCTGTTAGTCTTTCTATTCAAGATATTAATAGTTTATACACTGCAATTATAGTGTTATAACATTGGTGTTTTTCTGTGTACTTCCTACTACCAGTGACTTTTCTATCTTTTGATCATTTCTTATTGCCATTAATGTCCTTTTCTTTCAGATTGAAGAACTCTCTTTAAGATTTCTTTTTTTTCTTTTTTCTTTTTTTTGAGATGGGGTCTCGCTCTGTCGCCCAGGCTGGAGTGCAGTGGCGCGATCTGGGCTCACTGCAAGCTCCACCTCCTTGGTTCATGCCATTCTCCTGCCTCAGCCTCCTGAGTAGCTGGGACTACAGGCACCTGCCACCACGCCCGGCCCCCCTTTAAGAATTCTTGTGGGACAGGTCTGATGATTAAATCCTTAAGCTTTTGTTTGTCAGGGAGAGTCTTTATTTCTCCTTCATGTTTGAAGGAAGGATATTTTCACTGGATATACTATTCTAGGATAAAAGTGTTTTCCTTCAGCACTTTAAATGTCATTCCACTCACCTTGTCTTGGCCTGTAAAGGTTCCACCGAAAAGTCGGCTGCCAGATGTATTGGGGCTCCACTGTTGTTTCTTTTCTCTTGCTGCTTTTAGCATTCTTTCTTTATCCTTGACTTTTGAGAGTTTGATTATATGATGCCTTGAGGTAGTCTTATTTAGGTTGACTCTGCTTGATGTTCTATAACCTCCTTGTACTTGAATATTAATATCTTTCTCTAGGTTTGGGAAGTCTTGTTGTTAACCCTTTGAATCAGCTTTCTACCCCTATCTCTTTCTCTACCTTCTTTTTAAGGCCGATAACTCTTATCTTTGCCGTTTTTGAGGCTATTTGCCAGATCTTATAGGTGTGCTTCATTGTTTTTTTATTCTTTTGTCTCCTCTGACTGCATTTTCAAATAGTCTGTCTTCAAGCTCACTAGTTCTGCTTGATCAATTCTGTTGTTAAGAGACTCTGATGCATTCTTCAGTATGTCAATTGTACTTTTCAATTATGAAATTTCTGCTTGATTATTTTAATTTATTCCAATCTCTTTGTTAAATTTATCTGATAGGATTGTGAATTTCTTCTTTGTGTTATCTTGAATTTCACTGAGGTTTCTCAAAACAGCTATTTTGAATTCTTTGTCTGAAAGGCACATATCTCTGTCTTTCCATGATTGATCCCTGGTACCTTATGTTGGCTGAGGTCATGTTTTCCTGGATGGCCTTCATGCTTATGAATATTCATCAGTTTCTGGGTATTGAAAATTAGGTATTTACTGTAGTCTTCACAGTCCAGTCTGGCCTTGTTTGCACCTGTCATTCTTTGGAAGGCTTTCCAGGTATTTGAAGGGACTTGGGTGTTGTGATCTAAGTTTTTGGTCACTACAGCCATATCTGCATTAGGGGCACCCCAAGCCCAGTAATGCTGTAGCTCTTGCAGACTTTTAGAGGAAGAACCTTGGTGGTCTTGGATAAGATCTGGATGAATTCTCTGATTTACCAGGCAGAGACTCTTCTCTTCCCTTACTTTCTCCTAAACAAACCGAATCTCTTTCCTGTGCTAAGCTGTCTGGAGCTGGAGTAGGGATGACACAAGCACAACTGTAGCCACCACAATGGGGACTGAACTGGGTCAGATGTGAAACCAGCAAAGCAGTGGGTCTTGCCCAGTGCCCATGGTATCCACTGCCTGGCTACTGCCTATGTTTGCTAAAAGCCCTAAAACTTTACAACCAGTAGGTGGCAAATCTGGCCAGCCTTGAGTGCTTCCATTCAGGACAGCGAGCTCCCCCTATCTCTGGGCAGGTCCAGTGATGACATCTGTGACAAGGACCTGGAGTTGGAAACCTTAAGAATCTACCTGGTGCTCTCTTCTACCGAAGCTGTGCTGGCACCCATGCTGCAAGACAAAGTTCTTCTCACTCTTCCCTCCCCTTTCCATAACCAGAGGAATCTCTCTCCATGGCCATTACCACCCCAGTCCTGTGGTGAGTACTCCCTGGCTATTGCTGATGGTTCACTCAAGGCCCAAGGGTTCTTCTGTCAGCTTGTGGTCAATGCTGCCAGGCCTGTGTCTCTCCCTTCAAGGGGAGTGTGCTCCCCTCTGTCCCAGGGCAGGTCCAGAAATCTCATCTAAGAGTCACAGCTTAGAATTGGGAGCCCCAAGAGGCTGCTTGTTGTTCTGCCTCACTGTGGCCCAGCTGGTACCTAAGCTCAAGACAAAGTTTGCTTCACTCTTACTGTTTGTTTCCTAAAGCAAAAAGAGTCTTTCCCCCTAGCTACCACAGCTGGGAATGTGCTGGGTCACAAGCCAGCACATCTTTGAGTCTCACTCCAGCCCATGATGATTACTGCCTACCATTGCTGATTATTCAGTGACCAAGGGCTCTTCTTTAGAACTTTCAAGTTTTGGGCATATAGGTGGTTTTTAGTTATATGGATAAGTTCTTTAGTGGTGATTTCTGAGATTTTGGTGTACACCAAACAGTGTACACTGTAGCCAATATGTTGTTTTTTTATGCCTCACCAATCCCAATCCTTCTCCCTGAGTCCCTAAAGTCCATTATATCATTCTTATGCCTTTGCATTCTCATAGCTTAGCTTCCACTTATAAGTTAGAACATACGATATTTGGTTTTCCATTCCTGAGTTACTTCAGTTAGAAAATGGCCTCCAGCTCCATCCAAGTTGCTGCAAAGGCTATTATTTCATTCAGTTTTATGGCTGAGTAGTATCCCAAGGTATATATGTACCACATTTTCTTTATCCACTCGTTGGTTGATGGGCATTTAGGTTGGTTGCATATTTTTATAAGTGTGAATTGTGCTGCTATAAACATATATGTGCAGTGTCTTTTTCATGTAATCACTTTTCCTCTGGGTACTCAGCAGTGGGATTGCTGGATGATTGGTAGTAGCTCTATTTTTAGTTCTTTATCGCCATAGTTTCCATAGTGGTTGTACTAATTTACATTCCCACTAGTAGTGTAAAGTGTTTCCTTTTTACCACATCCACACCAACATCTATTATTTTTTGATTTTTAAATTATGACCATTCTTGCAGGAATACGGTGATATTGCATTGTGGTTTTAATTTGCATTTCCCTTATAATTAGTGATGTTGAGCATTTTTCCCGTATGTTTTTTGGCTGTTGGTGTATTTTCTTTTGGGAATTGTCTATTTATGTCCTTTGCCCACTTTTTGATGAGATTATTTGTTTATTTCTTGCTCATTTGTTTGAGTTATGTGTAGATTCTGGATATTAGTCCTTTGTCAGATGCATAGTTTGTGAATATTTTCTCCCACTCTGTGGGTTGTCTGTTTACTCTGCTGATTATTTCTTTTGCTGTGCAGAAACTTTTTAGTTTAATTAGGTTCCATTTATTTATTTTTGGTTTTGTTGCATTTGCTTTGACTAAGGGCTCTTTAGTCAGCAGGTAATGAAACCTGCAAAGACTAGATCCTTCCCTTGAAGGCAGTGGGTTCCCTTCTGGCCCAGGATGTGTCTAGAAATGTCTGGGAGCTAGGCCTAGAATGGGGGCCTTGGGACTCTGCCTGGTGCCCTATCCTACTGAGGCTGCACAGGTACCCAAGTTGCAGGACAAAGTCCTCTTTACTCTTCCCTCTCCTGTTCTCAAGTGCAAGGAAGGATCTCTTCCTGGAGCTGTGAGGTGTGCTGGCTAGGGTTGGGGGAGAGGTGGTGCAAGCACTTCCTTGGCTACTCTGGCTGGTGGCCCACTAGGTCACGTGCCCCTAAGTTTAACTGCTGCAAGCCCAGCATAACATTAGCACTTGCCCAGGAATGGAACACAGGTTTCAACCTCTGGGATGGGTAATTCCCCTCTGGCATGGGCTGGTCTAAATGTCCCCTCTGTAAGCGCCAACTGAGTTCTGCACGGTGTTGCTTTCCACAGTGATAGGGCAGTGCTGAGTTCCAATGCAAAGTCACACAATCACTGCACTCTGTCTCCCCCAAGCACACAGATTCTCTCTTATACAAGGAGGCAACTCCTGAGGGATGCGAGAGGGGTGGCACTGGTGATTCAAGACTGTCTTTCCTACCCTCGTCAATGCCTCTTTCAGTAATGTGAAGTTAGAACCAGATACTGTGATTGCTCACCTGATTTTGCTTCTCATGAAGATGCTTTTTTTGTGTGTGGATAGTTGTTCAATTTGGTGTTCCTGTGGGGAGGACAATTGGTGGGAGCTTCTGTTCAGCCATCTTCCTCCCCTATGAAAAATTAAATTAAAAAAAGTCTTCCATATTTTCCTTGAGTCTTTTTAAATTTCATAATTTAATATTTAAATATTTAATTTGTCTAGAATTTATTGAGTCGTAGGTCTAGCTTTGCTTTTTTTTCTTAACAGCTAGCTGTTTGACACAACCATTTAAAGAACAAACCTAATTTAATTAGCTTGATTTAACCATTCTACAATGTATAAATATATCAAAACATTATGTATATCATAAATACATAAATTTTTGTCAATTAAAAACATTAAAAAGAAAAAAGAAAAAGAAAATACTGTCCATTTCCTCCATTAGCTTGAAATGCCATCTTGGTGTTACATACTAAATTTCCATATATACTTACATCTTTTATTTTGGCACAACACATTCCCAATTTTGTAAAGAAAATTTATTTCCTTTTGCATAGAAAAGACAGAGGAAAAATACATTGTCATGTTTATCTCAAATAAATGAAGTAGAGCCTTGATAGTGAGCCTAACTGGGCTGGCCTATGATGTTTTCCCAGTGTTTTAACCTATTATTTCTGTGGCAGATTCTGAAACCAATAGAAAATTAATATCAGATGATGCTTTAGTCCTTAGGGCTCTTGGTTGAAAGTAAAACAGAAATGTCTTAAATTTAATGGTAAAAATTTTGTAAATTCTCTGCATACTGTCACTTCTGACAGGTCAGTATGTAGTGAAATACTTCAGTGTGATGAAACCAGTGTAACAGTCAAGTTAGTTGGAATACACTCACTTTCCTTAGTTAAATCTCACATTATTTGAAAATGTTAGTTTATTACTAAAAAATCCATGCTAGCCTACAAGGCAAATAATAGCCTACTAAATATAACAGACCCCAAACATCCCTGTAATTCTACAAATTAAGGGTTTCATGCATAGAGAACCCCTACCATGGTCAAGGAATCCAAATTAGTTATTTTTGCATGCCTTTCTAAAACTGAGTCCTTGAGGAGGCAACAGAAATTAGTGATGTTGAGCGCTAATAGTACTAATCCCACTAACAACCCTCCAATTTTAAAAATAATTGGGTACTTCTTCAGTTTTCTGTGTGGCACTCAAAGTTCACAGCTCCTTAAATACTTATCTAACACCATTCTTGGGCGGATCTTTAAGAGTTACCCTTCCTACTCCCCAAACACCAGAACTAAGCCACAAAAGAAACAGTAACAGAAGTAAGATCCTATGGTTTTACAGAGTGGCTTCTTTAGAATTGATGTTAGGTAATATTCTAATTCATTTTTTTTTGCTGAGCAATGATAGTTGTTGAGGTAACTCAAAATTCCCATCCACTTAACGAACTCTTTTCACCAGCAAATACAACAAGACCAAAATCAGATCATCAGCCCAGTGGTTTCCCTGTAAACTCCTTGGCTAGAAGATGAGATAATTAACTGGATCTCTTTTCATATAAAAAACAGCTTCTATTTTGGAGAGGTGAATTTGTTCAGCAGATCTTGTTTGCTTTTTGTACTAGGTTTGATGGAGCCAAACTCCAATTACCTATCAATATTTCTCAGTTGGAGATCTGATGGTTCCTTATGATTTCGTTGAAGGAAGCATCTTCAATTACCTTATTATCATAAATATTAAGAGGAATGTACATGTTGACTTTTTGCCCATCTAATTCATTTGGGTGTCCTGTTGGGCCAACTGATAACTTGTCAGTAGGCTATCTTTCAAATTCTTTAAATGTTGAATGGAGAAATGTCATGCCTTATTTAAATCTTTCCAAATATGTTCCCTCGAACTATATCTTTCATGGTTGTTGGTAAAGAATAATTAGATGGGATTGAAAGTTGTATATACTCTTCCAAAGATAGGCTATATACAGTGTTTCAGTTATCTACTGCTATATAACAAACTAGCAAAAAGTGTGGTGAATCAAAACAGTTAATTACTGTTTCACAGTTCTGTACCTTGATTGTGCTTATCTCAGCAATTTTCACCTTCTTTCATGCAGTTGCAGGCAGGTAGTGGCGCTGGAGTCATCTGAAGTTCAACTGGGCTGGACATTCAAGATGGCTTCTTCCCTTGCATGCCTGGAGCCTCATTGTGGATGGCTGGAACAGTTGGCCACTGGCCAGGTGAATCTCTGACTGGTCAAATTTATGAAATAGGAGACATGGTTAAATCCATCTTTAGGAAACTTATTCTTATCTGTCTGTGATTTCAAGCCCCCCTCCAAGTTTTATGCACTTAAAAACCAACACTTTGTAAGGTCTGAGAAGCCTTTTAAGCAGATTGGAAGACAGGCACTCTGTAATAATGTGCAATGTCTTTTCTTGTTGCTTAGAAGGGTATGCACAAATTTTTACTAATACTGCAAACTCAAGCCTTTGGCACAATGTTCTTCAGTGTTTAGATATTTGTATTTGTTTCATTAAAAATTAAGAAAATTTTCCTATGAATCCCAGATGAGCTTACCCTTTAAAACATTTCTAAAAATAAGAAGCATGTCTTAATTGTTCCTTTGATATACTGTTGGAAATTAGATTGTAGCTGTATAGAATTTAATTTTTTCATATTCAGTTATTTTTCTTAATTGTCTCAATTTTTGCTTGCAAGGAACCATATGTATGCAAATTACTTATTTTCTCTAGATCTTGAAATCTAGGTTATTTGTACCGTTTTAAACCCATTAATTTTTTTTTATGTGTTACTGAAGAGTATCCTGTGGTTTTCACTGTAATTTTTCTCCAGGACACAAGTTAATTGATGCCTGGAGGAATTAAAAAAATAGATATAAATATGCTACATTATAATTCAGTATAAGTTTAGTATCCAATCTCTGCCTGACTGCTGGAGTTGAGACATAAATCTTCTGCTTCAGTGCTCCTCCAGACTCAGACTGGAATGTACAGTATTAGCTCTCGTTCTCAGGCCTTTGAACTACACCGCTGGCTTTCCTGGGTCTCCAGCTTGCAGTGGGACTTCACGGGATTTCCCAGACTCCATAATCAATTCAGTAACACTGAATCTAAACCAGATAAGGCAATTTCAGCTCTTAAGTCAGACCCCAGGATTGGCATGCCAGGTTCAAAACTGAGATGCTCTTCTGAAATTGTCTTTGTTAAGAAGTTGAGATGCCTGTGGAAGCTCAAGCCAACAGGAGATACCTAGCAAGTGTGCTGCTATTTGAACCTTAAGCCTTTATGGGAATTGTGTTGGAGGTTTACATTTGAATGAACGTAGACTTTAGGGAGCAGAGTTGAAACACTGTTGAATGAATGTAGCCTTTAGGGAGCAGAGTTGAAACACTGTTGGATGAAAACACAAGAAAGATTGAGGAGAGCAACAGGAAGCCAGCATTTCAGAGATATTTGGAAGTTGAGAAGCCTTCAATGTTCACTGAGGAGGACTTGTCAGAAATGAAAAATTGGGATAGTAGGGTGTCTCTGGAGCCAGGAGAACAGAACAATGGTTTTTACACTGTGCTCCCCAAAGTCCCACTAGGGGTTACCACATTTTGTAATAGCAGAGAGGAGTAAATAGATGTGACTCTATGCCTCTCACTAAAATCAGAGCTGTGAGTACACTAAAAAATCACTCCAGTGACTTTCATCTTTGATTACAAGTATAAAAGATGAAGAAAATTTTATTCACTCAACCTTATCTTAGGAGAAAACTGCCTGATTGCAGGAAGACAGACAAATCTCAAAAGCATGCTCCAACAAAATAAGATGCTAACTGAACTACTAAGCAGGAGAAAAAGAGAGAAATTGTTTTGTTTCTGAAAAGAAAGAAGAAAAGAAAGAATGAACAAAGAATTAAGGGAGAAAAATGGGTAGCAAAAGAGAAGGCAGATCTTATGGTGTGATTCTATGACTCAGATATCATCAATAATGTTTCTACACATACATATCTTTTTCTTTAAATAATGGATAAAGGTTCTGAATTTTATGTTGTGCTAATATAGAGCAAAATAGAGAGATTTGGGCTAATATAGAGCACAAATTTTATGTTGTGTATAGAGCAGATATTTGGAGAAAGTCCCATGATTATGTAATATTTGGGAATTCAAAGAGATCGTGAAGAGGCTTTGAATTTTCACAGGCCAAGTGTATTTGAAATAGGACTTTTTATAGTAGCTCTGACCAGCAGAACTCTAATATGAGCCACAAAACACAAGCCACATATGTAATCTTAAATGTTTTGTAGTTGTCACATACAGTTTACATGCCCCAACATTATAATCTTCACACCTGAATAATTTTTTTTCTAATATGTTTCACCTTAGTGGATGACCACCACTATTCTTAAAATTAAGTAAATTATATACCTGGGAGAATTTACTGTCTCCCTCACTCATCCCACACCATCTTCATAAATTAACGAATCCTCCCAAATACTTTTTAAATTTACCCCCTGTGGTAGACACAATAATGGCTCACCAAAGATGTCCACATCTTAATCCCTCAAGCCTGCGAATATATTTCCTTAGATGGCAAGAGAAGATTTTGCAGGTGTGATTAAGTTGAAACTCTTGAGATAAGGAGGTTATTTTGGATTATCTGGATGAGCCAAACCCAATGTAATCACAAGGGTCTTTGTAAGAGGGAAGTGGAAGTATCACAGACAGAGAAGGTGATGTAACAACAGAGAAAGAAGGCAGAGGGACTCAAGGAAGAGGCCTTGAGCCGAGGAATGCAGGAAAACTGGAAAAAACATTGAAATAGATTTACTTCCCTAAGATAAAAAGAAACACAGCTCTGCTGACATTTGGGTTTCAGCCTCATAGATCCATTTCCGACTTCTGACTTCCAGAACTAGGACACCTAGGTGTGATAAGGTGGGGAGGAGGCAGAGATTGTTCTTTTGCATGCCTAATGTTTGCTTCCATGTAAGAGCTACACTAAAGAAATACTCCTGGCCTCCTTCTAGAACAGCAGTGTCTTAATCTTATTGGCACACCTGGATGATACCAAATTATTCTTTTAAGGAAATCAATGTATCACTAAAAATGCATAGAAAAACATCTGGCAATAACATTTCAGGGCTGTGGAGCTACAGTATAAGTACATATGCGTTGGTGTGCACACACCTGACTTTTATGTTTGGAACTGAAGCCAGCCATCTTCCCTAGGACAAATCTTTAATCTGCTAAAGAAACACAAGAACAGGATTTACTTTCAGCTAGTCATTTATAATGATTCAGTTTTCTTCACTTGATCAAAGGAATATAATCTAATACTTGAAAAATGGGGTCAAAACAGCATTGTGAGGAAAATATTTACAGCAAATATTTATAATTGTATAAGAATCATTCTTTTTTAAATTCAAATTGTGTTTTAGCTTTAGAAGTCTTTACTAGAGCTTTTAAAATCACAATTAAATATTTGAGACCCTATGTAACCCCCCAAATTAAAAATAGTATATTAGTTGTTTTAAACAATATTCATCACTTTTACTTTTTGTTATAATAAATTTATGTATGTAAAAATTTAAATGTACAGCACATGTAGTTTGTGTGTGTGTGTGTGTGTAGCATTATAAAAATATGAGGAAAAATTTTACTTAGTATAAAAACATGTATATATAAATAAGTGTACAGGAGAGTTTTTGAATTAAAATCTGCTTTACATAATACCATTTTGAATGAAAATTATGGATATCGATTCCCTGATTAAAGGACCTCTGTCTTCTCAAAAAAAAAAAGTTTCATGTCATGGCTGGTTTTGAATCACCTGGAAGAAAGGACTTTTTTTGTAAGAATTAAACTGCATGTTTTACATTTGTGCTGATCATGCCACCTTTGCTGCCATCTGGTTTGATGTGATATCCAGCCTATCTAATTCCAGCACCTGGAAGTTTAAAGTGCTTTCTTTCTAAAGAAAAATAATGCTCCATCTACATCTATAGGCTTTGTCAGATAGGGGAGCACATGTTATAAGAAACATTTACCAAAGAAAGATTGAAAAATTCCAAGGATTTATTCCTAAATTAGGTTCTAATGATCACTCTCCCTTTCCAGTTCATCTCTGAGATTTTTCCCAGATTTGAGCACTTTGGTTAAAAATTAAAAAAAAAAAAAGCCCAGCTAAACAACTATGTTGTTCCAAACACTTGCTAGCTATTCTGTTCTGTGGCCAATATTTCCTTGGTCACCACATCAGTGCAAGCATGATTTAACTGACAGTTAAAATAGTGATATTTATAAAGACTCTATGTTTAGAGGATAAGACATTGATAGTACACCAATGATTTTGAACATAGGCTCTGGAGAGAGCTAGATGCTAATTTTGACTCCTTAACTTAACCATCTGACCTTGAACTAGTTACTTAGTCTCTAGACCTCGATTTCTTCATCTGCAGAATGTGAATAATGAGTGTTCTTGTGCAAATTAAATGAGATATGTATTTATACTAGACATTGTCATTTTTTCCTTCAGATCCACTGTCCACCTGCTACTCCTTGGTCTCCCTTCCAAGGAAGCTGACCTGCATGGACCACTAGAGGCTCCCTTGTCCTTTGCTTTTTTTTTGGTTTAGCCAGTAGGGTGCCCAGACAGATCAGAGGGAGGGCTGAGAGCGAGGTTGGGGATTTATCCTGAATGCTTGCCCTGCAGCATTGCCTTAGGCTGTCACTATTCCTCCCCAGAAGCTTTCTAGGAGACTCTCTCCTTCTGTGTTCTGGAAAGCTACTCCCTACCCTCTTCCCTTCAGGCTTAAGGACAGGTAACAGCCCTGCCATTACTAGCTCCAGGGCACAGCATCATCTCTACAACCTGCCACATCTTTGCAAATAATCCCTTTATTAAACTTTCCTAAGAAAACCCCAATTTAACCATGTCTCCTTGTTTTTTTTTTTTTTTTTTCTGGGATGTTGATTGGTACAATATGTGTTTATCATACTGCCTTGCACATAATAATGTCCGACACAGTGATATTTATCATTAAGAAGACTGAAAACATGTCATCATTCTTACAATATCTATACAACTGGTATGCTGAACAAGTGTGGTGCTTGGATTGTGACAACAACACAGCTTAAATAAAAATAATCTTACCACTGTGTGTTTAAACTTCATTTGGTGATGATAACTTCCTCTCCCTGGGGGAAAACTCTAGAAGTCCCATGATTTCTCTACTCATTCTTTTTTTTTTTTTTTGGATGAGCACTGGGACTTTATTACACAGCACGGCACTCGTGACAACGGGAGGGGTGGACAGAAATACAGGTCGGAACATGCCACAGTCCAGGGACGGCTGGTCATTCAGAAAGTACGTGTTTCCAGAACACTCAGTAGTAAGACCGTCTGGAGTTGTTCCGGGGGGTTGGGCCGGAAGCGGTAAGCCGGCATCATCCTCTTGAGGAAGGCCTAGTTCTCGTCGTCTTCCTTGGAGAGAGCGGCTGGCCGGTCAATACCGAAACCGGCGCCAGCCACTGCGGTGGTGCCCTTGTTGACCGGGTTCTTGATGCCCTGGCTCGCCGAGGCCCTCACCCTCATCAGCATCTAGTAGCCGATGTTCTCCTCGGTCAGCTTGAATTTCTTGTACACCGAGTAGTCAGGCTCGCGACCCTCCTTCAAGGCCTTGAAGGTCTCCATAAACTTCTCCAGCCTGTCTGGAGGCAGGAAGTCTCCGATGAAGTGCTTGTCTCGGCTCATCTTCGTCAGCTGCTCGGCCCATTCCCTCGTCTTGTTCATCTCCATGCGCTGCAGCTGGTGCTCCCAGGTGCGCAGCTCGCTGTTCACCTCCTCGTCGCTGTGGTAGCCGTGCTGGTGCTGCTGCACCGCCTTCTCCCACAGCAGCTGCATATCCTGCATGGCCCGCTTGTGCTGCATGATCATGTCGTACATCTGATGCATCTCCTGCTGGTCCTTCAGCTGCTGATTCTGGGAGCACGATAGCTCCGTGAGGCCCGCTAGACCCACGGACTTCCCGTTCTCATAGCCGAGCCCCTTGAGGTCCTGAACTGACAGAGGTGAGGGAGAGGCATCCACGTCCCTCTGCACCAGCTCAGCAGGTAAGAGCTCTATTTTGTTCTCTTCAGGCCTCCACCGGCTCTTCGGCTTCCTCTTGACGGTGGCTGCGGAGGCTGGCTCTCCGGGGGCGCCTGAAGCGGGGATGACGGGGGTGGGCACAGGCGAGGACGAGGCGGGGCAGGTGGTTGTCGGGGGCGAGGGCCCTGACAGGGCCTCAGGAGGGGACCTGCGCTTCAGGCCGGGGTCTGGTGCCATGAGGGTGCCTGTGGAGCCGGCATTGGCTTTCCGGAACTCCTCCAGTTTCTGTCAGTAGCAGTTGGACGCTTGGCTGTTGGGCTGGCTAGTACAGAAAGCTGAAGGCCTGGTTTTCGCGGTTGTTCTGGAGGGCGATGGTTTCCACCTCGGGATCCCCGCCCGCTATGAACCCGGCCAGCTTTTCTGCAAGGTTCTTGACCTCTTCGTCCTCTGGGGGTGAAACTTTCTGAGAGGCTGCCTGCGACTTCTGCCCTTCCTTTCTTATCTCAGCCACCTCCTTTCTGTAGTAGAGGAATTGCCTGCTATTCTTACCGTGCAAAAATGGAAACGCCAGGTTATCCTTGTAGTCCTCCATAGTCACTTTTTCTAACTCGGGGCCTGCTTCTGCCACAAAGGGGCCAATTTCTCTATCACTTTCCGAGTCTCGACTCCCTCTGGGGGTGAAACTTTGATCTCCAGCCACTGCTTCTAGTCCTCCTCCTCACCCTCGTCGTGGGACTGGAAGACACTCGGGCGGTGAGCCACAGGCAGCTGCTTGGCATGCGAGTAGCTCTTCACCGGCCTGGCGGGTTGGCCAGCCCTAGGCCTGTCCGCCTGCTGATGAGGAGGGATCTCTTCCCGGCGCAGGAGGTAGGCGTGCTGGGAGGGGCACTGGGCGCCCTGGCATTGGGGGTGGGGGGCATCTGTGCTGGTCTGTGCCGTCTGCAACTTCAGAAACTGCTGCAAGAAGCTACCGTCGTTGGCAAACTTGTTTGAAACGCAGGAAGAGTTGTGTGCATTTGTGATTTCGCCGGGATGTGGGGACTGTGGGCTGGCCACCTCATTCTGCTTGGCTTTCTGTTCCATTTTGGATCCAATTTCCCCTTTCTTCTGAGCGATGAGCTAGCTGTTCCTGGTGAAGGATGTTCATGTTCATTTTTCCAGATTTAGGGGGAGAAACCCCAAACCACTGGTTAGTCTTTCCTGCAACATCCCGGTTGTCCATCTTGAGACTCATCCAGTCCCACAGTCTCTCTGCTCAGTCTCATGTGACAATCCTATAGTCACTTTAGGACATGAACACACTCACAATTCAGTAATTAGAATGTCCTGACCATGGGATAACAAAGATCTGACCTTGGTCCCCTCTTCTCCTGTTTCCCAGGTTTTACCTGCTCCAGGCTGCTGCCTGCTGGAGGGACAGGGTGAGTTCCTGGCTCTCTCTCATCTCACCTCCTTCCTATCTTGCAAACTGCTGTTTTGGAACTGCCAGTGTTAAGGGTAGGAGAGAGCAGAGGTGTAGGGGAGGGCACTGCTTGGCTAGGAAGCTTCAGCTTCTCTGGACATATGGATGGTTAAAGCTGATGCTCCAGGGTGGATCTGAAGATGATGAAGCCGATGCTTCTCTCTTGGGTTCTTCTTGAGCTCTTCAGAGGTTTCTTACTGGGCCCTCTCTTACGCAGCTCCCTGGACTCAGATGGATTGCTTCCTGGGCATCCACCACACACCTCAGCCTCTTTCTGCTCTTCCTTCCTGTAAATAGTCCTGTTGACTGAGAAGGAGGATAACCTCTCCCTGACACTCTGTCCCTCCTGACACACACCTGAGGTGAAACACAAAGCATCATTTGGCTCAGTCCTGATGCCGTAGTGATCTCTTGGCTTCTCCATCCAAGCAGTTAATGAGCTTCCAGACTTCCTAGTCCCCAGACCACTTGAGCTTCATCAGGCTAAGTCAGGCACCAGTCTTTCATGTCTCCAATAGCAGGGAGCACATTTCCAAGCTGTTGCAGGGGTTCCCTGAGACTCCCCAACTAGGTTTGGGGATAGAAGGCAGCATACCTCAACCCATCCTCTAAAGTATTAGAAATGAGGAGAGGAGAGCCCTCTCCAAAGAGATCTTGTCACCATATCCTCAACCTACCAGTGTCTCCAATCTCTTTTATGTCCTTGACTGGACTGAGGGATCCAAGAGTCAGAAACAAGTTCTGGTAGGGCTCTTACTTGGTATATAGCTGCATAAGATATTTGGTGTGTGATGTCTGTCGTATCAGCCTCATTGCAGAAACACATATTTGACAATATTAGCCAAAATTGTTTAGTGTTTTTTATTTTTTAGAACAAAACCTTAATAATTGGGACATGGCTAGAAGAAGAGAGTTTTTTGATTAGTTTGACAATGGTATTTACATTATTTTTCTTCTGCCTGCATTTGTCTTTTTTCTATAAATTCGAACATAGGATAGAGAGCTAGAACAAGGGCGAAAGTGGGGAGTGATAATACTACAAGCATCTAGAATGACTGATATTGACATCTGGTGCTAGATGCTATAGGGGAGGCATAGACACAGGGAGGGGGCATCCTGCACTCTGGGATTTATTATGCAAAGGGAGAATCTCTTATAATGTAAAGGGAGATACTTACAAAGTAGAAGGGAATCGGTGACTTGATTGTGGTGATGGTTGCACAACTCTGTGAACATATTAGGAACCATTGGATTAGTCATTTTAAATGGGTACATTGTATGATATATAAATTACATCGCAATAAAGCTGTTAAAAAAGAAAAGTAAGACAAAGTGGGAACTAAGAGAAAAGAAAGGGTTCATTCAATCTGGAGAGTCTGGGGCCAGAGCACACTATTGTTATATGAGTCTCTAGGTCACAGAAGATCAAAAGAAGAGGTTGATGTAAAACCTGGCTCTTTTTGTGGGATCAGTGTGTAGCTCAGCTGATAAAAGAGACTTCCCTGAAACCCCTTTAAGCCTGCAAGCACCATCTCTGCATTTTTTTCTCTAGTGGCTAAACAATGATGGAGAAGGGCCTGCCTTTTCTTACAGCTGGATGTGGCAAGCAGCCATTTCACCTTATAGACTGGTAAAAAGTTGAACTGAGACCACAGACACAATGATTGTGGAGTCTGTTTGCCATCCCAGGCTGTCAGTAGAAGAAGCAGGGTGTTAGAGAGAATGAGGGGATAAGACACAGAGAGAGCAGTTCAGAGCTCTTAGCATTCTTTGAAGGTGATGTTAAATGTTCCAGGAAACTGAATGCTTTTAGAGAGAGATGGAAGGCTGCATCTGTTGAGAATTAAAGTGAAGAGGTCTGACTCATCTGTGTCTCACAAGAAATTTAAAAACTTTTTCCTTTATTGTGTAAATTTTTAAACACACACAAAATAGGGAGAATAGAATAATAACTTCCCATATAGCCATTGCTCTGAGAGGAGGGCTCCATAACAGTTGAAATAACTACACTTTGCCTTATCCTTTTACTCTGCAAAAATAATTTTCAAAAAAAATAATGACACTGAAACAGAAACGTACTATTTAGTATTCTGGCATAGGTGTCCATTTTAATTTCAGATTATGATAAAATAACTTGTGCAATTTTTTTTTGTTATTCAGTTCGAAGGCATAATATCTTTGATAAATCTAATTGAATGGGTAACTTTATTCTTCCGTTTATATTTTTAAAAATTTTGGCTGGGCGTGGTGGCTCATGCCTGTAATCCCAGCACTTTGGGAGGCCGAGGTGGGCAGATCACAAGGTCAGGAGTTTGAGACCACCTTGGCCAACATAGTGAAACCACGTCTCTAGGAAAAAATACAAAAATTAGCCGGCCTTGGTGGTGCGTGCCTGTAATCTCAGCTATTCAGGAGACTGAGGCAGGAGAATTGCTTGAACCCAGGAGGCAGATGTTCCAGTGAGCTGAGATTGTGCCACTGCATTCCAGCCTGGGTGGACAGAGCAAGACTCCATCTCAAAAAAAAAAAAAAAAAAAAAAAAAAAGGTTTTAAGCACATGGAATTAAATGTATCATTCTCAAATCTTACAACACTTGATTTGGCATGATACCACAAGTTTAATTGCATCAAAGGGCAAACAAGTGATATGCTCAGACTTCCCATTTTGTCAGCATGTAATATCTTTTCTAAATTATTCAGCAGTTGATTACCCAGATTACTTCATTCGTTTTTCCTTTTGCTTCCCTGTGAACTTTTAACTTCAGTCATTCATTCATCAAAGAAGAACTTTGTCAAGAAGGAGAATTAAAGCAAAACAATCTATTTAGCCACTCTGCCACTCTTTTTTTTTTTGGTTTGTTTGTTTTTTGTTTTTGAGACAGTTTCCTGCTGTACTGCCCAGGCTGTAGAGCAGTGGTGTGATCATGGCTCACTGCAGCCTTGAATTCCTGGGCTCAAGTGATCTTCCCACCTCAGCCTCCCAAAGGAGGCTGATAGTGCAGGCATGAGCCACCTTGCTCAGCTATTTTGACTCTTTATCATCTTCAGGAAAATATCTGGAAAAACTAGTAATTAAATCTCCAAAAGGCACTAATCTATAGCAATTTTGCCTCTTGCCTCAAATGGGAGTTTGGAGTTGTCCATGAGAATTAATCCCTGTTAGGGAGGATGATCAACAGGTCAGTGTTAGGGAGCAACATCAGGAGTCTGGAGGGCGAAGACAATGGGATTCCCAGGGTTTACCCCCTTGCAACAGGACCCAGTGGAAAGATGGAGAATGAGAACCTAGGGAGCACTCCCCTTTGCCCATCCTCTCATCACCCCCAGGTAAGGAACTGAAGGTTCTAGTAGGGAAGTTGAGGCTGAACTCTGGTTACATAGTCTGAGTCAATACAGCAGATGCAAGACCATGATAGTGGACTCAGGCCTCAAATCGGAAACCAGGTCTACATTGGCAGATTATTTCTAAATGTCATGAGTCAGTGGGATGAGGCTTTCTCTGATTCCTTAGAAGGTTGGCAAGGCTGAGCATGATTTTCTGTGCCCAGCAAATAAAGTCTAAGGAAGGCTGAGCTTTCTGGTTCTCTTTTTTTTTTCACCAAAAACTTTTTATTGGCCTTTTGGATAGAAACGGGTTCATTTGTCAGGAAGGATGATCCCATCATACTTATGCTGGAAGCAACGCATGATTTCCTCTTTGCTGAGTCTGTGTTTGGCCCCAGTGCAGCCTGTCCTGTGCTTCTTGTCTGTGATGCTGAAACCTGGCCTACCCAGCACCACAGAGAAGTCCAGGCCGTAGATACCAATGCTTGGGTCATATATGATACACAAATCGATGTGTTCCTGGATCCCAAAACCAAAGTTTCTAGTATCTGAGAAGTTATTTTTTCTTAACTCATACTTCTGCACCTTTAGATCCTTCTCCAGGATTTCTTCTGCCTTGGACCCTTGAACTGTGCAGTGGACAGCAATCTTTTCATTTCTCTGCATGCCAGAGGATCTGATTTTATCTAGCTCTGGAAAACACAGGACTCTGCCCTGTGAGCTGCTCCAACGCCTTGGCTGCTCAGGTTAGTCTGTCTCCATTCTCCTCAACACAGATGTTGAGGCAGAGCTTGCAGATGTGAAGTTTCTGCATGGGGTTCTCCTTTTCACCTTGATCCGCCATGATAGAGAACAAGAAGAGCTCAGGTTCTCTTAAAAGAACTTTAGGAAACATCAAATGGGATATATTTTGGGCAGCTTCAGAAGCTCTACATCAGTCTCTGATCAGGCAAGAAATATCTGTATATGAAAAACCTTTAAATAAAATTTGCAGTTCATTCAACTTATGCAGCAAATTATATCCTTGATATTTGGAAAATCCTACAGATGTCTGAAAAGCAGTCTATTGTGGGATAGCCATTAAATTCTAGAATCTTTTAGTAATAAGATTGTATTGGATGGGGCTACCTGTAGGGTAATGACATAATCCTCATTGTGAAATATAAACAACTGCAGAGGCAAGAGCTGCCATCAAGAATTATATGCTCCTAAGAGTGCCAAGTTGCTTTAAATTGTTTCTTCCTTTTACAGTGATACAGAAAGAGAGAAATCCCTTTTAATATCTCCATAAAATATTAAAATGTTGTCAGGGTCTTCTAAAAGCCCCCAAAAATCTGTGCTTTCAGAAGTATGTTAGTCATAGTACTCAGAATCACATAGCTACCACCATGGTGTTCCCATAGACTGGCCACATATCCTTTAAGTAGAGAGAGAATGTGGCCAGAAGTGTTCCTTCTTTTGGTTGCTGGAAATGAAAATGAGAACAATCTTACAATTTCAGCATTAGTCAGCAGGAGCCCCCTTTTTTCCTAAGCATTTCTTTATTTGTGGATTTTCAGAATGGTACAATTTAGAGATTCAAATATGAAGCCTTGCTTTCTCTACCAGAGAAAGGAAAAGATATGGCCCTATCCTGCGGTATATAATCTCCTTCAGAGGAGATTTCAGCTTTATAGATAAGTTAGAATCTCCTTCTCCTTTCCAGAGTTTGATTTCTACAATACACAATATTTTTAGGGCCTGAAAAAAATGACAATGTCCTCTCTTTCCCGAAAAACTTTTTGTAGTGGAAGACCTTTTCTTTACTGTAATATTTTATAAGTGTGGTCTTAGGAGAGAGAAAAATAAGGCAGAGAAAAAAATCATATAAGTAATTGTTCAGAATGTGTCATCTATCATTATTTTCAAATACAAGTCCTGTCCTTGGAGCTGTTCTCTTGTTTCACTGATTTCCTAGAAAAATATGAAAAAGAAGGCAAGCCTGCTTATATAGTTTAAAGTTTCTTATTTCACTTTTCATATCCTGCTGCAGATCACACCCAGCATTTCTGGGACTCCGGGGTGGTGTTTGAACAGATATCCTCTGTTCAATATGTGCTCTATTGTCATTGTTGAGAAGACAATAGTTCCCATGTCTTCTGCATCCAGGTGACACAGGACAGATTGAATGCATCACCAAACAATGCACATCTCCTTTTCTGTGATCATTTATTGTTGGAGAAGGAAGATACTTATTTTTATATTTGAGGGAACTCATGTCCAGAGATGAAAAGTGATACGTTTAGAGGTCAATGGCTAGTTAGCAGTACAGTCAGAATGGCTGCAATGACTGCCCAGATATCTTGACCCTTTGTTTAGTGCTAATTTCCCCATTTTGTATCCATAAGCCTCTTTGGTGGCACACTTTTGTTTGCTCTATCTACCTGAGACTCTGGGTTTCTCATATTGAGGACCTGCTTCCTGCCTTGGCAGAAAGCCTGCCCTGACCTGCTCTTCTGTCAAAGCCTCCTGGCAATCTCCTCGCCTCTGGCTACATGCAGTAGCTTCCTTAAACATCTTGGTGGCTTCCCAATCAACCTCTAGTTCTGGTGCTATTTGTTACCCCTCTTCAATCTGCCTAATTCCCAAATTACTGCTTTGCTTTGTTGCCCAGGCTGGAGTGCATTGGCCCGATCTCGGCTCACTGCAACCTCCGCCTCCCAGGTTCAAGCGATTATCCTGCCTCAGCCTCCCAAGTAGCTGAGATTAGAGGCATGTGCCACCATGCCCTGCTAATTTTTGTGTTTTTAGCAGAGATGGGGTTTTACCATGTTGACCAGGCTGGTCTCGAACTCCTGACCTCAGGTGATCTGCCCTCCTCGGCCTCCCAAAGTGCTGGGATTACAGGTGTGAGCCACTGCGCCTGGCCTTTGTTTTAGCTTTGACCTGGGGAGGGGAAGGAGGGGACACTCATCCTCTTCCTTGTGCAACTAGGAATCTTCTCCTCAAGCTTTCTTTCCCTAGGAGTGGAGAGTGTTTGAGTCTCTTCTGCTCCTCTCTACCTTAGTGCTCAATTCTCCCCAGGGAGGAGAAGGGGTGGAGCTAATTGATCAGGCAATTTTACTAGTGAGTGTGATCAATATGCCTTTTGCTGGGGAAACTGGCTCTGTCCTGCCTCTCTTTGACCTGAGGCGCTGTACCTGCCTCTCTTTGACCTGAGGTGCCGTGGGCCTGCTCACATCTCTGGCCTCTTTTTTTTTTTTTTTTTTTTTTAGATGGAATCTCCTCTGTCACTTGCCCAGGCTGGAGTGCAGTGGTGTGATCTCGGCTCACTGCAAGCTCCACCTCCTGGGTGCGTGCTATTCTCCTGCCTCAGCATCCCGAGTAGCTGGGACTACAGGCGCCCGCCACCACACCTGGCTAAGTTTTTTGTATTTTTCGGAGAGACGGGGTTTCACCGTGTTAGCCAGGATGGTCTTGATCTCCTGACCTTGTGATCTGCCCACCTCAGCCTCCCAAAGTGCTGGGATTACAGTTATGAGCCACCGTGCCTGGCCATCTCTGGCCTCTTAGTTCAGCTCTCTAGCTGCAATGTTCTCCAGGTGATCACCCATGCGGCAGGATGCTGTCTTCCTTGAAGTTGGCTGAGTAAGTGGATTTGGTGTGCTCTAAAGACTGCATTCCCCATAGTTTGGACCAAGATTTGGGAAGAGTCAGGACCATTATTTTGTCCCAAGGCTTAAGATTTATTCTTCCTCACAGTTGACAATTGGGCCCTGTGTGTTGGAAGTTATTAGGTGCTGGCCCAGCCATTAATACAGCAGACACTGTGATTCCTGTTTGGCCATCCATTCTTTGTAGGACTTCTCCATTAGTTAGAACTTTTGTGGGAAGAAAAGTAAGCTTTAGACTCCCAAGTGTCAAAGATCTGCAATGTTGGGTCTTTTCTTCTGGTTACCCGGTTGTCAGGATGAATTGCCTGTCTCCTAAACAATTTTTGGTCTGTCATTAACTCCAGTTTCACTACTCAATTCACATTAATCAAAAAACATTTTGAAAAAATTGATTTAACAAGGAAAATAAATGATGTTTGCTTAATACTTTTATACACTCTTTATCATACTAGCTATTGCATTCAGATTGTCTAGTTTATTACCTGTAACAACATAGTGATGGGATATTAATATACCCATTTTATAGATAACAAAACTTAGGCCCAGAGGGGGGAACTCTCAAAAGGTCATGCAGAGACACTCAAGATATCCCCATTTGTCCAGTACCTATTATGTGCCAGGCATAGACCTAAATGTTTTACAGAGAGTATTTTGTTTATTATTTACCACAGTCCTGCCAGGGAGATATTATAGTCTCTGAGAAATTAACAACTTGCCAAGGAACATATATCAAAGGAAGGATGGAGACAGAACTGGAATTCACATCTTTCTGGCTCTAAAACTGCAAGTTCTTCCTAACATTTCAGGGTGCTTTCCCTTTACAAGTGCTCATTTTTCAACTAGATTTTTGAACTGTTAGGGAGACAAGTTTATTGTTTCAGGCCTGCACAGAATTGATAGTAGCAGTGAGAGTTCAGTTTCTCTCTCTGCCTTCCCATCAACTTCTCTCCCATTTCTGGGAATGGAGACAGAGAATTTAGAAAATTTATAGGTACACCATGTAAGTTTGTTTGGAAAACCCTTCAGATGATTCAAATCTCTTAAAAAAACCTGTACCCTCACCTCTCAGATTTCTGCCCAACGACAAGATCTATGGCTGTCTGTGTGCTCTTAGAGTAAGTGCTGGCTCTCGTATTCCTGGCACATGGCCCTGGTTTGGTACTTCCTGGTGTCTTGTCCCAATCATGGGCTCCTTTGCCACTTACAACCCTCTGGTAAAAGACCAGGTCACTTCCCAGGAAGCAAATTATTTGATTAAGCAAGTATTTATGTAAAATTTGTAATATACACATTTAGAAAAATATCAAATTACTAGCTGCACAAGTTTTGCCTTTTGTTTTTGCATTTTGTAATGTGTTTGATTGTCAAACTTGGAGGAGATTTTTATGGACAGTAGCAACGTTTCCATTGGACGAAAGATTTCTGAAGAGCTTATAAGGAGGTCAATTTGAGTGGTAGGATGTTTCTTACATTTATTTAACAGTAGGCAACACATTTAAAGGTGCAGCAGGTTAACATGTACTAGGGAGAGCAAAGGTAAGAGATTGAAGGGTTCAGGTTGTCTCTGAAGATAAAAATGGGAAGCTTGAAGATGAATTTGAAGTCCCAAGAGAGGGGGAGGAAAAAGTGAGGTGTGAGAAACATGATTCGAACTACACTAGATTTGACTTCTAAAAGTAAAAATGAAGATAATGCCAACATAGCTAGGTTAGGGGCAGTTTATTTGCTTATTTATTATATTCTATCACAAGCTGGTTGCCAGTGGGATAAATACTAAAGAGGAGTTGTACTACATGGCAATTCATTGGATAATCATACTAATAATCTATTTTTCCTAGAATAAATAAATTTATATTTAGACTTATAAAACTGGTTTATTGAACAGTCTGAACTGAGTGTGCATGAGGGACTAGAGTAGTTTTAATTTTTCTTTCCTTATTCCTGCCTTGATGCATCTTCTTTCTAGTCTCATTATTTTGACCCTTTACAACATCTTGGGAAGATTCACAGCATTCTGATTGCTTTGAGTGTTTCAAAAATCTAGTACATGCCAGTTTAATCCACATGAAAACTTTGAACTCATCCTGTGTGACACTCTGCCATGGTCCAAGATTTCAGGACAGTATGGCGGTTCCTCAAAAAACTAAAAATAGAACTACCATATGATCCAGCAATCCTAGTTCTGGGCATTTACCCAAAGGAAAGGAAATCAGTATATCAAACAGACATCTGCACTCCATGTTTATTATAGCACTATGCAGAATAGCCAAGATATGAAATCAACCTAGGTGTCCAACAGCAGATGAACGAATGCATACACACACAATGGAACACTATTCAACCATAAAAAGAGTGAAATTTTGTCATTCATGGCAACATGGTTGGAAATAAAGGACATTATGTTAGGTGAAATAGGCTAGTAACAAAGTTAAATACTGCATGTCTTCACTCAGTATGGAAGCTAAAAAAATTTTGATCTCATAGAAGTAAAAGGTCAAACAGAAAATACTAGAGGCTGGGAAAGGCATGGAGAAGGAGGAAATAGAGACTCCTGTTAAAGGATATAAACTATAGCTAGATAGGAGGAATAAGTTCTAGTGTTGTATAGATGTAGGATGACAATAGTTAACAATAATATATTATATAGTTTCAAATAGCTAGGAGGATATTGAATGTTGCCAACACAAAGAAATGATAAATTTTGGAGATGATGGATATGCTAATTACCCTGATTTGATCACTATACATTACATGTGTCACAACATCACTATGTACTGCTGTGCATACTGGCTCACATCCGTAATCCCATTACTTTGGGAGGCCGAGGCGACAGGATTGCTTTAGGCCAGGAATTTGAGACCAGCCTGGGCAACATGGTGAGACCCACTCTGTGAAAAAATAAAAATAAAAATAAATTATCCAGGCATGGTGGCACGTGCCTGTTGTTCCAGTTACTTAGGAGGCTGAAGCGTGAGGATAGCTTGAGTCCAGGAGTTTGAGGCTACAGTGAGCTATGATTGTAACACTGCACTCTAGCCTGGGCAACAGAGCAAGACCTCATCTCAAAAAACAAAACTAAATAAAACTATATACCCCCTAAATATATACAATTATTGTGTATCAATTAAAAACATGAAAAAAAGGACAATATCCAGTTTGGTGCAAAGAACAAGCTATCTGGATAATAATGTCTAATAGAATATAAGGAATCTGGAGAATAGGAACAGGTCTTCATAAGTGGTTTTATAGTTTGTTTAAAAACAGTTGCATTGGATTGATACCAAGTGAATTCAGTTTATTGTTTAAATGTCTGAAAAATCTGATATAATTAAACTATTTCAATGACATTAATATTTTCAGTATGAAATCATAACTTTAATAAGAAAACAGTTTAAAAATGATATATATGTATAATGCTATTATTGATTGTTTTAATATTCTAAAAGAAGTATAAGAGGGTCTTATGGTCTTATTATAGAAATATGAATTAAACACAAAAATATGGAAAAGGATAAAAAGTTAATTTTTAATAAATAAGAAACAGTGGATGTAGACCATTTTTATTCCATTCATCTATGGATCCACTAATCAATCATTTAAACAACGATTTATTGGGAGGCCACCACATTTTAGATTACAACTAAGTAAAGTCTGATAATCCACAAATCCTGATAATAAAATATGCCCAAGAAGGCCAATTTGTTTTTTCCATTACATCTCTTTTCTGAACTTACTTCAGATTTCTCTTTATAGTCTGTCTATTGCTTGGCCCAAGTGTTGTACCTTGCTCCAGTCTGCTGTGGCCAGTACTTTTGCCTTCAATGCTTTTGGCAAATGTTACCCAGAAAGCCACTCCTCCTTGAGAACACTCTGAGGTGGCTAAACAAAGGCGAGCCACTTTACCAGTTCCTTAGGGGGCCACTACACAGGACAAAATAGGCAATCGTATTTCTTTAAGAACAACTTCTGAGTTGCTCCACCTGGTACTAGCAGTCTGTGCCAGGAGTGTGGGCTGCTATATGAATGGCTACTGCCAGCGTGAGATGTGAGGGATGGCAAGTGGGCAATTTAACATGCTAGGACACTCTCTTACCACAAAGCAGCAGCTTATTTTTTCACCCAGTCTTTAGCTGGTTGTTGAAAGTTTTTGGTTGATTCCAGAATTCTGTAAAGTTATTTCAGTTTTTGCCAGCTCACGAATTGCTTTTGTGGAGGGAAAAAGCCCTGGTGTTCCTACTCCACTGTTTTTGGTGATATCACTTTCATGGGTTTTCCTTAGGAATATGACACTGCAAAGGAAGTTAAAGGTCAGGCCTTCCTGTCTTTTGTCTTTTACTTAGAAGATAGCAATACATGAACTATTCACATTTGTAGAAAGAAAGTCTCATTTAATTAACATTTCTGACCCACACCTTCACCAATTCCTCTTTCTTTTTACAAGGAGAAACACTCTGTCTAATTGGCACCATGGGTAGAAGGCTCCTGTCTGCCTGCTCTAGGCGCCGTTTAAATTTCCCCTTTTATTTTTAGTTGACAAATGATATGCTTTGGCTGTGTCCCACCCAAATCTCATCTTGAATTGTAGTTCCCATAATCCCTACATGTTGTGAGAGGGACCCAGTGGAAAGTGATTGGATCATGGGGGCAGTTTCCTCCATGCTGTTCTCATGATAGTGAGTGAGTTCTCATGAGATCTGATGGTTTTATAAGGGGCTCTTCCCCCTTTGCTTGGCACTCCCTACCTCCTGCCAACTTGTGAAGAAGGTTCCTGCTTCACCTTCCACCATGATTGTAAGTTTCCTGAGGCCTCCCTAGCCATGCAGAACTGTGAATCAATTAAACCTCTTTTCTTTATAAATTACCCAGTCTTGGGCAGTTCTTTATAGCAGCATAAGAACAGACTAATACAGTAAATTGGTACCAAGGTAGTGGACTGCTGCTATCAGGATACCTGAAAATGTGGAAGTGACTTTGGAACTGGGTAACAGGCAGAGGTTGTGATGTAGGATTTTTCTCAGTCATTTTGCCAGCCAGGGACCTCTGGCTGGTGACGCCCCTCACTGGGACTCACTCAGACACGCTACCTGCTGCAGGAGGCACCCTGCCCACTTGCCCGACCTGGGCTGAGTTTGGCTTGCGCACTAGCTGAGCCTGTAGCTGGGCTGGGCATGCCCCAGCCTGCCTCTGTTATAGCTTGGACCTGTGTTCAGTGGTTCCTGAGCTCTTGTCCTGCATCCAAGAAGAATGAGAATACACTGTCAATTGAAGGGTGATGAGAGTGGAGAAGAATTTTATTGAGTGATGGAACAGCTCTCAGTGGAGAGTGGACATGGGGGTGGTCCCTCACCCCCACAGTCAGGTGGTTTTTCTTCCAGTGTGGCTGAGTCCAGGGCTTTTGTGGGCTTAGACTATGGGAGTGTGTGCTGACTGGTTTGTGAGTATGCAAGGCTAAAGCAAAAGACTAAAGCAAAGGCACAACTCAAATATGGTCATGGCAGTGTGGAAAACCAATTAGGAAAGGGTAGGTATATGTAAAATAGGTGAAGGGTGGGGATCAGTCAGAGGAGTGTGTCAAACGGGAAGACAGGTTCTCAATCCAGTCTGTGGATTTGACTTGTAGCTAGGGTTTCAGGCTTTAAACTGTCTTTGGCTTATAGGTGGATTTTCACTGGGGATCTGTCCGTATCTGCCTAGGCATTTGTCTGCCTCCTGCCACTATTGCTTTGAACAGTTTGGAGGACTCAAAAGAAGACAGAAAAATATGAGAAAGTCTGGAACTTCCTGGAGACTTTGAGGGCTCAGAAGACAGGAAGATGTGGGAAAGTTTGAAACTTCCTAGAGACTTGTTGAATGTCCTTGACCAAAATTCTGATAGTGATATGGACAATGAAGTACAGGCTGAGGTGCTCTCAGATGGAAATGAGGAACTTGTTGGGAACTGGAGTAAATGCCACTCTTGCTGTGCTTTAGCAAAGAGACTGGTGGCATTTTACCCCTGCCCTAGAGATCTGTGGAACTTTGAACTTGAGGGAGATGATTTAGGATATCTGGTAAAAGAAATTTCTAAATGGCAAAGCATTCAAGAGGAAGCAGAGCATAAAGGTTTGGAAAATTTGCAGCCTGATGATGTAGTAGAAAAGAAAAACCCATTTTCTGGGGAGGAATTCAAGCTGGCTGCAGAAATTTGCATAAGTAGTTGGGAACTGAATGTTAATCACCAAGACAATGGGGAAAATGTCTCTAAGCCATGTCAGAAACCTTTACAGCAGCCCCTTTCATCACATGCCCAGAGGAGAAAATGGTTTTATAGACCAGACCCCGGCACCTCCTGCTCTGTGTAGCCTTGAGACATGGTGCCCTGCATCCCAGCTCCTTCAGGTCCAGTTGTGGCTAAAAGGGGCCAAGGTACAGCTTGGGCCATTGCTTCAGATGGTGCAAACCCAGACATGTGGTGGCTTCCATGTAGTGTTGAGCCTGTGAATGCACAGAGGTCAAGAATTGAGTGTTGGGAACCTCCGCCTCGATTTCAGAGGATGTATAGAAATGCCTGGATGTTCAGGCAGAAGCTTGCTGCAGGGGCAGAGTCCTCATGGAAAACCTCTGCTAGGGCAGTGTGGAAGAGAAATGTGGGAGTGGAACCCCCACACAGAGTCCTCATTGGGGCACTGCCTAGTGTAGCTAGGGTAGTGAGAAAAGGGCCACCATCCTCTAGACCCCAGAATGGTAGATCCATTGACAGCTTGCACTGTGTGCCTGGAAAACTCACACTCTACACCTGTCCATGAAAGCAGCCGGGATGGAGGCTGAACCCTGCAAAACCACAGGGGCAGAGCTGTCCAAGGCTGTGGGAGCCTACCGCTTGCATCAGTGTGACATGGATATGAGACATGGAGTCAAAAGAGATCATTTTGGAACTTTAAGGTTTAATGACTGCCCTATTGGATTTTGGATTTGCATGGGACCTGTAGCCCCTTTGTTTTGGTCAACTTCTCCCATTTGGAACGGGTATATTTACCCAATGCCTGTACCCCCATTCATTGTATCTAGGAAGTAACTAACTTGTGTTTGATTTTACTGGTTCATAAGCAGAAGGTACTTGCCTTGTCTCAGATAAGAGTTTGGAATTGGATGTTTGAGTTAATGCTGGGTTGAGTTAAGACTTTGGGGGACTGTTGGGAAGGCATGATTGTGCTTTGAAATGTAAGGTCATGAGAATTGGGAGTGGCCAGGGACAGAATGATATGGTTTGGTGTATCCCCACCCAAATCTCATCTTGAATTGTAGTTCACAGAATCCCTATGTGTCATAGGAGGGACCTGGTGGAAAATGATTGGATCATGGGGGCGGTTCCCCCCATGCTGTTCTCATGAGAGTCAGTGAGTTCTCATGAGATCTGATGGTTTTATAAGGGGCTTTTCCCACTTTGCTCAGCACTTCTCTCTCCTGCCACCATGTGAAGAAGGATGTGTTTGCTTCCCCTTCTGCCATGACTGTAAGTTTCCTGAGGCCTCCCTAGCCTTGCTGAACTGTGAGTCAATTAAACCTCTTTGCTTTATAAATTACCCAATCTCAGGTAGTTTTTATAGCAGCGTGAGGACTAATTCAGCAATAATTGTACATATTCATGGGATACAGAATGATGTTTTTATATGTGTCTACTATGTACAATGATCAAATCAAGATAATTAGCATATCCATCACAGACATTTGTGTTGTGAACATTCAAAATTTGATGAGATTAATTCTTAAATCAGTTAAAGAATACTAATAACTGGTTGGTACTTAACCACTATTATGGCTGAAGGAAGTTGGGCATGAAGGAATGGCAAATTCTTAATGTTGGCTAGACAAGGTCATGTGATTATATGTGTATATACAATTGGAAGGGAATGCTTGTGGTTGGGATAGCCATGAGGACAACAGAAGTCTATTATTCTTAAGGGAGCTGCAACTAAAATGAAAGAGAGTTTGCAAAAATCAATCATACAACAAAAGATGAAAATACTGTGATATGTCTGACCTAAAATAATTCAGCTTTTAAAAAATATGTTTTAAATTAGAATTTTAAATAACTTGCATTTATCTCCTTCATGGGAATGTCTTTTAAGTGGACACAAAATTTTAATCATTGCTTAATAAAACTATATACATATTTCTTTGCTAGAATGAACTTTCTCTCTCTGGAATGCCTCTGTCACCATTAGAATTAGTCAGATATTACGCCTCTACCATCATTTCAGGCAGTGGCAGACAGGTTTGTGCACCCTGATTGCTGTGTGCTCCTCTGCATTTCAACCCCAGGCACCTGTATGTGAGTCACAGGATTTATTCTCACCAATGGGAAAGTGGGAAGAAATGATGTGCCATTTCTGATTGAAAGCAGTTAGAGTATTATAAACCTTCCCTTTGCTCCTCCAGGCAGCTGAAAAAGAAAAACTGTAAGATAGCATATTGCAAAATGGAAACATAACTTGTCCCTGGGTCACTGTTAAAGGAGAGCAGTACTTATTACAGTGTCTGTGATATGAGTGAGAAGGAAACTTTTATTACATGGAGTTGCTGAGATTTCAGGATTTATTTGTTATTGTAGCGTAATTTGTTATTTGAGTAATATACAGGGACACCATTACATTACTAGGAGTAACATGGAATTACCTATTTGAAAGTAAGTTGTCATTTGATACCTGATTCTTTATATATTCCTTCTTTTCTGAACTTGAAAATTTGCTGTATTCCAAGAAAATATATATAGTGATGAATTTACTACTTTCATGCATCAAAACTGTATTTACTGTATAATTCTAATTTTGCTGGAAAAC
The DNA here is from genome assembly GCF_028885655.2 of Pongo abelii. Classification (NCBI taxonomy): domain Eukaryota; kingdom Metazoa; phylum Chordata; class Mammalia; order Primates; family Hominidae; genus Pongo; species Pongo abelii. The sequence goes on along the minus strand of NC_071989.2, from coordinate 139,357,858 downwards.
ACTCCATCACAAATCTAGGCCCATATTTACATTTGCAACTATACATTACAGAAGTTGGGAAGAAATACACAAAATTATTCATTTTGTTTTGTCACTGGCTGGGACAGAAGATGGCAATAGAAATGACAGAATTTTTTTTTGTATTGAAAAATGTTCTATATTTTAAACATCCCCTTTAAAATCATTAGTTTTATAATTAGGGGCTGTATTCAGTGGCTCATGCCTGTAATCCTAGCACTTTGGAAGGCCGCAGTGGAAGGATTGCTTGAGCCCAAGAGTTCAAGACCAGCCTGGGCAGTATGGTGAGACCTCATCTCTATAACAGCAGCAACAACAACAAGCTGGTGCAGTGGCATGTTCCTGTAGTACCAGCTACTTGGGAGGCTGAGGCAGGAGAATCCCTTGAACCAGGAGGTTGAGGCTGCAGTGAGCCATGATTGCACTACTGCATTCCAGCCTGGGTGACAGAGAGAGATCCTGTCTCAAAAAACAAACAAAATTAGTTTTATAATTAGGAAAGAAAATAATAAAAGTCATAAAAGAAAAATTTAAAAAATAAAAATATGCTCCAAGGAGGGTATCCATGTGGTGAACAAGCACATGCAAAGATGTTCAACATCACTAAACATTAGGGAAATGCAAATTAAAACCATGATACAGTACCACTACACAGCTGTTAAAATGGCTAAAATTAAATGTATACTGACAGTACTAAGTGCTGACTTAACAGAACAACTGGAAATCTCATACATTGCTGGTGGGAATGTACAGTGCTACAACCAATCTGGAAAACAGTTGGGCAGTTTCTTATAAAGTTAAACAGTAACTTACCATATGACCTGGCAGTCCCACTTCTAGGTATTTATCCAGAGACATGAAAACAATACACAACAATACATAGTATATATAACAAAATAGTATTTTACATAATAATAAATGCTAGTTCCATTCTTGCTAAAGAAAATAACATGCCTGCCCGAGGGAGGTAAACAACAATGCAAGCCAAGTGCCTAGTCCATACAAAACCTGCATACAAATGTTTGTGGATACTCTACCTATAATAGCCAAAACCTGAAAATGACCTAAAGGACTTCATTGGGTGAGTAGATAGCCAAACTGTGGTATGTCCGTAGAATTGTGGTATGTCCATAGAAGGTATAGAATGCAATACGTCTCAGCAGTAGAATGGGATGATATGCTGGTACCTGCAATAAGACAGATGAATCAAAGGCATTACACTATGAAATAGAAGCCAGTCTCAAAAGGTTACATGCTGTATGATTTCATTTATATGGTAACCTTGAAAAGCTGTAGTGATAGAAAACATATCAGTGATTTCCAGGAGTTAGAGAAGCAGGAATGTGGATGTTTTGAGGTGATGGAACTATTCAGTGTCCTGACTGTGGTGATGTTTATACAAATCTATACCTGAGTTAAAATTCATAGAACTGTACACTGAAAAAAGTTAAATTTCATGGCATGTTGATTAAAAAATAAAATAAAAATAAAACAAAATCAGAAACAAAACAAATAATGCCTACCCTTCAAGCTCTGGTCTTTCCCACAACTACTTTTCTAGTCCATTCCAGGCCACATTGAGTTTCTCTTTTCTTCCTCTGAAAGGATATTACTAAGTAGACCATTTATCATTTGGTTCTTATCAACAATAGAATGTACTTCCTAGATCAATAATTGTACTTAGAATAACATATTTGCTGACTACATCATTTATCACTGGACACTTATCAATAATTGCTTTGCACTGTTGCACACCTCTCCCAGGTGGGCATGCTTTGTTTCTCTAGAAAGCATGGAGCTAGCACTCATGTTTATGTACACTACTATTTCTGCTCTGTCTACTACATATTGATATGTGTAATACTTCTTTTGTGTATGATGTGTGCAATACTATTGCTGCTGTGTATAATTCCATTTTATTTTTTATTCAAAACAAACTAGTGAGACAGTATTAATATTTCCATGTTTTTTGAAGAGGAAACTAAGATTTGTAAAATTATAGGAAGTGCCCAGAGTCACATAAAAAGCAAGAGGCAAAGCTGTGGAGTAAGACTAGTTCTGGCTGACTCTAAAGCCCATGATCTTTTCTCTGTACTACTGTGCTGTTGCACAACCAGTTGGCATGCTACCCAAGGAAGAGACTGTCTTCGTTTCAGAATCCCAGTCAGTCCTCAAGGACTTCTTCACATTTGAAGAAAAACAAAAAACATTTAGTTCTGTTCTGTAGGATAGCTTTAAGGTGCTTGAATACTCTAGTTTGGCTGTATGCTTATCCCTCAGAGTGACTCTGACTTTACAAGGCCAGGTGTGGGGAGGTGGAGCTGGTGTGAGTAACTGGGGGAAATGATGTGTGGGCTGCAGGAGCCAAGGCTAAGCTTGTTTCTTGGTGATTGTCCTGGAAATTAGGAATCATGCAGAAGAACAAATAATAGAAAAAAGACATGAGAACCTTGAGAATGTAGCTCTAATGTCCAACAGCAGTCATTGTATGTAATGAATTAATTTCTCTCTTATGCTTTTGGAATGTTATTAGTTAGTACTCTCCTTGGGAGAACTGAGAAAAGAATCATTCAAATTATTTTTGTTTTCTGTAGGTCAGATGAGGATCTACAGTTGAGAAAGACTGGAGGTTGGGAGTGTGGGGTAGTAGGAGAGAGGTTCCTGCTTTTCTATACAGGGAAAGGGAGTTTCGGATAGATAGAAGGGGAAAACTCTGTGAGTGACAGGGTAGGCCAGTAAGTACCCCGCTTAGACCCAGGTATTGGCATGTGAAGGTGAATAGAGATTTTGTCTTGCTTTTCCCACTGGGTTGTCTGTCATTATGAGGAAAGGAAAGCCCCACTCAGGTCAGGAAGGTACTGGGGTTCACACAGCAAGGCTTGATTTTTGTTTTCCCTGTGGGCAAAGTGCCTAGTCTCAAAGGTGTTTGCTTTCTTTGTTGGATGTTCTCTAAGATAAGAATAAAACAAAACTAAACCACTCAGAAAGCTGTGCTTCTGTAAATAAACCTTCACTGAAGTGTAGGGTCAGAGCTTTCTCTGAAATTTTCCCTCTACATTATATTGCTGCTGCTGCTGCTTAAATATTATAAAGTCCAAAATAATGGTACGTTCTGATTTGGTGCTTTATCGACACTGCAATGTCATTGTTAGAGGCTTTTATTTTTGTTACTTTGGTTCTAGTTCATTCACATTGCAAATGGCTGCTTTAAGACCACTTTTCTCTTTCCCCTCCCATTATCTGCATCTTGGTTCTAAGGTTTTCTTTTATAAAGGGTCGTTATGTTTCGTATGATGTGGTAGCTTGTTTGTACTCATCCGAAAGCCCATTTTCTTTTTTCTGCCCATGTTTTTAACTTTGAACCTCTATATTCTTTCCTCATGCCACTGATGCCACATCTTAATTTTGTATCATTGGCACATGGTAATTAATTTGCTGCTTACATTTTTGGTTTCATTAACAAAGACATTAAACAAATGTACCATATGTTACAACTTATTCTGTGGCTTTCAATTTTTATTCTTGTTAACTCTTCTTGACATTTTCTGTAATTTAAATGTGCACTCTTAAAGACTCTCAACTTTCACATTAGCTATGAGTATGTGGCTGGTCTTACATGGGCGATAGATTCCTCTCTGTGTTTTTAAATGGAATATGGGGAGAAATCACTGGCTGGAAAATAGCTATTTCTTTAGTGTTACCTTTACTTTTAAAAAGTTGCCTGGAATTCTATCAACTGGGGGTGCTGTGAATATGTAGGAAATATACTTTATATATATAAAGTACTCTTGGGAGCATTAATAACCTGGATGATTAAGCAAGTTGGGCAATAACTTGAAGTTTCAAGAAGACTCAAGGAGAAGTAGAACTTTGATGACAGAAAGTGACAGTTACTCCTGGAACATCAGTAGGGTCCTGCTGTGAGGGGGAGGACCCATGTGCTTAGAGAGAAGAGAGAGCGGAAGGGAGGATGAGTAAGAAAAGAAGATGCCAGGAGATGGAAAAAATGGAAATAAGACAGTACCAAAGATGAATATTTTGATAATTTTTTTCTACAAGCATAGCCAGAGATAGAGGAGGATAAAGGTTGTACTTTCCTTGGCTCAGAGATCAAAAGGGTTCTGCCTCAGGATAAAAGATAAAAATATAGTGAGGGGAGCTTCTATTTCCAGCAATGTTGTAGACTAGATAGTTCATAAATACCCCAAAGCTTTATAAATGCACCACTCTCATACACACACATACATAGTTTTAGGTGCATAGCTGGGTTGGCAAGGATGAAAAGGAAATTCTGAGTTCAAAATGATAAGTATAAATCCTCACGTTTGGTCAGCACTGAAGCCAGCAGCTGCCCTGGGCTAATCTGCAGATTTCTAGTGGCCTGGAGGCTTTAGTTTTAATAGGTCAAGGATAGGAACACAGAGAGATCAGTGGATTTATCAGAGACTGGAGGAGAAATCAGGATTTCCGAAAAGTGACATCTTTAGTGAAATAGAGAACCAGAAAAAAAATTCCACAAAGGGTGATAGTAAGGAATCTTGCTTGTCTTGGCCATGGCCCAAATAGAAGCAAAACTTCTTTCATGAGAATTTGTAACTGTAAGCTGATCCTCACACTTATTGGGGACCAGAATTCACTTTAGCTATGTGGCCCAGGAAAACCCCAAGCCAAGTGTTTGGTTTAACCTGGTTATATAAACACAAATCCTGTTTTAGAGGATCACACCTTCAATTGAGGCTTCAACGATATCTAACAAGATAACTCTCAATAAGAATGAACTCTTTCTCCCTCTGTCTCTTAGACACACACATAGACAAACACACGTGTGCACACACACCTACACACACAAACACACACACACACTGACTACCAAACATGTGGAGGAACAAGCAAGTATAAATAAGAGTTACCCAGAAACAACCAATTTCAGAATTAGAACCTTGAAGACCTCAGATACTGGAATTACTGAAAATAGAATATAAAATAAGTATAATAAGTGTAAAGGAAAAAGATGTTAATGACAATCTCATCAGGTATAATCCCTGACCAAGCAAATGTGAAAAAGAATAAAACTAGTGGAAATGAAAAATACAATAAGTAAAACGCAAAACCCAAGGGTTTAGTTAAATGGCTTCTACTTGTTATTGAATGTGAAGAGAATGCATCATGGGTAGATAAATTAGTAATTTGTAATTTAAATATAGAAGGAAAAATAACAAACAGCAGGAGTTTTTATAGGAGAGGCTCCAGAAGCCAAATTATAACTAGAACTTTGTTTTCCAGTCTTGCTTTATCAAAAGGATCACCGTAGCCATTGTTTAAAATATAGATTCTTGGGCTTCACCACAGACTTCTTAATCAGAATTTCAGTTTTAGAAACACATGCTACAGCAGTGATTATCAAAGCATGGTTCCTTAACTAGCAGTATTACTAGTATTACCATACTTGGCTAATTTTTGTATTTCTTGTAGAGACAGGATTTTGCCATGTTGCCCAGGCTGATCTCAAACTCCTGGGCTCAAGCAACCCACCCACCTCAGCCTCCCAAAGTGTTGGAATTATAGGTGAGCCACTGTGCCCAGCCAGGGAATTGTTACAAATGCAACTTATCAGACCCTACTTAAATCTACAGGATCATAAACTCCAGGAATCTGTGGTCTAAGAAGAAATACAAGCGGCTCTGATGCACATAAAATTTGAGAACTGTGTTAGATCACTCCCTGACCCTAGCATGAAGGAAAAGCTAGTTTTGGTGGTCTACACAGGGCAAATAGAAGAACTAAAATTAAGAAAAAAATGGGAAGAAATTGACATAACTTTCTTGATCTCTGCACACACCAACTAGTCTGTTAATCCTCTGAAATCCCACGGAAGTTTTCCTATCCGTTTTACACCTTCTGTCTCGGCTCTTCACCTCCTCTTTCCCTGTTAACTCCTCTATCCCCTTCAAGTTGCAGTGTACATTGGTGGTTCTCAAATTTTAATGTAGGAATCACATTTTGAGAATCACTGGTTAAATGTGACATCTTACATGATATTTTCTCTAGTCCATAGTCTAGGCTGGGTCCTCTATTGCATCTCATGCCGGCTTCATACTATTATCTCTAATAGGATTATGGCAAATGTAGACAAAATAATTATTTATAATGTTTTTTTCATTATCTTTCATCCTTCCTGAACTATGAACTCCAGACCAAAGCAGAGAGCAGAGACTTTCCAGACAAGGGTGCAGACCATATCCCTTTTGTTCACACTGGTAGTCCTAAAGTCAAGCACAGTGTCTGTCATAAATAAGATAGTTGTTGAATAAATATTTGTTGAATGAGTGAACGGATGTCTTTATTTGCTTGTCCTTTGTTTACCACCGGAAGTTTGGGATCAGCCTTTCTCACTCCTGTATCTATTTCCACTAAAAACATCTCTCCAATCTCCTTAGTGGTAAAGAAAGAAATGGTTCGAGATAGACACTGCTTTTGTGGTCATGTCTAGTTACTTTTGGACAATAAAGCATTTTTTTCCATTTATTCTCCTGTGTGTATTTAGATTGTACCCTTGGAGATTCTTTTACCTGTTTTATCTGATTTCCTTTGGGAATATTATTTATCTCTTGATATAGTTTAGATATTTGTTCACTCCAAATCTCATGTTGAAATGTGATCCCCAATGTTGGAAGTGGGGCCTAACAGGAGATGTTTGGGTTATGGGAGTGAATCCCTCATGAATGGCTTGGTGTCCGCCCTGTGGTAATAAGTGAGTTCTTGCTGTATTAGTTCATGTGGGAGCTGGTTGTTTAAATAACATGGCACCTCTCCCACTCTCTCTTGTTCACTCTGTCACCATGTGACACAACTGCTCCTCGCTTGCCTTCTGCCATGACTGTAAGTTTTCTGAGGCCTCACCAGAATCAGATACTGTCGCCATGCTTCTTGTATAGCTTGCAGAACCATGAACAAAATAAACCTCTTTTCTTTCTTTCTTTCTCTTTCTTTTCTTTTCTTTTTCCTTCCTTCTGCCCTGCCCTGCCCTGCCCTGCCCTGCCCTGCCCTTTTGTTTCTTAGATGGAGTGAAGCCTTGCCTTGCCTTGCCTTGCCTTGCCTTGCCTCTTTTCTCTTCTCTTCTCTTCTCTTCTCTTTTTGTTTCTTAGATGGAGTTTCACTCTCATTGCCCAGGCTGGAGTGCAGTGGCGTGATCTCGGCTCACTGCAACCTCCACCTCCCAGGTTCAAGTGGTTCTCTTGCCTCAGCCTCCTGAGTAGGTGGGGTTACAGGTGCCTGCCACCACGCCTGGCTAATTTTTTGTATTTTTGATAGAGACGGGGTTTCACCGTGTTGGCCAGGCTGGTCTCGAACTCCTCACCTCAGGTGATCTACCCGCCTCGGCCTCCCAAAGTGCTGGGATTACAGGTGTGAGCCACCATGCCCAGCCTAAACCTCTTTTCTTTATAAATTACCCAGCTTCAAGTATTCTTTGACAGCAATGCAAAATAGACTAATAGATCTCTGTATTAGTTTATTGTTTCATTATTTAAATGCCACGAACAGGAGACAGTATGGTAGAAAGTATGTGTTCTAAGCAAGGGAGACTTTTAATAGTTTATCCTCCTAAAGTCTCTTTAGTGATTTTTTTTTTTTTTTTTTTTTTTGAGATTGAGTTTTGCTTTTGTTGCCCAGGCTGGAGTGCAGTGGTGTGATCTCGGCTCACTGCAACCTCTGCCTCCCAGGTTCAAGTGATTCTCCTGCCTCAGCATCCCAAGTAGTGGGGATAACAGACATGCACCACAACACATGGCTAATTTTGTATTTTTAGTAGAGACAGGGTTTCTCCACGTTGGTCAGGCTGGTCTCGAACTCCTGACCTCAGATGATCCGCCCACCTCGGCCTCCCAACAGGTATAAGCCACCGCGCCTGGCGTTTTTTGTATTCTTGATTAGATTTTCTACTCTGTAAACATTTGATTTTAAGGTCCCTAAAGCCAGCTAATCATGGGTAAATGGTAAAACCCCTTTGAAGGCCATTTGTCAATCAATAGTAAGTTCCATGAAAATATATGAAATGCCTTGTGTACATCATGAAACACATACATTTATCCCTGTTACCACCCCACAACCCACTAAAATGATAGAAAAGAGATTTAAAAAGTAAGTTTCCAAGGACGAACAGGGAGATAAGAACAAACAACAGGTAACTAACTTAGCACATCGGAAGGTTGAAACATCAGCCTGCAAGGTATTTTGGAAAAGGTAGAAGCCAAGAAACAAGTCCTGGAAAAACTGAGGAATTGGAGGTTCTAGGAAATTTCAAAGATGGGAATGTCAGTGAGGCTGAAAAATGTTAATGGACAGACATTAAAAGGAGCTGTTAGCCTCTTGAGATTTCCCTCCACCTATTGTAAACCTTGGAGGGGATGTCTGCCAAAATCATTTTAGACTCTCTGTACAGTGTGGGGAAACTTACAGTCTCTATGCCTTCAAGTTTGGGGCTGATTCCTGAAATGAGGGGAAACCAGGTGGTACTTAAGTTCCCTTGCTAGATACGTACTTGAAAGGGTCTATGCCAAAAATGTTCTTAATAGTAATCTATGGAGAGTTGGGAAGAACAAATAGTTTTAATTTCCCATTCTACCCATACTTTCTGTATTTTCTAAAGGGAAAAAAAGTGAGCTATATTTCTGCTACCTTAAAGCATCTACTTTCATTTTTCTGATCCTTACCAGTCTTCATGTACATTTGAGTATTATTAGATAATATGTGTTTGACTGCAATTGCCTGAAAACCTAACTAATGGTGGATTAACCACATTTATTATTTGCTTAAAAGTGCAGAGATTGCCCTTCTCGGTGTGGTGCAGAGGTTCAATAATATAATCAAGGACCCACACTCTTTTTTACTTCTGTTCCATCACCTTTAGCATGTTGTCTTTTGGTTCCTGTGTTTGTTGCTTCATTTTACGATGGTTCCCACAGTTCCGAACCTCACACCATAGCACTTGAATTCCAATTAGGGATCAAAAGACATGGGTAACAGAAGGAATTTTTGTTTTATCAGGGAGGAAAACACTTTCTCAGAAGGATTTCCTGTCTTTAGAAAACTTCCCTTTATATATCACTTCCCACTGACTAGAACTGGGTCACATAGATGGGGAAATAATAGTAGCAAAGGATAAATGGCTCAGTGACAGCTGCTCTGGACCAATCATGCTTCATCCTAAGCAGCTGGACACAGTGTTTCCCTTAACCAAACTCATATCCTGTTAGATAGGAAATTGGAGGGGTGGGCTCCCATAGAATGTGTTGAAAATATTTGTTAATCTAGAATCTTAGTCTGTTTGTGGTGCTGTAACAAAACACCCAAGACTGGATAATTGATAAATAATGGAAATTTATTTCTTACAATTTTAGAGGTTGGGGAGCCCAGATTAAAACATCAACAGGTTTGGTGTCTGGTGAGGGCCCTGGTCTCTGCTTTTAAGATGGTGCCTTAAATGCTGTGTCCTCACATGGCAGAAGCGATGGCAGGGTGAAAGGGAAGGGGGGTTAACTCCTTTGCACCTCTTTTATAGCAGTGTTAAACCCAGTCCTGAGGGCTCCACCATCATGACTCAATCACCTCCTAAAGGTCCCACCTCTAATATTATCACATTGACAATTAAATTTCAGCATATAAATTTTGCGGTACATATTCAGACCATAGTCTCTAGTATATAAAATGTTTTGTTTTCTACAATGTAACATTAGCATTATTTTGTATACATTTGGCACAAAACTTCATTCTTTATTATCTTTTTAATTAACTGTGTCAACTCGTTATAATCTGCTAAGCCTGTCACCTACTGTTGGTCATTTATACATTAATTTTTTTATCCTCTGAGTTCATGTCCTTTGCAGGGACATGGATGAAGCTGGAAACAATCATTCTCAACAAACTAACACAAGAACAGAAAACCAAATACTGCATGTTCTCACTCATAAGTGGGAGTTGAACAATGAGAACACATGGACACAGGGAGGGGAACATCACACACCAGGACCTGTTGAGGGATGGGGAGCTAGGGGAGGGATAGCATTAGAAGAAATACCTAATATAGATGACGGGTTGATGGGTGCAGCAAATCACCATGGCACATGTATACCTATGTAACAAACCTGCACGTTCTGCACATGTACCCCAGAACTTAAAGTATAATAAAATTTTTTTTTATCCTCTAGGTCAAAAATATTACAACATTACACATTTTGGTGTGTATATACATACATTTTTCTTTCTTTTATTATATTGGGCTAAATTCCCATATGTGAGATTAAATCCAAGGAGATGCTTTCTGAAAAGTATCAGTTTTAATGTTCCTGAAAATGTATGTGTGTCAATAAATCTTTGCTGTCACTCATTAAAAATAGTTTTTGAACCTAGCATTTATTTAGCACCCACTTGAAGGGTATGTAATACTAAACATTTGCTAATATAATTAGAATAATTTTCTGTACCATTTAAGCATTCAACTACTAAAAAAGAAAAATACTTTTTATAAAAGTAACAATGGAGAAGTCAATATACTGGATAGAGAGTTTTTTTCTCCTCTTCCAGGTGAAACCTCATTGTGGTAGGAAATAAAATAATATTGTTGCTTGACTTCTATTTAGAAAATATTATTTTGTTTGTTTTAGTAGTTGAACTCACAAATTAAGAAGCAGATTTAAAGTCATGGCTTTTAGATTAGAACCCAGTGGGCAAAACTGGCAGAATGACTACTTTCTTCCTTACTTACTCTTTTATTTGCCTCTTGGTTAAAAGAACCCCACCCCACTCTGACAGCTGTTTCCCTTTTTTTATTTAGAGAAAATTATTGCTCAATAGATTGGAGCTCAGTGAGAAACTGTTCGTACCTAGCTATTTCCTGAATAGGATATGGAAACATATTTTCTAGCATAATGCTATGTCATTGAGAATATAAATTCTTTTACTTCAAAATCCTAGCTTTTTTGGCTTCATAACTGCAGCTGAGACACCAATGAGGAAGTGCTGTTCTGTACTTCTCCATAGGCCCACATTAAATTAATGAGAACTGTAGCAAAGAGGATTATGCTGTACCTTCTCATCTTGTACTTAAAAGGACAAATACAATTTGGCTGAGACTTCAGAACTGAAAAATTGCTGACCTCTATTGTTTCTAAAGGAAAGGCCAGCTGATAATTCACCACCTTCAATAACATCACAGAATCTGTAGATGTTACACACAGACATATCAATTTGTTTGTTGGATTACATAGACATTTGGTAGAAGAGCTCAGAATTTTATACAATTTCCTATTATCGGAGTAGTCTAGCCTAGCTCAAGGAAAGGATAAAAACTGAAAACATTTGGGTGGATGAATTTGGTCTTAATTTTCCTTAAGTCATTGAGTGAGAATTACATTGTTTAATCTTTTTCAAGAAGGCCCATAAATAAGGTAGAAAAATATGTTGAAATAAAAGTGACCAACTGTGACTGTTTTTATATAATTAGAAATGTTAAATTGGGTTCCTCTCTATCGCTTCTTAAAAAATGAGATGTAGTTTGTATTTAGGTGAATTCGAACAAATGTGTCCCTACTTTGTGAAAATAATTATAAAAAGTTCCAGAGATGTATGAAACATTTTTTCTTCACTTAAGGAGTTTAAAATTTGGTAGAAATTTAGATAGATAGATAAAAGGTATTTAAGGCAGAAACAGATGCAGATTTTAATGAGTAAAACTTAGTGCTTTCTTTAAATAAGACTTTTATGAATGATCAGAAAAAAGATAGCATTCAAATTGTCCATTTCTCCAAGTTCCAGTTTTGCATGTCCACACTTGCATATCCAGCTTCCTATTTCATATCTCCACTCAAATCTCTCATGTACTTTTTAATTTTAACATGTCTACAAATGAAGTCTTTATTCCCCACCACTCCTAAACTGTCCTCTCTAAATCTTCCCAGTTTCAGTAAATGCCTCAATGAGTCTCCCAGCTGCATCTTTAATTTCTCTCATTCCCATATAACTTATGTCTCATCAAGTCTTGTAGGTTCCATCTCCAGAATTTATTCTCACTTCTCACTCCTTTCATCATACTTTAGCCCAAGCCACCACCATCTCATTCGTTGGCTAATTCATAGCCTCCACGTGGCTTTATGCTTTCATTTCCCCTCTACAGTTTGCTTTTCACTCTGCAGCCAGAGTGATCTCTTAAAAATGCAAACCATTAGCTGGGTGTGGTGGTGCCCACCAGTATTCCTGGCTACTCTGGAGGTGGAGGCAGGAGTATTGCTTGAGCTTAGGAGCTCAAGGCTGCAGTGAGGTATGATTGTGCTACTGTGCTCAAGCCTGGGTGACAGAGTAAGACCCTGTCTCTTAAAAAAAAATCATATCACATCACTCACTGCTCAAAACACACTTTAATGGTTTTTCTCATTGAACTAAGACTAAAATCTAAACTACTTACTGTAGTCTTCAAGGCCTCACCTGCACTGCCCTGCCCACCTCTCTACTTCATCTTGAGCATTCCCTCTTTTCTTTGCTCATCATGCTCCTGCCACTTCAGCTTCTGTTTGTTCCTAGAAAATTCCAAGCCATTTACATTCCGAGCCTTTCCACTTATTCTGCATTGGCCATATTCTGGTCTGTTTTCTTCCAGCCTCAGGCATAGGTGAATCTTACCATTGAGGCTTTTGTCTGTAGCTGGAGAAGATAAAAGAGGATGTATTATTTTTCTATTGCTGCCAGACAAATTGACACATACTTTACTGGCTTGAAACAACTCACATTTATTATTTCACAGTACTGAAGGTCAGAAGTCCAAGATGGGTTTTACAGGTGAAAATCAAACAGAGCTGTGTTGCTTTCTGGAAACTCTAAGGAAGAAACTGCCTCCTTTCTATTTCCAGCTTCTAGAAGACCATCTGCATTCCTTGGTTCCTGGCTCATTCCTTCATCTCCAAGTGCATCACATCCACCTCTGCTTCCATTGTCACACTTGTCTCTTCTTTTCACCTCTGCTCCCCTCTTGTAAGGACCCTTGTGATTATCTGTGCCCACCAGATAATACAGAATAATCTCCCAATCTCAAGATTTTTTAACTTAGTCATACACAAAGACCGTTTTGCCATGTAAGGTAACATTCATAGATTTTTAGGCCTTAGGATATAAATATTTTTATGGGGCCATTATTACCATACCACAGAGGGTTTGCTGAGTTGTCTTCCCTCCCACGTGGCTCTGCACACTATCAGAGAAATGGGCTTTGGTTCCAAAGAGTGAAGATGCAGTCTGAATTACTCACACTCTGACACACTAAGCCTGATTAAGTCCGATTAAAATTTAGTGAGCTGGATGAGAAATCCAGTCCCCATCACGCAACAAATATTTACTGAGTAGCTGCTATATATGTGTACTGTCCCTATGTAGAACTTCTCTTTAGATATATTGCACCCCTACTTCTTGACCCATGGTGAAATTCAGTTTCATTCAGATGGTTTTTCATCCTGTCTTATCTTCAAAGGAGTTATCAGGAATGCTGGCCCATTATTTTGTTTATCATTTGGCTTTGGCATATGCTTTTAAATATATTAGGGCCTATGCTATTCATTCTTTTCGTATGAGTGTTGCATTGTGAGTGATCACCTGAACAGGCAAAAGTGAAGAAACAAATAATCAAATCATAGGAACAAATCAAATCTACTGGGCCTGACATCTGTGGTGCACAAGATGGTGGTAGTTTCTTTTTCAGTTTATGTCCAGGACAAAAATACAGCTCAACCAGAAAAATGATGAGAAGACTGGGCATTTTTCTGGGAAGTAATTTCTGGATTTCAAAATCCAGGTGCTGCATTTCCTCCAGTCTTTAAAGCCCATTACTTATGTGATGGTTTACCAGCTTGTCATAGCCAGTGGGGATGAAACTCTGCAGAGACACGAAGTCTATTATCTTTATTAGAGGAGTCCTCCTGCCAAATATTACACCACATTTTTCCTCATCTTGCCTCCATTCTTCAGTATTTAGTGAAGAACGTAAATACTGGAAAACAGAACTCATTCAGGTTATCTACCTATTCCTTCCTGAACTTTCCTCATCTTTTTGTCAGAAATATAAAGTCACAAGAGTTGAAAATGTCATTGAAGCATACTTTCACTTCTCCCTCTCATTTAATTTTTTTAAAAAATATCTCCCCTTTACTGTTACCCTCTTTACCTTTTCTTTGGAATAATTTCTTGGTACAAAACTATTAAGCAGAAATAATGCCCACACTTCAAAAGTGATTCATATTTTAGTGCATTCCTAGAAAGAGGCACTTAATTTTTTTCTCACTCTTCTGTCCAATCCCTGCTAATTTACACTGGATTCGTCATCTTTATGGTAGCTAGGGCAAACCTGAGACTATGGTAAGACATTTTTATGCTTAGGGGAGTAAGAGAGAGAAAAAGATAATACAAGGTGCACATATAAGAATATTTATTTGCCACTTTTATTTGTTGCTATTTCTTAGTATAGCCAACGCAGCTTCATACAATATGGCCTAAGCTTGCTAGCATTAATTTCTTGTCCATGATATTTTTGTTAGATATTGAATATATTCTGGAGTATTTCTCTTTGTATTCCATCTTCTTGAAGTATCCAACCATTTCATTTAAATAAACACACTTTGCTTTTTTATGTCTTGCTGCTTATGAACTTGCTATTCCCTGTGTTTGAAATGGTCTTCTCCATAACCGTTCAGCAAATTCCTGTGCATTCTTCAAGACTTAGCATAGATATCATTAGAATCTACATCTCTCTTCTCCATGCAAGCAATTAGTAATTCTTTCATCTGCTTTTATTTTTCTGCATTTGTTCATGCTTCTTTTACTTCATTATCATCCTGCAAAGGTGATTGCCCATCTCTCTTCCCTTTGGACTGCCAGGATATTCTTGAGGGAAAGTTTCTGTCATATTCATAGCAGGTTCTTGATCAGAAAGAGTCAGGTTCAATAAATGGTGAAGAAGGGAGATTGGTAAGTAACTCCCTTTTCTGTAATACTTGGAGCCAGAACCTTTGGAAAAATATAAGCCTCATAAAAATCAAATAAAAGCAATTAGAAAACAATTAGACATTTTTAGAAAAGACTGCCAGTCATAGGAGTTAGGCAACAGAATGATTTCCTGTGTAATTACAAGTTAACTAAACTGTAAAATAAATCAGATGGGTTATAGTGCTTGCTTTGCCATTAACTAGCTATGTGATTTTGACAAAATAAACATTAGAGAGCCAAATTAAGCCCTCTCATCTGATAATCCTGTGGAGGACCTTTAGACTACTTATGTAAAATGGCAAGTTCATGAAATCAATGTATTCCTTTTTTTCTCCCAGAAGAAACTGTTGTGTAATGACAATGGAAAATAAGTTAACTTACTGTGGATAAAAACCAAAAGCCAGCAGGAATAAATTTAATAACAATTGAGACCACAGTTGCAGCCATGAAAAGACATCTTACCAAAAATTTATTGACATTTCCATGCCTTGTGGAAGCAAATGGTGCCAATGAATCTGGAAAGAGGCTTGGGATTGGAGATAAGAATTTTCTTGAAGCCTGGGGATTATAAAAGAATGAGACAAAGAAAGGATATTTCTCAAACTGATCAGTCACTTTACAGATGGAAAGTTCTGACTTTCTAATTGTGAAAAGCTTGTGTGTAAGAAATCAAGAGGGTCAGGCTATAGAAAAGGGTAGGAGATAGCAAATGCAAAAGAACTAAAATCATGCCAAACACACTGTCGACCACAGTGCAATAAAAATAGAAGTCAAGACTAAGAAAATAGCTCAAAATCAGGCAATTGCATGGAGATTAAACAACATCCTCCTGAATGACTTGTGTTCAAATAATGAAATTAAGGTACAAATCAAGAAGTTCTTTGAAACTAATGAGAACATAGATACAACATACCAGTATCTCTGGGACACAGCTAAGGCAGTGTTAAGAGGGAAATTCATAGCAGTAAATGCCCCCATCAAAAAGTTAGAAAGATTTCAAATTAATAACCTAACATCATTACTAAAAGAACTAGAGAAGCCAGAATAAATCAGCCTCAAAACTAGCAGAAGACAAGAAATAACCAAAATCATAGCTGAACTGAGAGAAATTGAGACACAAAGTCTATTCAAAAGATCAATGAATCCAGGAGTTGGTTTTTTGAAAGAAATAATAAGAGAAATGCAAATCAAAACCACAAGGAGATACCATCTCACACCAGTTAGAATGGTGATCATTAAAAAGTCAGGAAACAACAGGTGCTGGAGAGGATGTGGAGAAATAGGAATACTTTTGCATTGTTGGTGGGAGTGTAAACTAGTTCAACCATTGTGGAAGTCAGTGTGGCGATTCCTCAGGGATCTAGAACTAGAAATACCATTTGACCCAGCCATCCCATTACTGGGTATATACCTAAAGGATTATAAATCATGCTGCTATAAAGACACATGCACACATATGTTTATTGTGGCACTATTCACAATAGCAAAGACTTGGAACCAACCCAAATGTCCAACAATGATAGACTGGATTAAGAAAATGTGGCACATATGCACCATGGAATATTATACAGCCATAAAAAATGATGAGTTCATGTCCTTTGTAGGGACATGGATGAAGCTGGAAACCATCATTCTCAGCAAACTATCGCAAGGACAAAAAACCAAACACTGCGTGTTCTCACTCATAGGTGGGAATTGAACAATGAGAACACGTGGACACAGGAAGGGGAACATCACACTCTGGGGACTGTTGTGGGGTGAGGGGAGGGGAGAGGGATAGCATTAGGAGATATACCTAATGCTAAATGATGAGTTAATGGGTGCAGCACACCAGCATGGCACATGTATACATATGTAACAAACCTGCACGTTGTGCACATGTCCCTAAAACTTAAAGTATAATAATAATAAAAAAAGAAATAATAAGATAGGCCACTAACTAGACGAATAAAGGAGAAAAAAGAGAAGATCCAAATAGATACAATTAGAAATGATGAAAAGAATGTTGATGAAAAGAATGTTACCACTGACCTCACAGAAATAAAAAACAACCATCAGAAACTACTACAAGTACCTCAATGCATACAAATTAGAAAACCTGGAAGAGATGGATAAACTCCCGGACAAGTACACCCTCACAAGTCTGAATCAGGAAAAAATTGGTTTCCTGAACAGACCAATAATGAGCTCCAAAATTGAATCAGTAATAAATAGCCTACCAACCAAAAAAAAAAAAAACAAAAAACAAAAAACAAAACAACAACAACAAAAAACAAAAACAAAACCCCACAAAACCCAGGACCTGATGTATTCACAGCTGAATTCTACCAATTGGTACCATCCCTACAGAAACGATTGGAAAATATTGAGGAGGAGGTACTCCTCCCCAACTCATTCTATGAGGCCAGCATCATCCTGATACCAAAGTCTGGCAGAGAAACAACAACAAAAAGAAAACCTCGGGCCATATCTTTGATGAACATCAATGCAAAAATCTTCAACAAAACACTTGCAAACCAAATCCAGCAGCACATCAAAAAGCTAACCCACCATTATCAAGTAGGCTTCCTCTATGAGGTGCAATGTTGATTCACCATATGCAAATCAATAAGTATGATTCATCAAATAAAACTAAAGACAAAAACCACATGATTATCTCAGTTATTATCTCAATAGATGCAGAAAAGGCTTTTGATAAAATTCAACACAATTTCATGTTAAAAACTCTCAACAAACTAGGTATTGAAGGAGAATACCTCTAATAAGAGCCATCCATGAAAACCTCACAGCCAACATTATACTGAATGAGCAAAAGCTGAAAGAATTCCTTTTGAAAACCAGTACAAGACAAGGATGCCCTCTGTCACCATTCCTATTCAATATAGTATTGGAAGTCCTAGCCAGGACAATGAGGCAAGAAAAAGAAATAAGGGGTATCCAAACAGGAAGAGAGAAGGTAAAACTATCTCTGTTTGCAGACATGATTCTATAGGTAGAAAACCCAATAGTCTTGGCCCAAAAGCTCCTTAAGCTGATAAACAACTTCAGCAAAGTTTCAGGGTACAAAAATCAATAGAAAAATCACTAGTATTCCTATACACCAACAGCCAAGCTGAGAGCCAAATCAGAAAGGCAATCTCATTTACAATTGCTACAAAAGTGTAAAATACCTAGGAGGTGAAAAATCTCCCAAAGAAATGAGAGAAGGCACAAATGAATGGAAAAACATTTCATGCTCATGGATAGGAAGAATCAATATTATTAAAATGGCCATACTGCCCAAAGCAATTTACAGATTCAGTGCTATTCCTATCAAACTAACAATGACATTCTTCATAGAACTAGAAAAGGCTATTTAAAAATTCATATGGAACCAAAACAAAGCTCAAATAACCAAGGCAATCCCAAGCAAAAAGAACAAAGCTGGAGGCATCACATTACCTGACTTTAAACTATATTATGGGGTTGCAGTAACCAAAACAGTATGATACTGGTACATAAACAGACACATAGACTGTATTACTCCATTGTCACACTGCTATAAGGAAACTAATTGAGACTGGGTAATTTATAAAGAAAAGAGGTTTAATTGACTCACAGTTCTGCATGGCTGGGAAGGCCTCAGGAAACTTACAATCATGGCAGAAGGTGGAAGGTAAGCAAGGCATGTCTTACATGGCAGCAGGAGAGTAAGAGAAAGCAGGGGAAATGCCACACACTTATCAAACAACCAGAACGTGTGAGAACTCCCTCACTATCATGAGAACAGCATGGGGGAAACTGCCCCCATGATCTAGTCCCTCCCACCGGGTTCCTCCCTCGACATGTGGGAATTACAATTCAAGATGAGATTTGGGTGGGAACACAGAGCTAAACCATATCATTCTACTCCTGGCCCCTCCAAAATCTTATGTTATATTCACATTTCAAAACCAATCGTGCCTTCCCAATAGTCCCCCAAAGTCTTAACTCATTCCAACATTAACCCAAAAGTCCAAGTTCAAAGTCTCATCTGAGACAAGGCAAGTCCCTTCTGCCTATGAGCCTGTAAAATAAAGAAAACAGGTTAGTTACTTCCAAGATACAATGGGGGTACAGGTTTTGGGTAAATGTTCCCATTCCAAATAAAAGAAACTGGCCAAAAACAAAGGGACCACAGGCCCCATGCAAATTCTTAAGCTGGCTGAGCAGTCATTAAATCGTTTGTTTTTCTTTTTTTTTTTTTTTGAGATGGAGTTTTGCTCTTGTTGCCCAGGCTGGAGTGCAACAGTGCAATGTTGGCTCACTGCAACCTCTGCCTCCTGGGTTCAAGCGATTCTCCTGCCTCAGCCTCCCAAGTAGCTGAGATTACAGGCATGCACCACCACGCCTGGCTAAATTGTTATATTTTTAGTAGAGATGGGGTTTTACCATGTTGGTCAGGCTGGTCTTGAACTTTTGACCTCAGGTGATCCACCCGTCTCGGCCTCCCAAAGTGCTGGGATTATAGGTGTGAGCCACCGCAGCCAGCCCAGTCATTAAATCTTGAAGCTCCAAAATTTCCTTTGACTCTGTGTCTCACATCTAGCACACCCATGGCCTTGGGTAGCTCTGCCCCTGTGTCTCTGCAGCGTGTAGCCCCTGTGGCTGCTTTCATGGGCTGGCATTGAGTGCCTGAGGCTTTTCCACATGCCTGGTGCAAGCTGTTGGTGGATCTATCTTTCTGGGGTCTGGAGGATACTGGCCCTCTTCCCACAACTCCACTATGCAGTTCCCCAATGGGGACTCTTTTTGGGTGCTCCAACCCCATATTTCCTTTCTGCACTGCCCTAGCAGAGGTTCTCCAAGAGGGTTCCACCCCTGCAGCAGATTTCTGTCTGGACACCCAGGCTTTTCCATAAATCCTCTGAAATCCAAGCGGAAGTTCCCAAACCTCAACTCTTGTCTTCTGCACACATGCAGGCCCAACACCACGTGGAAGCTGCCAAGGCTTGGGGCTTGCGCCTTCTGCAGCAATGGCCTGAGCTGTACCTTGGCCCTTTTTAGCCACAGCTGGAGCTGGAGTGGCTGGGACTCAGGGCATCAAGTCCCAAAGCTGCACAGAGCAGCAGAGCCCTGGGCCCGGCCCATGAAGCCACTTTTTCCTCCTAGACCTATGAGTCTGTGATGTGAGGGGCTGCTGTGAAGTTCTCTGATGTGTCCTAGAGACATTTTCCCCATTGTCTTGGCTATTACCATTCAGCTCCTTGTTACTTATGTAAATTTCTGCAGCCAGCTTGAATTACTCCTGAGAAAATGGGTTTTTCTTTTCTACCACATAGTCAGGTTGCAAATTTTCCAATCCCTTATGCTCTGCTTCCCTTTTAAACGTAAGTTCCAATTTCATACCATCTCTTTGTGAATACATGTAAGTGGATGTTTTCAGAATAAGCCAGGTCACCTCCTGAATACTTTGCTGCTTAGACATTTCTTCCCCTGGATACCCTAAATCATTTATCTCAAGTTCAAAGTTACACATATCTCTAAGGCAGGGACAAAATGCTGTCAGTCTCTTTGCTAAAGTATAACAAGAGTGACACTTGCTCCAGTTCCTCATAAGTTCCTCATCTCCATCTGAGACCACCTCGGCCTGGACTTCATTGTCCATATCGCTACCAGCATTTTGGTCAAAACCATTCAAGAAGTCTCCAGGAAGTTCCAAACTTTCCCACATCTTCCTGTCTTCTTCTGAATCCTCCAAACTGTTCCAACCTTTGCCCATTACTCAGTTCCAAAGTCACTTCCACATATTCAAGTTATCTTTATAGCAGTACCCCACTATCTCAGTACCAATTCTCTGTATTAGTCCATTTTCACACTGCTATAAAGAAACTACTTGAGACTGGGTAATTTACAAAGAAAAGAGGTTTAATTGACTCACAGTTCTGCATGGCTGGGGAGGCCTCAGGAAACTTACAAACATGACAGAAGGCAAAGAGTAAGCAAGGTGTGTCTTACATGACAGCAGGAGAGAGAGAGAGCAGGGGAAATGCCAGACACTTGTCAAACAACCAGATCTTGTGAGAACCTCCTCAGTATCATGAGAACAGCATGGAGGAGACCATCCCCATGATCTAATTGCCTCCCATCTCATCCCTCCCTTGACACTTGGGGATTACAATTTGATATAAGATTTGGGTGGGGACACACAGCCAAACCATATCATAGGCCAATGGAACAGAATAGAGAGCTCAGAAATAAAGCCACACATGTATGACCATCTGATCTTTGATAAAGCTGAGAAAAACAAGCAATGGGGAAAAGACTCCCTATTTCAACCAATGGTGCTGGGATAACTGACTAGCCATATGCAGACTGGAGCTGGACCGCTTTCTTACACCCTATATAAAAAGCAACCCAACGTGGATTAAAGACTTAAATGTAAAACCCCAAATTATAAAAACCCTGGAAGACAACCTAGGCAATACCATCCTGGACATAGGAATGGGCAAATATTTCTTGACAAAGACACCAAAAGGAATAACAAGAAAAACAAAAATTGACAAATGAGATCTAATTAAACGTAAGAACTTCTGCACAGCAAAAGAAACTATCAACAGAGTAAACAGACAACTTACAGAGTGGGAGAAAATATTTGCAAATTATGCATCTAACAAAGGTCTAATATCCAGCATCTATAAGGAACTTAAATTTACAAGAGAAAAACAACCCCATAAAAAAGTGGGCAAAAGACGTAAACGGACACTTTTCAAAAGAAGACATACATAGGGCCAAGAATCATATGAAAAAAAAGCTGAATCACTGATCATTAGAGAAATGCAAATCAAAATCACAATGAGATGCTATCTCACACCAGTCAGAAATGCTATTAAAAGTCAAAAAATAACAGATGCTAGCAAGGTTGGGGAGAAAACAGTTGTATACTGTTGGTAGGAGTGTAAATTAATTCAACCATTGTGGAAAGTAGTATGGTGATTCCTCAAAGAGCTAAAAGCAGAACTACCATTTGATCCAGCAATCCCATTACTGGGTATATACCTAAAGGAATATAAATCGTTCTACCAAAAAAGACACATGCATGTGAATGTTCATTGCAGCATTATTCACAATAGCAAAGAAATGGAATCAACCTAAATGTCCATCAGTGGCAGATTGGATAAAGAAAATATGGTACATACACACCATGAAATAGTATGCAGCCATAAAAAAGAGTGAGATCATATCTTTTGCAGGAATTTGGATGGAGCTGGAGGCCATTGTCTTTAGCAAACTAATGCAGGAACAGAAAACCAAATATCACATGTTCTCACTTATAAGTGGGAGCTAAATGATGAGAACTTATGAACACAAAGAATGAAACAACAGACACTGGGGCCTACTTGAGGGTGGAGGGTGGGAGGAGGGAGAGAAGCTAAAAAGAAAACTTGGGTACTGGGCTTAATACCTGGGTGATGTAATAATCTGTACAACACACCCCCATGACATGAGTTTACCTATGTAAGAAACTTTCACGTTTCTAAAATAAAAAACCTAAAATAAAAGTTAAAACAAAAAAGAAGAAAAGAAAAGGGCAGAAGAGCATACATTGTTGGAGTTTCTTGAGGTTTCTGGTCACAAATATTACAGGGTAAGAAGCAACTTGGAGAAGAGGCTGACACCTCTAGTGGTGTTAGAGTCTAACACCACTAAAGGATGCAAATAAAGGTTTTCATGACTTTTAGTCTGTCAGCAATAAATATAGTACCATCTCTTCTGATAAATGACTGTGCTCCAGTGATAGACTTTCTTGTTTGAAAATCTTTTGCCCAAGACAGAAAAGTGGAGTTCAGGTACACACATACCACTAATAATGAACTGATAATATGAATGCTTCTAGACCACAGAAAATTACACTTCTAGAGGTCTTGGGACAAATAGAGTACTTCAAGCGGTAGTTTGATAAGATAAGAAATATGTATGTGGTTTCTGCCCTGTTTCCTGGCACACAACTGTTAAAACCCTTGGAATCTCTGAAGTGACATGTCATTTTGTATGCTAATGTGACTAATGGCTGGGGTCTCCTGGATTGCCTTAGGGATGGGGGCTGGTTGCCAAGGGAGCCAACCTTGTAGTTGGAGGATTGGAATTTTCAGCCCTTCCCTCCATCTCCTGATGAGGGAAGAGGGCCTGGAGGCTGGGCAAATCACCAGTGGCCAATAATTTAATAAATCGTGCCTATGTAATGAAGCTTCCATAAATATCTATCCAGTATGGGGTTGGAGAGCTTCTCGGTTGGTGAACACATGGAGGTGCTGGGAGGATAGTGCACTTGGAGAGGACATGGAAGCTCTGCAGCCTTTCCCCATACCTTCCCCTATGCATCTTTTTTATCACCTGTTCTTGAGTTGTATCATTTTATAATGTACCAGTGATTTAGTAAGTAAACTGTTTCCCAAGTTCTGTGAGCCATTCTAGCAAATTATCAAGCTTGAGGAGGTGGGAACCTCTGATTTATAGCTAGTTGGTCAGAAGCACAAGTGACAACCTGAACTTGCAATTAGCATCTGAAATGAGAGGCCAGACAGTCTTCTGGAACTGAGCTGTCTAGCCTTTGGGATCTGAGGCTAACTCCAGGTAAATAGTGTCACAGTTGAATTGGTATGGGAAAAGCCACCACTCATTTGGTGGTCAAAAGTATTGGTGTGAATATAGAGGAAAAGAGTTTGCTTTTCCTATACAGATAGAGAAGCAGTAGTCTAAGAATGATTGGTATGCAAGTAGTTTAAGAAAATCAGTAGAGGTAAGAAACACAGGGAAGATTACAGATAACAGTGAAGTAAGTGACAATAAGGGCCCACATTTGCTGTAGACAAACATGGTAACTATAAAGGTTAATCTAGCAGGTTAGAATTTAGATGTTCCCCAGTAGTACCCTGCACAGCCTTGTATACCTTCCATCATTCATTCAAATCAGGATGAAGTATTTGTAGTACTGAACTTCATTTTAACATTCAGTCATTTTTCAAGTTTTACTCGTTTGCTGACTAAACTTCCTTTGACAAGGCACAAAGCCTTAATTGCAGCATCATTTCAGAAAAGGCTATGTACCTCACCACTTAGGAAAAACTTCTTCAACAGAATATTTTTTCCTAAGATGGTTTGTTTATGTGTGTACAGTTAAAGTTGGCATTTTTCTTGATCATCTCCCTAATTTATCAGCCATATTGCTACTGAAATTTCTTTGTTTGGTCAACATATGTATTTCAGAGCTTAGGAATTTATAGGAATCACTCTTGTTAAGGCAATCAGAGAAGTAAATTGGCCTCTGGATCCTTATTTTGTGTGATATATGTGTGTTTATTCATTCTTTCCAATTATAATTTACTATGTTGCTATTAAATATGGTAATTCAAGGTTGCCAAGTTATGTGACATGGCGTGGAATGAAAGTCTTTAAATGTTATTATTAGCAGTTGTTAATTTAGCATGATTTGTTAAGTGGGCATTTAGATATCTCTTCACTGAGATCCCAAATCTACTGTTCCATGAGCTCCAGTTCCCAATGTGATGCAAAGAGGGCAAGGTGTCACTTACATGTAAAGTGGGTTGTGTTACAAAGAGGAACCCTGATCTTAGGAAGTCCAAGTTTTAAAAAATAATGGCCAGTGAGCCTGCCCTTTGCTTTGGAGAAAGATACTATCTCTATTAGTTTTACAGCTAGGCTGTTCATTTTACAAACATGTTTGAAAAGATAGTCTACCAGAAACCTCTGCTAGCAAGCTTTGCAGAAATATGAGAGATTCATGGAGAATCCCACTATGATTGTCTTAAATATTTCTATTAACTCTAATTATAATTCAAGGTTATAATGTGCTTATTCAGTAAGGAAACAATTATTTCATCTCAAGCAATTGAAGATATCTTCTCATCTAAGTTTGGATGACAACCTGAGATTTAAATTCAGACTCCACTGAGTTCTTGTTGGCCAACCAAGACTGCCACAATGGCAAGATCATTGACCCTTACGTGGAGTGATCTCACAGCTCACGTCTACTTGTCAGAGGCATTTGAACCAGAGCAACTTCATCTTGAGTGCGGGCTAGGAAAATGAGGCTGGGACTTGCTGGGCTGCTTTCCCAGAGAGGTAGGTATTCCTAGCTTCTAGATCTTTATGTTAAGGGGACAGATTGATAATTTTACTAAACAGACCTAGACTTGGGAATATCCTGATATCTTGAGAACAGAAGCATTCCTAATTTTGATTTAAATATAATAATATTGGTTCTTGCAAATATAGTAATTAAGAAAATTAATTATTTATCACAAACCCTTGTAGCAGAGCACATCTCTCCATGATCTTTTTTTATCCTATATAGAAACAAGTATTTTACCTTGGGTGGACACTTTCCTTCTCTTACTTTCGGGAACTCCCTGCTCTATCTATGGACTATCTGTACTTCCACCACTTTCTTTTTTTTTTTTTTTTTTGAGATTGAGTCTCTCTCTGTCACCCAGGCTGGAGTGCAGTGGCATGATCTTGGCTCACTGCAACCTCTGCCTCCTGAGTTCTAGCGATTCTCCTGCCTCAGCCTCCTGGGTAGCTGGGACTACAGGCATGCGCCACCATGCCCGGCAAATTTTGTATTTTTAGTAGAGATTGGGTTTCACCATATTGGCCAGGCTGGTCTCGAACTCCTAACCTCAGGTGATCCGCCTGCCTCGGCCTTCCAAAGTGCTGGGATTACAGGTGTGAGCCACTGCGCCCAGCCTGCTTCCTTAATAAACTTGCTTCTGCTTTGCACTGTGGACTCACCTTGAATTCTTTCTTGTGTGAGATCCAAGAACCCTCTTTTGGGGTCTGGATCTGGACCCCTTTCTTGTAACATACTGAGTTCCAATCACATGGATTTGGAATTTATAGCAATTGAATCTAATTAAGGTACTATGCATCTCCCACCCAGGTGTCTATATCATTGAATTGGACTTTGTATTCTTTTACTTATAAGAAATATAAATAGTTTCCTGTCTACATCTAAAATATCTTTGAACCTGATGGACTCTTACATTTTCTCCCTCATATATATTCTGTTTGGTTGAGTCACATAATTCTGGATAATAAATAATATCTGAAATTTGAAGTTTCATCATAATCATGTTTCACCTACTGTCATATCTTCTAAGGCTATTTGACTGGCACTAATAAGATAAAGTTGTTTCAGATGCCCTAGAATGACAAATTTCAGGAATTAATTTATTTTTTAGGCTGAAGTAGCTTAGTAAAATGTACATAAAATAATATTCATTGATTTTATTTTCTTTATACGAGTGACAGATTTTCTCTCCCATCTTTCATGAAAATATAAAACTAAAGTGTAGTTAATAACTTCATTGAATGCCGAGTTTTTATTTCTCTTTCATCTTTTACTGCTTTTTGGCAGATAGGTTGTAAGATTTGTTTAATGTGGTTTCCCAAACTCTTTGGTTTTATTGATAGGTGTCTCTAAATCACTTACTGCTACCTGTAGTTATAATAAATCTAACAGGAGCATCTTTAAAAAATTCAACTTTTTTTTTCAGTAGCAGAGCTGCCATGTTTGCTATAAAACATAGTTTCAGGTTGATAGCACTTATTATCTTACACAGAGTACAACATTTAAACAAAAGGGATATAGCGAGAAGTAACTTTCCCTCCTCCAAAGGGTCCTATGGTTTCTTTTTTATCAGCAACAATTTAGGCAAAAATTAATTCTAGAGAGTGATTTCAGAAAGTCTTTAGGAATTTACCTCAACATAATATAAGCTGTATATGATAGGCCCACAGCTAGTATCATAGTGAAGTGGGGAAAACTTGGAAACTTTTCCTCTAAGATCTGGAACAGACAAGAAAGCCCACAGTTACCACTGTTACTCAATAGGATGCTGGAAGTCCTAGCTAGAGCAATCAGGCAAGAGAAAGAAATAAAAGACATGCAATTTGCAAAGGAAGAAGTGAAATTATCCTTGTTTGCAGGTGACATGATCTTATATATGGAAAAACCTAAAGACTCTACCAAAAATGATTACAAGTGATAAACAAATTTAGTAAAGTTGCAGGACACGAAATCAACATACAAAGATTAGTAGCATTTCTATATGCTGACAGTGAACAATCTGAAGAGAAATAAGTAATTTTTTTACAATAGCCAGAAATAAAACTATGTATCTAGGGAAGAACTTAACCAAAGAAGTGAAAGATTTCTACATGAAAACTATAAAACACTGATGAAAGAAATTAAAGAGGAGACAAAAACAAGGAGAGATATTCTATGTTCATGGATTGGGAGAATCAATATTGTTAAAATGTGCATAGTGCCCAAAGCAACCTACAGATTCAATGCAATTTCTATCAAAATACAAATGACATTCCTCACAGAAATAGAAATAAACAATCCTAAAATTCATATGGAACCACAAAAGACCCACAATAGGCAATGCTATACTAAGCAAAAAGAATAAAACTGGAGAAATCACATTACCCAACTTCAAATTATACTACACAGCTATAGTAACCAAAGCAGCAAGAAACTGGCATAAAACACACATACACACATAGACAATTGAAACAGGACAGAGTACCCAGGAACAAATTCACCCACCTATGGTGAACTCATTTTCAACAAAGATACCAAGAACATACCCTGGAGGAAAGACAGTCTCTTCAATAAATGGTGCTTGGAAACCTGGATATCTAAATGCAGAAGAATGAAACCACTCTTATTTGCATTTGCTTTTGGGATCTTAGTCATGAATTCTTTGCTTATGCCAGTGTCCAGAAGAGTTTTTCCAATGTTATATTCTAGAATTTTTATGGCTTCAGGACTTAAATGTAAGTCTTTGATCCATCCTGAGTTGATTTTTATATAAGGTAACAGATGGGTATTCAGTTTTTTTTTTTTTTTTAGACAGAGCCTTGCTCTGTCACCAGGTTGGAGTGCAGCGGTGTGATCTTGGCTCACTGCAACCTTTGCATCTGGGTTCAAGTGATTCTCCTGCCTCAGCTTCCAGAGTAGCTGGGAGTACAGGCGCGTGCCCCCATGCCCAGGTAGTTTTTGTATTTTCAGTAAAGACAGGGTTTCACAATGTTGGCCAGGATGGTCTCGATCTCTTGACCTTGTGATCTACCCGCCTCAGCCTCCCAAAGTGCTGCAATTACAGGCATGAGCCACCGAACCTGGCCGGGGATTCAGTTTTATTCTTCTACGTGTGGCTTTCCAGTTTTCCTAGCACCGTTTATTGAATAGGGTGTCCTTTGCCAAATTTATGTTTTTGTATGCTTTGTTGAAGACCAGTTTGCTGTATCTGGCTTTATTTCTTGGTTCTCTATTCTGTTCTATTGGTCTATGTGCTTATTTTTATACCATGCTGCTTTGGTAACTTTAGCCTTACAGTATAATTTGAAGTTGGGTAATGTGATGCCTCCAGTTTTGTTTTTTTTGCTTAGTATTGCTTTGGCTATGCAGGTTCTTTATCAGTTCCATATGAATTTTAGGATTGTTTTATCTAGTTCTGTGAAGAATGATAATGGTTTTTTTTGATGGGAATTACAATGAATTTGTAGATTGCTTTTGGCTGTATAGTCATTTTCACAATGTTGATTCTTCCCATCCATGAGCATAGGATGTGTTTCCATTTGTTTGTGTCATCTGTGATTTCTTTCAGCATTGTTTTGTAGTGTTCCTTGTAGAGATCTTTCACCTCCTTGGTTAAGTATATTCCTAAGTATTTGATTTTTTTTTCAGTGGTTGTAAAAGGGATTGAATTATTGATTTGATTCTCAGCTTGGTCATTGTTGGTGTATAGCAATGCTAGTGATTTGTGTACATTGATTTTGTATCCTGAGACTTTACTGAATTTACTTATCTCTATATAAATTTTAGAATAGTTTTTTTCTAATTCTGTGTTAAATGGCATTGGTAGTTTGATAGGAATAGTGTTGAATCTGTAGATTACTTTAGACAATATAGCCATTTAAAAAATATTGATCCTTCCTATCCATGAGCATGGAATGTTTTTCCTTTCCATTTGTTTGTGTCATCTATGATTTCTTTAAGTAGTGTTTTGTAGTTTTCCTCATAGAGACCTGTCACCTCTTTGGTTAGATGTATTCCTAGATATTTCATTCTTTATGTGGCTATTGTAAATGGAATTACATTCTTGATTTGCCTCTCAGCTTGGACGTTATTGGTATATAGAAATGCTACTGATTTTTGTACATTGATTTTGTATCCTGAAACTTTACTGAAGTAAAGTTCCAGGATCCTTTTGATGGAGTCTTTAGGGTTCTCTAGGTATAGAATCATATCATCAGCAAAGAGCAGTAGTTTGAATTCTTTTCCTATTTGGATGCCTTTTATTTCTTTCTCTTGCCTGATTACTCTGGCTAGAACTTCCAGTACTATGTTGAATAGGAATGGTGAGAGTGGGCATCCTTGTATTGTGTTGTTCTAGTTCTTAAGGGGAATGCTTCTAGCTTTGCCCATTCAGTACGATGTTGGCTGTGGATTTGTCATAGATGGTTTATATTATTTTGAGGTATATTCCTTTGACGCCTCATTTGTTGAGGTTTTTTATCATGAAAGGATACTGGATTTTATTGAAAGCCTTTTTCATGTCTATCAAGATAATCATGTGGTTTTTGTTTTTAATTTTGTTTATATGGTGAATCACATTTATTGATTTCATGTGTTGAACCAACTTGGCATCCCAGGAATGAAACCCACTTGATCATGGTGAATTAATTTTTTGATTTGCTGCAGGATTTGGTTTGATAGTATTTTTTTGAGGATTTTTGCATCTATGTTCATTAGGGATATTGGCCTATAGTTTTCTTTTTTTGTTGTGTCTTTGCCAGGTTTTGGAATCAGGGTGATGCTCGTTGCATAGAGAGTTAGGGAGAAGTCCTTCCTCCTTGATTTTTTTGGAATAACTTCAGTAGAATTGTTACTAGCTCTTCTTTGTATGCCTGGTAGAATTCAGCTGTTAATTCAGCCTGTCCAGGGCTTTTTGGTAGGTTTTTCATTATTGATTCAATTTGTGAACTTGGTATTGGTCTGTTCAGGGATTCAATTTCTTCCTGATTCAAACTTCGGAGGTTGGATGTTTCCAGGAATTTATCCATTTCCTTTAAATTTTATAGTTTGTGTGCTTAGAGGTGTTCATTGTAGTCTCTGAAGATCTTTTGTACTTCTGTGCATCAGTTGTAATGTCACAATTGTCATTTCTGATTGTGATTTTGGATATTCTCTCTTTTTTTCTTTGTTAATCTAGCTAGCAGTCTATTGATCTTGTTTATCCTTTTAGAAAAGTAACTTTTGGTTTTGTTGATTCTATGTGTCAATTTTGGGGTCGGAATTTCATTCAGTTCTGCTTTGATTTCAGTTATTTATTTTCTTCTGCTAGATTTGGGGTTAGTTTTTTCCCGGGTTAGTTTTTTTCCTGTTTTTCTAGTTCCTCTAGGTCATCCTGCTTTTCTTTTCTTTTCATTTTTGTTTGTTTTTGAGATGAAGTCTTGCTTTGTCACACAGGCTGGAGTGCAGTGGCATGATCTCAGCTCACTGCAACCTCTGCCTCCCAAGTTCAAGTCTTGTGCCTCAGCCTCCCAAGTAGCTGGGAATACAGGTGTGTGCCACTGTGCCCGGCTAATTTTTGTATTTTAGTAGAGATTGGGTTTCACCATGTTGGCCAGGCTGGTCTTCAAATCCTGGCCTCAGGTGATCCACCTGTCTCAGCTTTCCAAAGTGCTGGGATTACAGGTGTGAGCCACCACCCCCAGCACCATACTACTTTTCTTAGTGACTATATTAGTTTACATTTCCACCAACAGTGCTTGCTAACACTTATTTTCTGTTTTTCTTCACAGTAGTTATCCTAATGGGTATGAAGTTGTATCTTATTATAGTTGTTATTTTCATTTTTCTAGTGATTTTCTAGTGATTAATGATGTTAAACATTTTTTCATATAAATGTTGACTGTTTATATACCTTCTTCAGTGAACTGTCTATTCAAGATCTTCGCCCATTTTTAAATTGGGTTTTTATTTTGTGGCTTATGTTGTTGAGTTGTAGGAGCTCTTTATGTATTCTGGATATTAATCTCTTATCAGCTACATGATTTGTAAATATGTTTTCCCATTCTGTAGGTTGTCTTTTCACTCTGTTGATTGTGTTCATTGGTGCATAGAAGCTTT
The DNA here is from genome assembly GCF_028885655.2 of Pongo abelii. Taxonomy (NCBI): domain Eukaryota; kingdom Metazoa; phylum Chordata; class Mammalia; order Primates; family Hominidae; genus Pongo; species Pongo abelii. The sequence continues at coordinate 139,326,636 of NC_071989.2, read as the reverse complement.
TAAGTTTATTGTCATACCATTTGTCTATTTTTGCTTTTGTCATTGTCATTGTCATTTTGTCATTGTCAAATCTAATGTCATAAAGACTTTCTTTAAAAATAATTTTTAGAGGGTTTTAGGCCATCTTTTTAGGTTTTTAATTCATTTTGAGTTAATTTTTCTGTAGTATAATGTTTTTCCAACATGATTTGTTCAAGAGACTGTCCTTTCCCCATTGAGTGGTCTTGGCACTGCTATTGAAGATCATTTGACCATATATGTGAGATTTCATTTCAGGGATATCTCTTAAATTCCATTGGCATATATGTCTGTCTTTATGACAGTATCATACTGTTTTGATTACTGTTGCTTTATAATAGGTTTTGAAATCAGAAAGTATGAGACCTCCAACTTTGTTTTTCTTTTCTCTCTCTCTCTATATTTTTGGCTATTTCAAGTATTTTGTTTTTAACTGGCTTTTCTATTTGTAGGGCAGAGTAAGTAGAAGCTGCTTTTTAAGAAAAGTAGATGGGTTAAGTCAGAGGAAGAGATGTAACTCATGGGTGCCTGTGATGCAATGCAATATGAAGGTGCAGAAATACATTGGGAGGGCTGGGCATGGTGGCTCATTCCTGTAATCCCAGCACTTTGGGAGGCCAAGGCAGGCAGATTGCTTGAGCTCAGGAGCTCAAGATCAGCTTGGGTGACGTAGTGAAACCTCATCTCTTAAAAAAATCCATTGGGAGAAAAAGAGAAAAACCACCACCACCACCTCAATAAAAATCTACTTCCGGCCGGGCGCGGTGGCTCATGCCTGTAATCCCAGCACTTTGGGAGGCCGAGGTGGGTGGATCACAAGGTCGGGAGATCGAGACCATCCTGGCTAACATGGTGAAACCCTGTCTCTACTAAAAATACAAAATATTAGCCAGGCGTGGTGGGCGCTTGTAGTCCCAGCTACTCGGAGGCTGAGGCAGGAGAATGGCTTGAACTCAGGAGGCAGAGCTTGCAGTGCGCCAAGGTCACGCCACTGCACTCCAGCCTGGGTGACAGAGAGACTCTTGTCTCAAAAAAAAAAAAAAAAAAAAAAAAAATAGACTTCCAGCACAAGCCTTGGAACCTATGTGCAGGAACTTTTCCTTAAATTTGTAACCATGTCGGTCAGTGTGTTTTTCTTTCTTTTATAATTTGGGGATGTTGGAGACACCTTACTGGAATTGTAGGTTGAACCAAAACTGACTGAACTTTGAACTTTGAGGATTTTAATAAGTATTTTGCTCCTTCACTCATGAAATGCATCCCTGACACTATAATATGCTCTGGACTTGCAGTGGTGCCTACAGTGATGGGCAAAGCAGACCTGATCCTTGCCCTCAAAGAAATTGACTTAGCAGCTTCTTGTGAATGTGGACAGAGCTGAGCATGTGCATTGATGTGAGAGACAACTCCAGGTTTGCCTCTTCAGCTACAGAATGTAGTCCTCTGTTTTTTCATGGGCTTGTTCTTTGATGAGTTTTTAAGATGAAGGGACATTTTGCTAGTTTCCTATATGGGAAATTCAAGTACTCCCTGGCTATGAACTGGAGACAAAACACATGCCATTCTATAACTTTAACAAGAAATTTAATTTAATTTAAATATATTTGAGATTTAAGTACATGATTTATTTCCTCCTCAAAAGTCATGAAAGAACCTCTCATGCTGTATGGAGTAGTGAGAGCCAAGATATTTGGCAAGAGGGATTTGGAAAATAATTGATGTTATGATCTGCTGCATGGAGGGAGGGGCCAAATTGTACCAAAGCAGGTTTTAAGGAATTATTGACAGGAAAATGTGCTTTCTGGGAACTCTCTGCCTTGGGGTTGAAAACTAACGCATGAAAATATTAGATTTTATCTGGAGGATATTCATCACCTAGATACATTTTCCTTCAGAGGGGTTAAAAATATTAAGCAGCTACTTAAGGCCCTGTTGTCCTGGCACATAGCCCACATTATATAAGTATTAAACAGCAAATTTAAAATGTACCAAAGTTTATGTAGTTTCTTTGATTTTATTTGAAAATCTTTGAGGTTTATAGCAAAAACGGAGGAAATTAATGGAATTGGGAGAATGTATATGTAACACAGAAACTTATTTTGCTAGGAACTTTTATAATATGACACAGCAACATTATAAAGTTATACAGCCCCTTTTATTGTTCAAATGTAATGTTTAGCTCTTGAAATTAATTTGTGTGTTTTGAAGCCTTTTTGCTGGTTTTGGGTGGTTTGGGATAATGCTATACTGAAATGATGAATCTCCATATGTTCATGAGCTTCTGAGGAATTAGAATTAGGTTAACAATTTTGTCATGAGGTGCTCAGTGTTCTAGAAGTCATCTTTGTCTTTGGTTTGGTTCACATTCTGCAAAATCTCCAGACATTGCCATAAACATATTTAGAGAAAGAAAGAGAGCATTCAGAACTTAATCTATGATTGTTCTCTATACCAAAGGATGAAGACAGGGCCCTGACAATGCAAATTACTTTTAAAAAATGGAATGTGCCATTTGTTTGCTAAATTATTTAATTTTCTTTTCTATGTATGTGAAATTTTAGCTGTAAAATGTATAGTTTGTTAGAACTTCTTAATTAGACCTGTGAAAATATCTTTAAAATATTTGCATTCCAAAAATATGTTCAATTATCTATAAAATGCTTCAGTCGGGGTATTGTAGCTTATGGAAACACTGACATGTTATATTGTATTAGCATAACAAGAAAGGATCTATGAAATGCCCTGATAAAAGATTAGTATGCCAAGGTTTTGTTAGTGTTAATATGAAAAAGATGACATTGGCAAAAAGTAAAACTTTAGACTTTGGGAAATGCTTCCAATACTGAAGCTGCTATGTCTTTGATTTTATTTTCTAGGTCATTGTTTCCCAAACTAGATGCTGAATCCCGGTGAGACTGTGAAGATATTGTGAGCGTTCTTGGAGATCAGAGCAGAAAACATCCATCGGAGGTAGGTAGCAGTGAGGGACTACAGGCAATTATATAAATGAACCAGATGCCCTCTTTCCTCTGGTACCTCTCATGATAGCTCCAAATCCATGTGCTTTCTTTTAGCCTTTTCAGATTTTTGATTCTCTGAAACAGGCTACTGGTAACCTTCTTTGAATTTTTCTTTTCCTTAATAATAGCTACTGCTTATCGATCAATTATTTTTTACCATCAAGACTTGCACTAGGTGAATTAGATAGTTTCATTTAAACCTCAGTATACTTCTGTGAGATAGGTACTAGGTTTTTTCTCCAGTTTATAAGTGGAGCAGCTGAGGCTTAGGGAGTTTTAGTGATTTCTGTAAGGTCATCCAGCTAAAAAGAGATGCTACTGATTTTGAACACAGGCAGCCTGAATGTAGGACACACAGTCTTTCCCCGCTTCTTCTGTTGTTTTTGTCATTGGATTTTATCAGATGAAATGGTCTGAGAACCATTCCTCTATCATGATCAACTAGGCTAAGGAGGGGGAGTAAGCTATCTTAGTGGGGCATCTTGGATAGAATATTCTGAGCTTTTTCAAGTGGCAAAAATGCTTTCTACAAAGATTAAGACAGGCCATATAGCACCCTCAAGCTCTGCTTGAGAAATACTTTATCTAACAAAAGAGAAATAACTATTTAAAAAATGTAGTAGATATGAAGGTGGCATAGAAAGTGACAAAAGTTTAAGAGCCTTGTTATTAATTCTTGGACTTACACTGTTTTGACACAGTTGCATATTTTTTATGTAAAGGATGTTATTATGTAAGAATACTTCAGTCTCTCTTTTAGAGAAAGTTTCTGAAGTGTCTCCCTCTTACCTGCTCTTTGCTTCTTTCTGCTGTCCTCTACCTCTCGTGAAGATACTTGTGTAGTACTGGGGTCATTGTTGAGAATTGAGAGACACATTTAACAGCTGCATTCTCCCAAATGAATTCTAAACTCAAATAAAAATGGGACTTCCAGTAATGGTGGCTTGAGAAGCTGGGGCAACGGCTTCCACAAACAGTTTAAAAAATCTGGACAATACTATGAAAGACAGCTTAACTGAAAGCACTGGAACATGCCCGAAGACAGACAGAAATTGAGAAAAATACACCCTTGAAGGACTACTGCATTGGGTAAGAACTACAAGTTTGTGCCTTTCTGGCCTAGGGCTGCTCCCCAAACCCAACTGTGACACAGGAAAATCTCAGCCTTAATGGTGTTAAAAGGCAGATATCAAAGGTCAGAGCTGCAGAGATACTAGTAAGTTATAGGAGGATTTTGGCAGTGAGAAAGCCATACTTATCTGACAAGTTGTTTCATTTATACCATCAAATAGGATATTGATATATGTCTTCTTGCTGACAGAACATTCTCTCAGTGTTCTGAGATAGTCTCCAATCTCATATTTTGTGTTATATTATCTCTTTTTTAAAATTGGAATTTGCTTTAACAACACTGGCTATATCAGGATATTTAGGGAAGAGCAGACATATTAGGCCTTTATCTTTTAACTTTGATGATGGGATTAAACCTTCCTTTGGGAACTGAAGGCTGTAAGAGTATGGAGAGAAACAGATGCATTCTCTACAAGGAAAACTTGCCTTCAGCCATTATTACTGTGCTTTTGGTTCCCAGCAATATATACAATGGTGTCCACTGGGTACCCAAGTGTTATGTCCCATTAATTTGGATAACCCCAGGAATAAACTGAGGTGGCATATGTACTCAGAATAGATCAATGGCTTGAAAGACTAAAATGTTTGTTGGAATCACATCAGTTTGGGGCTTTCTCAAGATTTAGATAAGAGGAATAAGAAGAAAACAAAGATCTAGCCTTGTCTGGGTTCTTCAGTCACTCTCTGTACTCCACAGCCATCAAGTTGACTTGATCTACACGAATATCACTCTTCTAGAGACCAGTTCAATCTCCCTGGGTGACTATTAGGGTTCTCCAGAGAAACAGAATCATATGGAGGCTGAGAAGTCCTGAGATCTGCAGCTGGCTAGCTGGAGATCCAGGAGAGCCAATGGAATAGTTTCAGTCCAAGTCCAAAGATCTGATAGCCAGGAGAGCCAATGTTGTGAGTTGTAGTCTGAGTCTGAAGGCAGGAGAAGACCAGTGTCACAACTCAAAGACAGTCTGGCAGACAAAAGAGAATTCTATCTTATTCAGCCCTTTTATTCTATTCAGGCTTTCAATGGATTGAATGAAGCCTATCCACACTGGGGAGGGCAATCTACTTTACTTAGTCTATCAATTCAAATGTTAATCTCATGCAGAAACATCCTCACAGACACATCCAAAATAATATTTAATCAACTATCTGGGTATTCCATGGCCTAGTTAAGTTGACACATAAAATTAACCATCACGGTGTTGCAAAGTAAACTAGGTCTATTTGGTCACTCTATGACCAAAGAGCTGACCTTGGCTAGAAAAATGCATGCTAAAACTTTATATGCTTCTGATGGGGCATATGTTGGGCTGGGCCAAATTCTTGTTACCTGAAGTTTCAACAACTCTACCACAGTGAGGATATTACAAAGCCTCAGGCAAAACTAGAAAGTGATTAAGTGGTTAATATTTGGCCAAAAGAAATATGTCTTAGTGTTAATTGTCCTTGAGCTAATTAAAACTTAGTTGGAGAACTACAAAGCTAACTATAACATGGGACAACTCTGATGAGGGCCATATTAGAGAAAGTGAACACTATGAGAGTACAGGGTGAGTGACTGAGGGAGGGCATTTTAGTTGTCTTTTGTCATCATTTATTTTGGCCTTTCTTTGTTTTGGGCAGCTTTTGTTTTTATTGAGGTATAATTCACATACCATAAAATTCACTGTTTAAAAAGTACAGTTCGTTGATTTTCAGTATATTTATAAGGTTGTGCAACTACCACTACTAATTCCAGAATATTTTTATTGCCCTCAGGGCAACTTTTTGCAGCAGATAATATTTTCTCACATTCATGATTATATACAAATCTTATAAATGCTATGGCATTAATTTATTGGTGAAATATGTTGATTCACCAACTTTGACAGAGAAGCAGTTTTATTTATTTATTTAATTTATTTATTTGAGATGGAGTCTCGCTGCATTGCCCAGGCTGGAGTGCAGTGGCCCTATCTTGGCTTGCTGCAACCTCCAGCTCCCGGGTTCAAGCGATTCTTATGCCTCAGCCTCCTGAGTAGATGAGACCACAGGCGTGAGCCTCCAAGCCTGGCTAATTTTTATATTTTTGGTAGAGATGGAGTTTCACCATGTTGGCCAGGCTGGTCTCGAATTCCTGGCCTCAAGTGATCTGCTAGCCTCGGCCTCCCAATGTCCTGGGATTACCGGTGTGAGCCACTGAGCCCAACCGAGAAGCAGTTTTTTAAAAATTTATTACTCAAAACCTCTTGAGAATCATGTTGTATGTCATTAATATGTTGTTGACTTGTACTGTTTCTCATACTCATTTTGCCCTAATACTATGCTATAATTTTACATGCTAGTCTTAATATGTTCTCATCAACTGTGTAACTTTTCCTTTGCTAGGAAATAAATTCTATTACTAAATAGTTTGCTTCCTGGGCCTTTTTACTGAAAGCTTTACTCTGTTCTAGGATTCCCATTGCCATTTAAAATGATCAGATGGATACCCCATTTCCCATGGTGATTATTACTCATTGCATGCCTGTATCAAAGTATCTCATGCACTCTATAAATATATACACCTACTGTGTACCCACAAAAATTAAAAATAAAAAAGATCAGAATCTCTACTTGTTAAATAGCTGTCACTTATGGTTCAGTGTTTATTTCAATTTTGCTGGAGCTGTCACTGCCGTTTTAAGTTCTTTGCCTCAAACCACCCACGATGGAATAGCAACTTGGATTACCACCAGGCCATGTAAAACTAATTAATAAGCAGCTTTTGTTGTAAAGATTGATTTTTTTAAAAAAATCAGTGTCTCTTATTGCACTAGAACAGCAAAATACTTGGAAAATTATAATCATTTATCACTGTCTTTATCAGAATTGTCCATAGATCTAGGCCTAGAAACCTCCTTTTCCATCTCAGACCTTGTCTTCAAAATTTGTCACATTGGACTCTCAGGCATGTCTACAAAACACAAACACTAAATAAAGCAGAAGGACATAGTAGATACCCAAACAGGAAAATCTCAAAAAATACAACTTCATAGTACAATTTACTTCTAGCTGACCCAATTGACACTTTGCAGTGTTCCTAATAGCAAAGTGTCAGGGAGAGAGTTGAAATACATTATGTAAAAATTCCCTTGGATTTTCTGTTATACCAGTGGAAGCTGTTGGCATGGGGTAAAGGGAGGCTGGGGGAGGTAATAGGAGGGGAGGCCAATGTCATCAGTCTATTGTCCTCCTTTCTGTGTAATACCATTTATCATTAGCTGTCTTTTTCTTGTATCACTGCCTGAAAATAGGCCCAAGCAAGAGTTCCATCTTACCAATTTCTATTACTGATATAATGTATATATTTAATATTCAGTGCTGATGTTCTTGAGCCAGTATCAGTAGGAGATACATTTTGAGTTTTTGTTTGTTTGTTTGTTTGTTGGTGCTAATAAGTCTCATCTGAGTTGCTGAGTTGCCTTGTACCCCATGTGGTCAGTGGTATATGACCTAGATGGAGTCTTTGGGTCTCTGTGGCAAGGGTCAGATGAATAACAACCTCATTACAACCTGGCACTAACCTTCTCTTGGCACTTACCAACTCTAATTGTCTGTTTCTTGTCTGCTTTCCCCACTGGAGTGGATGTAAATAGTTTATTTATTTACTTCACTTCCCAAGTATGTTGCATAACACCTTGCAAAAAACAAATGTTCTATAAAAGTTTATGTAATGAGTAAATGCCAAGCTCCCTAAAACATCTTGTGTCCTCCAGCTTCACACTCATTGCACAGACAACTGCTACTCTGACAAAATGTTCAGCGTAGTCTTATTTTAAGAGCAGCAGCCCCAGCAGGCACTGAATAAGAGCCTAACTCTTAAAAACCCATTAAAGTTCCAGCCACTCTACTGATGGCAAAATGAATGCAATTTTTCCTGGTCCAACAGAAGCAATTCAAGTAACACTCAGCATTCCCCCCTCCCCTGCCCCCATTACTCTGGCCTGTGGGCTACAAACAAATGAAAAGTAATTTTATCTCAGCTAAACAATCACCTTTGGGGAATCCCTGAGTCTGTGATATCTTGGACTGCTGAAAATATGTTAACTCTGTTGTCTCCTTAAAACATACATCTGTAGATCATGCTCTGCCAATGGAGATTATTTAGTTCTTTGCAGTGATACTCCCTATGAAGGGCACAGAAGGTAATGTCCTTCTCTTGAGGCAGACTCTGGGGATATCTGCAGGAAATTAGATACTTTCTTCTGAAAAAATTCATTGGTTCTAGTTATTTGTTTCCCAGTTCAAAGCATTCCTTTGCCCCCGCCATGGGATATTATGGAAATTCCCAGGACATTTTTTTAAAAATCAGAGCTACCACCTGTTGTCTTTTACCCTCAAGAACAAGTCACGCTATGGGGATGACAGTGAAGAGCTAGGTGAACTCTTCCTTATCCTTACAGTACCCTCTTCAACTGAGGGTGACATGCTGCAAATTATTATAGCTTTATTTAATGTAATTTAGCTCATTTGTTTTCCTTAGTGTCTCTGATAGCTTACAGATTAGAAAATTAATAAAGTCATTATTGCTTTCTTGTAAGTCTCTGCTGTCATTTCTTTGCCTGCGTTTCTTGTTTGCCTGTCTTGTGTTGATATCTTTGAGGCTCACTATTCCTGTTCTGATATAATATTCCCTTTTCTAGGTCTCTTGTTTTTTCTTTCCTGCTTTTTGGATTTCCCCTTTTCATGATTCATATATTGCATAAACTCTCAGGTTAGGTTGACCCACTTCTCACCTGAGCTTTTGTTTAAGATACACTTGTTTGAGAAACTCTTCCTGGACCACATTGCACCTAGATTATGTGAATGTTTAAAGCTCAGAAAATATAAAAAATATTTTCTGAGCGTTAAACATTTTTTTTTCTTTTATTATTATTATTATTATTATTATTATTATTATACTTTAGGTTTTATGGTACATGTGTGCAATGTGCAGGTAAGTTACATATGTATACATGTGCCATGCTGGTGCGCTGCACCCACCAACTCGTCATCTAGCATTAGGTATATCTCCCAATGCTATCCCTCCCCCCTCCCCCCACCCCACAACAGTCCCCGAAGTGTGATGTTCCCCTTCCTGTGTCCATGTGTTCTCATTGTTCAATTCCCACCTATGAGTGAGAATATGCGGTGTTTGGTTTTTTGTTCTTGCGATAGTTTACTGAGAATGATGATTTCCAATTTCATCCATGTCCCTACAAAGGACATGAACTCATCATTTTTTATGGCTGCATAGTATTCCATGGTGTATATGTGCCACATTTTCTTAATCCAGTCTATCATTGTTGGACATTTGGGTTGGTTCCAAGTCTTTGCTATTGTGAATAATGCCGCAGTAAACATACGTGTGCATGTGTCTTTATAGCAGCATGATTTATAGTCCTTTGGGTATATACCCAGTAATGGGATGGCTGGGTCAAATGGAATTTCTAGTTCTAGATCCCTGAGGAATCGCCACACTGACTTCCACAAGGGTTGAACTAGTTTACAGTCCCACCAACAGTGTAAAAGTGTTCCTATTTCTCCACATCCTCTCCAGCACCTGTTGTTTCCTGACTTTTTAATGATTGCCATTCTAACTGGTGTGAGATGGTATCTCATTGTGGTTTTGATTTGCATTTCTCTGATGGACAGAAAACAAAAAAGTTTGCTGTATTTCTGTTCCCTGAAGCTGCTCAGCATTTGCCAAGCCATTTTCTTAACTCTGTGTGATCTTGGCCTCGCTCAGAGTGATGTGCAGGATGAGAGAGAAGGAATAACTTATCTTTCTCTTACATAAAAAATGATTTATCTGTCAATTTAAGAAAATGAAGTGAATGATCCACAAGCAACTGTATGACATAACTATTATAAATAACACCATTTTACAGCTGTGATAACCAAGTCCTAGAATGATTAAGTAACTTACCCAGCAAACATAGCTAAAAATAGGAGTCAGAATTCCAAACCAGGCAATAGGATTTCCCATGCTCTTCCCATTAAATGTGGTCTCGTCTCTAAAGTAGATTTAAAATGAATACATTTTTCAAGTATATGCTTTTAGAAATAATTGGAAAAGGAGGTAGGGGAAAGAATTAATTCACACAATTATATATGAATTGTTAAATACGGATTGAGCCCTATTAAGGACCAGCACTCTTATAGATGCGGGGGATGGGTCAGTGGACCTGCAGACCAGCTTGCTGTGTTGTAGTTTACATTCTACAGAAGCAGTCCCCAACCTTTTTGGCACAAGGGACCGGTTTTGGGGAAGAAAATTTTTCCTCAGATGAAGAGGGGATGGTTTCAGGATGAAGCTGTTCCACGTGAGATCATCAGGCATCAGTTAACTTTTCATGAGGAGCACGCAACCTAGATCCCTCAGATGCACAGTTCCCAATAGGGTTCGCACTCTCATTAAATCTAATACCTACTGCTGATCTGACAGGAGGCAGAGCTCAGGCGGTAATGCTCACCCGCTGCTCACCTCCTGTCATGTAGCCTGGTTCCTAACAGGCCACGGACTTGTACTGGTCTGTGGCCTGGGGGTTGGGGACCCCTGTATTAGAGGAAGGAGGCACATGTTGACGAGATAATAAAACAAGGAATAAACAAGAAAGTGTCAGACAATGGTCAGTGCTATGAGGCAAATAAAGCAAGGTGACTTGATTGTATCTGTTGAGTGATACTACCTTAGATATCCATCTAAGGCCAGGGAAGGCCTTTCAGAGGAGGTGACACTGGAGCTGGGAAGTGAATAGTAGATATTTTATTCATTGTTATAAAGAATTTGAATTAAATGTTTTCAACTCTGTGAAAAAGTTTGGAAACCAAATAAATTCTCTTAAAGCCAAAATAAAACAAAACAAAAATAAAACCTAAGTGAGGCATCCTCTTATTTCACCAGACGAATGTGGAAAAACAACTTTCACATCTTTTTCTCTCTGAAGTTTCACTCTCATCTCTGAATAAAGATGCAAAGGCATATATAATATTCTATTTTAATACAACAAATCCTCTTAGTAGACATGTACTTTTTCATTTTACTTTTATCAAGTTACAGATATACAAAGTTTAAAAGGTCAAATAGTTCTAAAGAGGTAAAAGGAAGGGCAACTCTCTTTTGTTGCACTTATTCCCACCTGCAGTTTCTGTTTTTTAGAGACAACCACTTTTAATCTTTTAGTTATTTTTTTAACCTCTAGTACTTAAAAAATAATAGATTTATACACTATGTCTTGATTTTTTACTTTTACACATTGTGTTTTGATTTCTTCTATTGAAAATGATATTTTAGCCCTCTTATAATCTCCTCTCTCCCACTATCTTTTTTTTTTTTCAGATAGGGTCTTGCTCTGTTGCCCAGGCTGGAGTGCAGTGGTGTGATCACTGCTTACTGCAGCCTCATCCACCCAGGTTTAAGCAATTCCCTTGCCTCAGCCTCCCCAGTAGCTGGGACTAAAGGTGCATGCCACCATACCCATCAAATTTTTGTATTTTTTTTTAAGAGACAGGGTCTCCCTATGTTGCCCAGGTTGGTCTTGAACTCCTGGGCTCTAGTGATCAACCCATCTTGGCTTTCCAAAGTGCTGGGATTGCAGGCATGAACCACCATGCCCAGTCCACTCCCACTATCTTTAAAAATAGTTACATCATTAGTTTTAATTAGTTCATGGTTCAGAGTTTGTTATGATAACTATATAAATATTATTTTCATCTGAACCATGTAGTTTGTTATGATTGCATTTCCTTTCTTGTATATCCTTTTGTCTTCTCAAGTATTAATGATTTACTTGTTTTAAAATTTCATTTGTTTTTTACCTATCATTTTTTCATACCCAAATTCTTCTTTAGAACTGTAAATCTCGTTTCAAACTCTCAAACACATTAAGCAGTCTATTAATTCCAACTTTTTCATGAAAACATTTCTCCTTGTGCTCTCCATTCTCTTACTCTAATAGGAACTGGTTGATTTTTCGTTACAGCATCATTCTGAGATCCCACCCTCCTTTTTTTTTTTCTTTTTTAAATTGGGAGCTCTGTTTCTTGGGCTAAGTGAACTTCTTTTTTTTCTTGGGTATAGTAGGCAGAATAATGGCCCTGCAAAAGATGTTCATGTCCTAATCCCCAAAATCTGTATATACGCACCTTACATAGCAAAAGGGACTTTGAAGATATGATTAAAGATGTTTTCTTAACTGAATTTATTTTTTCTTAGTTGTAAAAATCTATATAAAAGAAGAAAATTCAAAATGAAATCAAAAGATAATAGCTGTAATAAGATTAACCTACAGCAGCTGCAGCACCAATAACAACACTAAAAGAATTATTTCTTCTCCAAAATGACTAAGAAATATGTATATGAGCCTCTTAAGCAACTTAATTTTAATAATGTCTAAATTAAATGGAATTGTAATATCTTCAAATGGATCTCAATGATTGCACCCCAATTAGTGTCCATAATGGGACAGGTTATACTAATTACATATTATAATCTGGAGAGAAATGTATAAATCAAATCAAAAGACATGATTTCTAGTCTGTGCTTCACCGCTTACTTTTTTTTCAAAATTATTTTATTTTAAGTTCCAGGATACATGTGCAGAATGTGCAGGTTTGTTACATAGGTATACGTGTGCCACAGTGGTTTGCTGCACCTATTGACCCATCCTCTAAGATCCCTCCCCTCATCCCCCACCCCCAAACAGGGCCTAGTATGTGTTGTTCCCCTCCCTGTGTCCATGTGTTCTCATTGTTCAACTCCCACTTATGAGTGAGAATATGCAGTGTTTGGTTTTCTGTTCCTGTGTCAGTTTACTGAGGATGATGGCTTCCAGCTTCATCCATGTCCCTGCAAAGGACATGATCTCATTCCTGTTTATGCCTGCGTAATATTCCACGGTGTATATGTACCACATTTTCATTATCCAATCTGTCATTGATGGGCATTTGGGTTGGTTCCATGACTTTGCTATTGTAAATAGTATTGCAATAAACATATGTGTGCATGTGTCTTTATAGTAGAATAATTTCTATTCCTTTGGGTATATATCCAGTAATGAGATTGCTGAGTCTAATGGTATTTCTGGTTCTAGATCCTTGAGGAATTGCCATACTGTCTTCCATAATGGTTGAACAAATTTACATTCCCACCAACAATGTAAAAGCATTTCTATTTCTCTACAGCCTCACCAGCATCTATTGTTTTTTGGCTTTTTAATAGTCACCATTCTGACTGGTGTGACATGGGATTTCATTGTGGTTTTAATTTCTGTAACAACCAGTGATATTGGGCTGTTTTTCATATATTTGTTGGCTGTGTAAACATCTTCTTTTGAGAAGTGTCTGTTCATATTCTTTGCCCACTTTTTGATGGGGTTGTGTGTTTTTTTTTCTTGTAAATTTGTTTAAGTTCCTTGTAAATTCTGGATATTTTGTTAAATGTTTTCGAAAATTTTCTCCCATTCTGTAGGTTGCCTGTTAACTCTGATGATAGTTTATTTTTCTGTGCAGAAGCTCTTTAGTTTAATTACATCCCATTCATCAATTTTGGCTTTTGTTGCAATTGCTTTTGGCATTTTTGTCATGAAGTGTTTGCCCATGCCTATGTCATGAATGGTATTGCCTAGGCCTTCTTCTAGGATTTTTATGGTTTTGGGTTTTACATTTAAGTCTTTATTCCATCTTGAGTTAATTTTTGCATAAGGTGTAAGGAGGGGGTCCAGTTTTAGTTTTCTGCATATGGCTAGCCCATTTTCCCAGCGCCATTTTTTGAATAGGAAATCCTTTCTCCATTGCCTGTTTTTGTCAGGTTTGTTGAAGATCAGATGGTTGTAAATGTGTGGTGTTATTTCTGAGGTGTCTGTTCTGTTACATTTGTCTATATGTCTGTTTTGGTACCAGTACCATGCTCTTTTGGTTACTGTAGCTTTGTAATATAGTTTGAAGTCAGGTAGCATGATGCCTCCAGCTTTGTTCTTTTTGCTTAGGATTGTGTTGGCTATACAAGATCTTCTTTGATTCCATATGAAATTTAAATTAGTTTTTTTCTAATTCTGTGAAGAATGTCAATGGCAGTTTGATGGGAATAGCATTGAATCTGTAAATTACTTTGGGCAGTATGGCCATTTTCATGATATTGATTCTTCCTATCCACGAGGATGGAATGTTTTTCCATTTGTTTGTGTCCTCTTTTATTTCCTTGAGCAGTGGTTTGTAGTTCTCCTTGAAGAGGTCTTTCACATCCCTTGTTAGCTGTATCCCTACATATTTTATTTTCTTTGTAGTTATTGTGAATGGGAGTTCATTCATGATTTGGCTTTCTGGTTGTCTGTTGTTGGTGTATAGAAATGCTTGTGATTTTTGCACATTGATTTTGTATCCTGAGACTTTGCTGAAGTTGCTTATCAGTTTAAGGAGCTTTTGGGCTGAGATGATGGGGTTTTGTAAATAAAAAATCGTGTTATCTGCAAACAGAGACAATTTGATTTCCTCTCTTCCTATTTGAATACCCTTTATTTCTTTCTCTTGCCTGATTTTCCTGGCCAGAACTTCCAATACTATATTGAATAGGAGTGGTGAGAGAGGGCATCCTTGTCTTGTGCCAGTTTTCAAAGGGAATGCTTCCGTCTTTTCCCCATTCAATATGATATTGGCTGTCGGTTTGTCATAAATAGCTCTTATTATTTTGAGATATGTTCCATCAATACCTAGTTTATTGAGTTTTTATCATGAAGGGATGTTGAGTTATGCCAAAGGCCTTTACTGCATCTATTGAGATAAACATGTGTTTTTTTGTCTTTGGTTCTGTTTATGTGATGGATTACATTTACTGATTTGCATATGTTGAACCAGCCTTGCTTCTCAGGGATGAAACTGACTTAATCATGGTGGATAAGCTTTTTTACGTGCTGATGGATTCGGTTTGCTAGTATTTTATTGAGGATTTTCATATCTATGTTCATTAGGGATATTGGTGAAGTTTTCTTTTTTTGTTGTGTCTCTTCCCATTTTAGGTATCAGGATGATGCTGGCTTCATAAAATCAGTTAGGGTGGAGTCCTTCCTTTTTAGTTGTTTGGAATAGTTTCAGAAGGAATGGTACCAGCTCCTCTTTGTACCTCTGGCAGAATTTGGCTGTGTATCTATCTGTCCCTGGGCTTTTTTGGTTGGTAGGCTATTAATTACTGGCTCAAATTCAGAACTTGTTATTGTTCTATTCAGGGATTCGACTTCTTCCTGGTTTAGTCTTGGGAGGGTGTATGTTTCCAGGAACTTATCATTTTCTTCTAGATTTTCTAGTTTATTTGCATAGAGGTGTTTATTGTATTTTCTGATGGTAGTTTGTATGTCTTTGGGATCAGTGGTGATATAACCTTTATCATTTTTTATTGTGTCTATTTGATTCTTCTCTCTTTTCTTCTTTATTAGTTTAGTTAGCAGTTTATCTATTTTGTTAATGTTTTCAAAAAACCAGCTCCTGGATTCATTGATTTGTTGAAGGGATTTTCATGTCTCTATCTCCTTCAATTCTGCTCTGATCTTAGTTATTTCTTGTCTTCTGCTAGCTTTTGGAACAGTTTCCTCTTGCCTCTCTTGCTTTTTCAATTGTGATGTTAGGGTGTTGATTTGAGATCTTTCTAGCTTGCTGATGTGGGTATTTAGTGCTATAAATTTCCATCTTAACATTGCTTTAGCTGTGTCCCAGAGTTTCTGATACGTTGTCTCTTTGTTCTCATTGATTTCAAAGAACTTCTTGATTTCTGCCTTAATTTCTTTATTTACCCAGGAGTTATTCAGGAGCAGGTTGTTCAATTTCCACCTAGTTGTGTGGTTTTGAGTGAGTTTCTTAATCTTGAGTTCTAAATTGATTGCACTATGGTTTGATAGATTGTTATGATTTCAGTTGTTTTGCATTTACTGAGGAGTGTTTTACTTCCAATTGTGTGGTTGGTTTTAGAATAAGTGCCATGTGGCATTGAGAGGAATGTATATTCTGTTGATTTGGAGTGGAGAGTTCTGTAGTTGTCTATTAGGTCCACTTGATCTAGAGCTGAGTTCAAGTCTTGAATATCCTTGTTAATTTAGGATTAACTGTCTGATTGTCAGTTAATCCAGCCTCGTTGACCTGTCTAAT
Organism: Pongo abelii; assembly: GCF_028885655.2. Classification (NCBI taxonomy): domain Eukaryota; kingdom Metazoa; phylum Chordata; class Mammalia; order Primates; family Hominidae; genus Pongo; species Pongo abelii. The sequence continues at coordinate 139,310,332 of NC_071989.2, read as the reverse complement.
ATTGACAGAGGGTTGTTAAAGTCTCCCACTATTATTGTGTGGGAGTCTAAGTCTCTTGGTAGGTCTCTAAGAATTTGTTTAATGAATCTGGGTGCTCCTGTATTGGGTTCATATGCATTTAGAATAGTTAGCTCCTCTTGTTGAATTTTTCCCTTTACCATTATGTATTGCCTTTCTTTGTCTTTTTTGATCTTTGTTGGTTTAAAATCTGTTTTGTCAGAGACTAGGATTGCAACCCATGCCTTTTTTTGCTTTCCATTTCCTTGGCAAATTTTTCTCCATCCCTTTATTTTGAGCCTATGTGTGTCTTTGAACCTGAGATGGGTCTGCTGAATATAGCACACTGATGGGTCTTGACTCTTTATCCAATTTGCCAGTCTGTGTCTTTTAATTGGGGCATTAGCCCATTTACATTTAAGGTTAATATTGTTTTGTTTGAATTTGATCCTGTCCTCATGATGCCATCTGGTTATTTTGCACAGTAGTTGATGCAGTTTCTACAGAGTGTCACTGGTCTTTATATTTTGATATGTTTTTGCAGTGGCTGGTACTGATTTTTCCTTTCCATATTTAGTGCTTCTTTCAGGGGCTCTTGCAAGGCAGGCCTGGTGGTAATGAAATCCCTCAGAATTTGCTTGTCTGGAAAGGAGTTTATTTCTTCTTCACTTATGAGGTACAGTTTGGCTGAATATGAAATTCTGGGTTGAAAATTCTTTTCTTTAAGAATGTTGAATATTGGTCCCCCAATCTCTTCTGACTTGTAGAGTTTCTGCTGAGAGGTCTGCTGTTAGTGTGATGGGCTTCCCTTTGCAGGTAACCTAGCCTTTCTCTCTGGCTGCCCTTAACATTTTTTTCTTCATTTTGACCTTGGAGAATCTGATGATTATGTGTCTTGTGGTGGATTTTCTCATGGAGTATCTTAGTGGTGTTCTCTGTATTTCCTGAATTTGCATGTTGGCCTGTCTTTCTAGGTTGGGGATAATATCCTGAAGTGTATTTTCCAGCTTGTTTCCATTCTCCCCATCTCCTTCAGGTACTCCAATCAATTGTAAGTTTGGTCTTTTTGTGAAGTCCCATATTTCTTGAATGCTTTGTTCATTCCTTTTCATTCTTTTTTTCTCTAATCTTGTCTGGATGCCTTATTTTAGCAAGGTGGTCTTCAAACTCTGATATCCTTTCTTCTGCTTGGTCGATTTAGCTCTTGATACTTGTGTATGCTTCATGAGGTTCTTGTGCTGTGTTTTTCAGCTCCTCAGGTAATTTATGTTCCTCTCTAAACTAGTTATTCTAGTTAGTAGTGCCTCTAACCTTTTATCAAGGTTCTTAGCTTCTTTGCATTGGGTTAGAACATGCTCCTTTAGCTCAGTGTAGTTTTTTTATTACCCATTTTCTGAATCCTACTTCTGTCAATTCATCCATCTCATTCTCCGTTCAGTTCTGTGCCCTTGATGGAGAGACGTTGCGATCATTTTGGGGAGAAAAAGCACTCTGGCCTTTTGGGTTTTCAGTATTTGCTTCGTTGATTCTTTCTCATCTTTGTGGGTTTGTCTAGTTTCGATCTTTGAGGCTGCTGACCCTTGGATGTTTTGTGTGGGCTTTTTTTTGTTCTTGTTGTTTCTGCTTTCTGTTTTTCTTTCAAAGGTTCGGTCCCTCTTCTGTAGGGCTGCTGTGGTTTTCTGGAGGGTCACTTCAGGCCCTGTTCATCTGGTTCACTCCTGCACCTGAAGATGCCGTTCAAGGAAGCTGGAGAACAGCAAAGATGGGTCCCTGCTCCTTCTTCTGGGATTTCTGACCTCAATGAGCACAAACGTGATACCAGTAGGATCACTCCTGTATAGGGTGTCTGACAACTCCTGTTGGAGGGTCTCACCTAGTTGGGTGGCACAGGGAACAGGACTCTTTTTTTTTTTATTATTATACTTTAAGTTCTAGGGTACATGTGCACAACGTGCAGGTTTGTTACATAGGAATACATGTACCATGTTGGTTTGCTGCACCCATTAACTGTCATTTACATTAGATATTTCTCCTAATGCTATCCCTCCCCCTACCCCCCACCCCCTGACAGGCCCTGGTGTGTAATGTTCCCTGCCCTGTGTCCATGTGTTCTCACTGTTCAGTTCCCACCTATGAGTGAGAACATGTGGTGTTTGGTTTTCTGTCCTTGTGATAGTTTGCTCAGAACGATGGTTTCCAGCTTCATCCATGTCCCTGCAAAGGACATGAACTCATCCTTTTTTATGGCTGCATAGTACTCAATGGTGTATATGTACCACATTTTCTTAATCCAGTCTATCATTGATGGACATTTGAGTTGGTTCCAAGTCTTTGCTATTGTGAATAGTGCCACAATAAACATATGTGTGCAAGTGTCTTTATAGTAGCACCATTTATAATCCTTTGGGTATATACCCAGTAATGGGATCACTGGGTTAAATGTTATTTCTAGTTCTAGATCCTTGAGGAATCACCACACTGTCTTCCACGATGGTTGAACTAGTTTACAGTCACACCAACAGTATAAAAGTGTTCCTATTTCTCCACATCTTCTATAGCATCTTTTGTTTCTTGACTTTTTAATGATTGTCATTCTAACTGGTGAAAGATGGTATCTCATTGTGGTTTTGATTTGCATTTCTCTGATGACCAGTGATGATGAGCATTTTTTCATATGTCTGTTGGCTGCATAAATGTCATCTTTTGAGAAGTGTCTGTTCATATCCTTTGCCCACTTTTTGATGGGGTTGTTTTTTTCTTGTAAATTTGTCTAAGTTCTTTGTAGATTCTGGATATTAGCCCTTTGTTAGATGGGTAGATTGCAAAAATTTTCTCCCATTCTTTAGGGTCACTGTTCACTCTGATATAGTTTGTTTTGCTGTGCAGAAGCTCTTCAGTTTAATTAAATCCCATTTGTCTATTTTGGTTTTTGTTGCTATTGCTTTTGGTGTTTTATTCATGAAGTCCTTGCCCATGCCTATGTCCTGAATGGTATTGTCTAGGTTTTCTTCTAGGTTTTTTTTTATGGTTTTAGGTCTAACATTTAAGTCTTTAATCCATCTTGAATTACTTTTTGTATAAGGTGTAAGAAAGGGATCCAGTTTCAGCTTTCTACATATGGCTAGCCAGTTTTCCCAGCACCATTTATTAAATAGGTGCTTTTGTCAGGTTTGTCAAAGATTTCTTTGCTTTTGTCAGGTTTGTCAAAGATCTTATGGTTGTAGACGTGTGGTGTTATTTCTGAGGCCCCTGTGCTGTTCCATTGGTCTACCTCTCTGTTTTGGTACCAGTACCATGCTGTTTTGGTTACTGTAGCCTTGTAGTATAGTTTGAAGTCAGGTAGCGTGATGCCTCCAGCTTTGTTCTTTTTGCTTAGGATTGTCTTGGCAATGTGGGCTCTTTTTTGGTTCCATATGACCTTTAAAGTAGTTTTTTCCAATTCTGTGAAGAAAGTCATTGGTAGCTTGATGGGGACGGCATTGAATCTATAAATTGTCTGGGGCAATATGGCCATTTTCACGATATTGATTCTTCCTATCCATGAGCATGGAATGTTCTTCCATTTGTTTGTGTCCTACTTTATTTTATTGAGCAGTGGTTTGTTGTTCTCCTTGAAGAAGTCCTTCACATCTCTTGTAAGTTGGATTCCTAGGTATTTTATTCTCTTTGTAGCAAGTGTGAATGGGAGTTCACTCATGATTTGGCTCTCTGTTTGTCTGTTCTTGGTGTATAGGAATGCTTGTGATTTTTGCACATTGATTTTGTATCCTGAGACTTTGCTGAACTTGCTTATCAGCTTAAGGAGATTTTGGGCTGAGACGATGCGGTTTTCTAAATATACAATCATGTCATCTGCAAATAGGGACAATATGACTTCCTCTTTTCCGAATTGAATACCCTTTATTTCTTTCTCTTGCCTGATTGCCCTGGCCAGAACTTCCAACACTATGTTGAATAGGAGTGGTGAGAGAGGGCATCCCTGTCTTGTGCCCGTTTCAAAGGGAATGCTTCCAGTTTTTGCCCATTCAATATGATATTGGCTGTGGGTTTGTCATAGATAGCTCTTATTATTTTGAGATACGTTTCATCAATACCTAGTTTATTGAGAGTTTCTAGCGTGAAGGGCTGTTGAAATTTGTCGAAGGCCTTTTCTGCATCTATTGAGATAATCTCGTGGTTTTTGACATTGGTTCTGTTTATATGATGGATTGCTTTTATTGATTTGCATATGTTGAACCAGCCTTGCATCCCAGGGATGAAGCCCACTTGATCATGGTGGATAAGCTTTTTGATGTGCTGCTGGATTCGGTTTGCCAGTATTTTATTGAGGATTTTTGCATCAATGTTCATCAGGGATATTGGTCTAAAATTCTCTTTTTTTGTTGTGTCTCTGCCAGGCTTTGGTATCAGGATGATGCTGGCCTCAGAAAATGAGTTAGGGAGGATTCCTTCTTTTTCTATTGATTGGAATAGTTTCAGAAGGAATGGTACCAACTCCTCTTTGTACCTCTGGTAGAATTCGGCTGTGAATCCATCTGGTCCTGGACTTTTTTTGGTTGGTAGGCTACTGATTATTGCTTCAATTTCAGAGCCTGTTATTGGTCTGTTCAGAGATTCAACTTCTTCCTGGTTTAGTCTTGGGAGGGTGTATGTGTCCAGGAATTTATCCATTTCTTCTAGATTTTCTAGTTTATTTGCGTAGAGGTGTTTATAGTATTCTCTGATGGTAGTTTGTATTTCTGTGGGTTTGGTGGTGAGATCCCCTTTATCGTTTTTTATTGCGTCTATTTGATTCTTCTCTCTTTTCTTCTTTATTAGTCTTGCTAGTGGTCTATCCATTTTGTTGATCATTTCAAAAAACCAGCTCTTGGATTCATTGATTTTTTGAAGGGTTTTTTGTGTCTCCATCTCCTTCAGTTCTGCTCTGATCTTGGTTTTCTTGCCTTGTGGTAGCTTTTGAATTTGTTTGCTCTTGCTTCTCTAGTTCTTTTAATTGTGATGTTAGGGTGTCAATTTTAGATCTTTCTTGCTTTCTCTTGTGGGCATTTAGTGCTATACATTTCCCTCTACACACTGCTTTAAATGTGTCTCAGAGATTCTTGTATGTTGTGTCTTTGTTCTCATTGTTTTCAAAGAACATCTTTATTTCTGCCTTCATTTCATTATTTACCCAGTAGTCATTCAGGAGCAGGTTGTTCAGTTTCTATGTAGTTGTGTGGTTTTGAATGATTTCCTTAATCCTGAGTTCTAATTTGATTGCACTGTGGTCTGACAGTTTATTGTGATTTGTGTTCTTTTACATTTGCTGAGGAGTGCTTTAGTTCCAAGTATGTGGTCAATTTTGGAATAAGTGTGATGTGTTGCTGAGAAGAATGTATATTCTGTTGATTTGGGGTGGAGATTTCTGTGGATATCTATTAGGGCAGCTTGGTGCAGAGCTGAGTTCAAGTCCTGGATATCCTTGTTAACCTTCTGTCTTGTGGATTGGTCTAATATTGAGAATGGGGTGTTAAAGTCTCCCATTAATATTGTGTGGGAGTCTAGGTCTCTTTGTATGTCTCTAAGGACTTGTTTTATGAATCTGGGTGCTCCTGTATTGGGTGCATATATATTTAGGATAGTTAGCTCTTGTTGAATTGATCCCTTTACCATTATGTAATGGCCTTCTTTGTCTTTTTTGATCTTTGTTGGTTTAAAGTCTGTTTTATCAGAGACTAGGATTGCAACCCCTGCTTTTTTTTGCTTTCCATTTTCTTGGGAGATCTTCCTCCATCCCTTTATTTTGAGCCTATGTGTGTCTCTGCACGTGAGATGGTTCTCCTGAATATAGCACAGTGATGAGTCTTGACTCTTTATCCAATTTGCCAGTCTGTGTCTTTTGATTGGAGCATTTAGCCCATTTACGTTTAAGGTTAATATTGTTATTTGTGAATTTGATCCTGACATTATGATGTTAGCTAGTTATTTTGCCCGTTAGTTGATGCAGTTTCTTCCTAGCATCGATAGTCTTTACAATCTGGCATGGTTTTGTAGTGGCTATGCAAAACATGCAGTGGCATGTTTTTGCGGTGGTACCGGTTGTTCCTTTCCATTTTTAATGCTTCCTTCAGGAGCTCTTATAAGGCAGGCCTGGTTGTGACAAAATCTCTCGGCATTTGCTTGTCTGTAAAGGTGTTCTCGGTATTTCCTGAGTTAGAATGTTGGCCTGCCTTGCTAGGTTCAGGAAGTTCTCCTGGATAATATCCTGAAAAGTGTTTTCCAACTTGGTTCCATTCTCCTTGTCACTTTTAGGTACACCAATCAAAGGTAGGTTTGGTCTTTTCACATAGTGCCATATTTCTTGGAGTCTTTGTTCATTTCTTTTTACTCTTTTTTCTCTAAACTTCTCTTTTCGCTTTATTTTATTGATTTAGTTTTCAATCACTGATACCCTTTCTTCCACTTTATTGAATTGGCTATTGAAACTTGTGCATGCATTGCGTAGTTCATCTCATGCCATGGTTTTCAGCTCCATCAGGTCATTTAAGGTCTTCTCTACACTGTTTATTCTAGTTAGCCATTCGTCTAATCTTTTTTCAAGGTTTTTAGCTTCCTTGCGATGGGTTTGAACATCCTCCGTTAGCTTGGAGAAGTTTGTTATTACCGACCTTCTGAAACCTACTTCTGTCAACTCGTCAAAGTCATTCTCTGTCCAGCTTTGTTCCATTGCTGGCGAGGAGCTGCGATCTTTGAAGGAGAAGAGGTGCTCTGGCTTTTAGAATTTTCAGCTTTTCTGCTCTGGTTTCTCCCCATCTTTGTGGTTTTGTCTACCTTTGGTCTTTGATGTTGGTGACCTACAGTTGGGGTTTTGGTGTGGATGTCCTTTTTGTTGATGTTGATGCTATTTTTTTCTTTTTGTTAGTTTTCCTTCTAACAGTCAGGTTCCTCAGCCGCAGGTCTGTTGGAGTTTGCCGGAGGTCCACTCCAGATCCTGTTTTCCTGGGTATTACCAGTGGAGGCTCAGTTGGAAATTCAGTAATCACCTGTCTTCTGAGTCAGTCACACTGGGAACTGCAGACTCGAGCTGTTCCTATTTGGCCATCTTGGAACAGGCCCCCGTTTTTTTTTTTTAGACGGAGTCTTGCTCTCTCGCCCAGGCTGAAGTGCAGTGGCACCATCTCAGCTCACTGCAAGCTCTGCCTCTTGTGTTCGTGCCATTCTCCTGCCTCAGCCTCCTGAGTAGCTGGGACTAAGGGTGCTTGCCACCATGCCTGGCTAATTTTTTTATTTTTGTATTTTTAGTAGAGACAGGGTTTCACCATGTTAGCCAGGATGGTCTTGATCTCCTGACCTGGTGATCCGCCCACCCCGGCCTCCCAAAGTGTTGGGATTACAGGCATGAGCTACTGTGCCCGGCTGGGAACTGGACTCTTTTAACAAAGTACTTTAACTGTCCCTTGGTGGAGGAGGTGAGCGTCACTTGGGGTAACCTGCTCATCTGGGCTGCCTGGATTCCTCAGAACTACGAGGAGGAAAGGCTAAGTCTGCTGGTCCACAGAGACTGTGGCCACCCCTTCCCCAGGGACTCAGGGCCAGTGAGATCTGGGTTCTGTCCCTGAACATCTGGTTGGAGTTATTGGAGTTCCTGCAGGGAGGCCCAACCCAGTGAGGAAGGATGAGTCAGGATGAGGCCTGAAGAGGCACTCTGAGTGCAGTCTGCCACAGCTGGTATATTGGGCTGTGGAGGACATGTCTTGGGACCAAGCCATCCAGACTCCCTGGCTCCAGCAGAGGAAAAGTGTGGCCTGGACCTATAGAGATGGATGCCGCCTTTCTCCTGCCCAGGGAGGTTAGTTAGGGTGTTAGGCAGTTGTGAGTCCCAGTGCTGGCTGCTGCCCCTCCCCCAGTGAGCTGAAATGGCTTAGACAGCAGGCCGCCACAGCTGTAGTACTGGTTGCCCCTTTCCCCAGGAGCTCAGTGGGCTTAAGCAGATTCTAGCTGAGAGGCTGTTGAGAATTGTGCAGCCCTGGGGTTGGGAAACTAGGCCCTGGTGGCATAGGTTTGGGAGTGGGATCTTTCGATCTGGGTTACACAGTTCTGTGGAAAAAGCATTTTTTCCCTGGCTGGGTAGCACGCTCACTCACTGCCTCCCTTGGTTGGGAGGTGGGGGCTCCTCTGCTCTGTGTGGCTCTCAGGTGGGCTGCCACACTACACTGCTCTTCCTTCCTCTCCGTGGATTACGCCAGCCACCTAGTCAGTTCTGATGAGAGAACCTGGATACCTTGATTGCCAGTGAAGGATTCACATGTTTATTTTGTTTTTTTTTCGTTGGGAGCCTCTGATCGATGCCGTCCACTGATTAATGATCTTGAGGATATTATTCTGGATTATCTGTGTGGGGCCAATGTAATTACATGAGTCCTTATAAGTGAAAGAGTGAGGCAGGAGAGTCAGTATCAGAGTCAGAGATATTCAAAGATGTTATGCTGTTGGCTTTGAAGACAGATGAAAGGGCCATGGACCTAGGAGTGAGAGCAGCCTCTAGAAGCTGGAAATGGCAAGAAAAAAGATTTTCTGTAGATCCTCTAGCAGGAATGCAAGGTTGCTGGCTGCTAACACATTGATTTTAGGACTTCTGACTTGCAGAACTGTAAAATAATAAATGTAAGTTGTTTTATACCACTAAGTTTGTGGTAACTTGTTATAGCAGCAATAGAACACTAATATAGTGGGTTAGTCTCTAATTTTGATAAGTATCTCCTTCAGGATCTTGAAAAAGAACACATGGAAAATAGACTTTTGATGACTTATATATCTAAAAGTATCTTTATTTTTATCTTAGAGTTCTTTGAGGATGGAAGTAATTTTCCCTCAGGATATTGAAGTTATTTCTCTATTGTATACTTTATTCCATTGAGAAGTTTAATGCCATTCTGATGCCTTATCCTTTCTTTGTTGCCTGCTTTATCTCTCTGAAAGTTTCTAGTGTTTGTATTTTTATCTCTTATGTGGAGAAATTTCATGATGATATACTTTTGTTTCAGTATGAGTCTTTTTCTGTCTATTGTGTTAAGCACTCCCAATTTGGAAATTTAACTTTATCAATTCTGAAACATTTTGTGCATTATTTATTTGATAATTTCCTTTATTTCCTTTCCTCTCCTTTATTTCCTGTCTCTCTTTCTGGAACTCTTGTTACTTGGGTGGTAGACATCCTGGACTCATTGTTAAATTTTCTTTTTTTCTCCTTCCCATTTTCTATTTTTTTATTTGCTCTACTTTCTGGAGATTTCTTTAACCATGTCTTCTAATTCTTCTTGACATTTCTTCTATCTTATTTTTAATTCCCAAGAGTTTTTTCTTGATCTTTGAGTGTTTCTTTAAAATTTGCCATTCTTTTTTTTAGTATATATAGTATTTTTTTCTTCATCTTTGAAGACAATAAGTAAAATATCAGGCTCCCTTTAAGACATCTGTTTCTGACTTTCCAGTTCATTTTGGCCTTTGTTTCATGTAAGAGGCTTTCCTAAGATATCTGATGTTGCTTGTCTACCTGTTCACATTGAAGAGTGAGGCACTAGAAAGCTGTTTGGAAGTGTTGTGTGTCAATTTAAGTGTGTATATGTTTGTGGCAGAGATGTAGGTTGCTGATTGGTGGTCCTCACCGAAGGGTTATTTGGCTTGGGTCTTTCAGGAATGGAATTTCAATTGTTATTGTAGTTTTATTTTTCCCTAACTTGTGCTGGTCAGTTAATTCAGAGATGATTCTTTTAACTTCTTATCTAAGATATTTAAAGTCTGCTAGTGTTCTTGGAGACAAATAGGAGAGAAGACCCATGCATCTTATTGTTCAGTATATAGACATTCACTTAATCCTTCTGTTTTTCAACTTGCCTGGGTTTTATATAGATACAGTCTCCCTGATTTAATCTCTCTAAGTTATCTGTGGGAGTGGAGGAGGGAATCTGTGTTTTCAATAGCATCTTATACAAATTCTTTAACAGTCCTTCTGTATCAAATTCAATTGCATGCTATGATGACTCCAATTTCTGAGAATCTCTTGGATTCTAAGGTCCAAAAAAAGCTAGCTTCCAGTTTCTTTGATTTGGGACTTTTCTTGTTCTCTAATCCTCTTCCTAGCTTCCAAAATTTAGTCTGTGTTATTGCTTCTTGGACTTACTTTATTCTTACGAGCTTTAAATCTTTTCACCATCATTTTAATGAATTTCAAGAGAGACAGTAGAAACAAAGTATGTTCAATTCTTCATATTTAACTGGAAGTTCAAGGATTTATCTATATTTAAAAATCATATATTGATTTTTAATAAACATTTATGAGCTCCAGTGCTCAGCCTCTCAGTCTGGAAGTTACCTTCTTTACTAAGGCACATGACAAAGTAACTGATGAGTCTATAAAATTATATAGTCCTTCTACCAATTTTCTGGCTATGTTGGCAATTGGTGATTTAAGTGTTCATGGCAGCACTGAGGGAACATTGTGCTTTGTCATTGCCATGCCCATATGTCATATAACAATTGTTTGAAAATTAATGATGGTTCAAAAAGTTTTGAACTTTTCCTAAAGGTGTACTGTGCTCAGACACTATAAAAGAAAATTTGTTATCATGGTGTTGAAAGAGCCATTCCACTCTTCTCCCCCTATTTTAATAGAATTTTGTTTTTTATCATTATTTCTGAGAATTCTTTCTGAAACTCCAAACCAGCAGAGTATTCTTTGGTTTGTTAATTTTTTATTCCACATCCTTTTGAGTTCATATTTTGTGATTAAATGAGGAGACACTTTCATATTCTTCCCCCCATGTAAAGTATTTATTGTAAAATTATTATTGTTATTATTATTTTGAGACAGAGTCTCACTATGACTCACGCTGCTGGAGGGCAGTTGTGCAGTCACAGCTCACTACCACTTCGACCTCCTGGGCTTAAGCAATTCTCTTATCTCAGCTTCTTTAGTAGCCAGGACTACAGTGATGCCACCATGCATGGCTAATTTTTTTCTGAGATAGGGTCTCACTGTGTTGCCCAGGCTGGTCTTGAACTCCTGGGCTCAAACCATCTTCCTGCCTTGGCCTTCCAAATTGTTGGGATTACAGGCATAAGCCACCAGGCCCAGGCTACTTTTTAAGTTTTAAGAGAGTGCTTGTTCTAATACTCTGGAATACATTGAAGAGATAATACCTGATCCATGTTTTGGGGGATATTTATCTCCATTGCTCTACAGTCTTAATATTTTCATAAGAGAGAAACTTAGTTATTTTAGTTTGTGTTTAAATGGATATCTTTTATCATTTTAATTTTGTGTCTTTGGACCTTCTCCAGCCTCATTATGTTTGTTTTGAGGTTCATTAACCAGAAAGTCACATGGTATTTCTGGTGTGACTTATCTATGAGTTTTTAATAAGGATAGAATTTTGTTCTGTGTTTGGCTCAGTATATTTCCTGATGATACCCAGAGCTTTTCTTGTTGTAGACTGCATTCCAAAATCTATAGAGATTGACTTCCAGGACAAACTGTGATCTTTAGTTTTGTGGGGTATCCTGTGTCCCATACTCTTCTTTAATTCCCTAATATTACTTCCATTATTTCAGTCATCCCCAATTCCTTACCCATTGCCTGTCTACACTCTTTTCAATTTCCTCTTACTTCCACCTACTATTCTCACACCTTTCCTTAGTCCTGCCTCTTTTATCATGTGTGCCCTTAAGCCTTTCTGAGAACAAGAGAACTATGAGAGCTTTGGTCTCCCTGGTTTCCATTTTTGTCACGCTACGCCTGTACTCCCCACAGCAGCTTGAGCGTTCTTTAGAAATATATGAATTAAATCATGCTGCTCCTTAGCTTAATAGCCTCCAGAAGCTTCACATTGTGCTCAGAAGTAAATCCAAGTTTGACAGTGCCCTACATTATCTGACCTCTGCCTACCTCCTTGATCCTATCCCGTTAGATCACAGTGCTGCCAGACACAATGGCCTTCTTGCTGTTCTGATAACACTTCAAGCTCATTCCTGCCTTGTCTCTATGCACTCAAGTTCCTTTTCCTTTTCCATACTGTGCTCAGATCTTTGCATAACTGGCTCCTTCATATCATTCAGAAATAACCTTAGATGCTACCTCTGGAGAAGTGTCTTACAATTCAATCCAAAGGAGCATACCCCAAGTTTCAGTCACTTTCCATCACATATCACCATTTTATTGTCTACACATTACTTGTTATAATCTAAAATCATCATTTACACTATTTGTATATTTTAAGATTGTCTTGCTCTCTATTTTTTGATCAATTTTTGCATAGTATATCTTTTTTCCATTCTTTTACTTTTAAAAAAAATTTTACATTTTAAAAATTGAGGTAAAATACACCTACACATTTATGATCTTTGCCATTCTTTTTTTTTGTCTTTAGTTCTGTTTATGTGATGAATTACATTTATTGATTTGCATATGTTGAACCAGCCTTGCTTGCATCCTGGGGATGAAGCTGACTTGATCATGTTGGATAAGTTTTTTGATAGGCTTCTGGATTTGGTTTGCCAGTATGTTATTGAGAATTTTTTTTATTATACTTTAAGTTCTGGGGTACATGTGCAGAACATGCAGGTTTGTTACATAGGTATACACATGCATGGTGGTTTGCTGTACCCACCAACCCGTCATCTGCATTAGGTATTTCTCCTAATGCTATCCCTCCCCCAGCCCCTCACCCACCAACAGGCTTCAGTGTGTGATGCCCCCACCCCCATGTCCATGTGTTCTCATTGTTCAACTCCCACTTATGAGTGAGAACATGTGGAGTTTGGTTTTTGTTCTTGTGTTAGTTTGCTGAGAATGATGGTTTCCAGCTTCATCTGTGTCCCTGCAAAGGACATGAACTCATCCTTTTTTATGGCTGCATAGTATTCCATGATGTATATGTGCCACATTTTCTTTGTCCAGTCTATCATTGATGGGCATTTGGGTTGGTTCCAAGTCTTTGCTATTGTGAACGGTGCCACAATAAACACACATGTGCATGTGTCTTTATAGTAGAATGCTTATTCTTAAATGTATGGTTTAATGGTAATAAATACATTTATATATATTTTCCCCCTTCATCCCTCCCTTCCCTCTACCATTCCCAGCCTCTGGTAATCACCAATCTATTCTATCTTCATGAGATCCACTTTCTTAGCTCCCACATATATCAGTGAGAACATGCAACATTTGTCTCTTTTTGCTTGGCTTATTTCACATAATGACCTTCAGTTCTATCCATGTTGTTGCAAATAACAGGATTTCATCCTTTTTAATGACTGAATAATACTCCATTGTTTGTATATACTGCATTTTCTTTATTCATTCATCTGTTGATAGGCACTTAGATTGATTCCGTGTCTTGGCTATTGTGAATAGTGTTGCAATAAATAAGGGAGTGCAGATATCCCTTCAATATATTGATTTCCTTTCTTTTGGATATATACCTGGTAGTGGTTAGTTTTTTAAGGAATCTCCATACTCTTCTCCATAGTTGCTGTACTAATTTACATTCCCACCAACAGCCTATGAGGGTTTCCCTTTCTCTACATCCTTGCCAGCATCTGTTATTGTCTGTCTTTTGGATAAAAGCCATTTTAACTGGGGTGAGATTTTACCTCATTATGGTTTTGATTTGCATTTCTCTGATGATTAATAACATTGAGCATTTTTTCATACAGTTGTTAGCCATTTGTGTGTCTTCTTTGGAGAAATATCTAATCTGTTTGCCCAATATTTAATTAGATTAATCACTTTTTTCCTATTGAGTTGTTTGAGCTCTTTATATATCCTGGTTATTAATTTCTTGTTAGATGAATAGTTTACAAATATTTTCTCCCATTCTGCATGTTGTCTCTTCACTATGTTGATCGTTTCCTGTGCAATCAGAAGCTTTTTAGCTTGATGTAATCCCATTTGTCTACTTTTGCTTTGGTTTCCCATGCTTTTGAGGTCTTACTTGAAACATGTTTGCCCAGATCAATATCCTGGAGCATTTCCCCAGTGTTTTTCTTCTAGTAGGTTCATAGTTTCAGGACTTAGATTGAAGTCTTTAATCCATTTTAATTGGATTTTTGTGTATGGAGAGATAGGAGTCTAGTTTCATTCTTGTGCCTGTAGTTATTCCATTTTCCCATCACTGCTTATTGAAAAGATTGTCCTTTCCCCATTGTGTGTTCTTGGTGCCTTTGTCAAAGATGAGTTGGCTCTAAATGCATGGATTAATAAATGAGCTCTCTATTCTGTTCTATTGGCTTATATATCTATTTTTATGCCAGTATCATGCTGTTTTGGTTGCTACACTTTTGTAGTAAATTTTGAAGTCAGGTAGTATGATGCCTCCAGCATTTTTCTTTTTGAGCAGGATTGCTTTGGCTATTTGGGGTCTTTTGTGATTCCATATAAATTTTAGACTTTTTTTCTATTTTTGTGAAGAATGTCATTGGTATTTTGATAGGGATTGCATTGAATCTGTTGATTGCTTTGGGTCGTATGAACATGTTAACAATGTTAATTCTTCCACTCCATGGGCATGAAATATCTTTTCATTTTTTTGTGTCCTTTTCAATTTATTTCATCAGAGTTTTATAGTTTTTCTTGTATAGATCTTTATTTAGATTGATTTCTACATATTTTATATTTTTTGTAGCTATTGTAAATGGGATTACTTTCTTAATTTCTTTTTTCAGATAGTTACTCTTGGTGCATATATTTAATAAATGCTACTAATTTTTGTATGTTGATTTTGTATCCTGCAACTTTACTGAGTTCATTGATCAGTTCTAAGATTTGTCTGGTGGAGTCTTTAGGATTTTCTAGATATAAACTCCTATCATCTGTAGAGAGGGACAATTTGACTTCCTCTTTTCCAGTTTGGATGCCCTTTAATTCTTTCTCTTGCCTAATTGCTCTGGTTGGAACTTTTAAGACTATGATGCATTAGAGTGGTGATAGTGGGCATCCTTATCTTATTCCATTTCTTAAAGGAAAAGACTTTCAGCTTTTGTCCATTTGGCATGATGTTAGCTGTGGGTTTGTCATATATGGCACTTATTATGTAAAGTATGTTCCTTCCATGCCTAATTTGTTGAGGATTTTTATCATGAAAGAATGTTGAATTTTATGAAATTGTCCCTTTTCTGCATCAATTGAAATTATCATATAGGTTTTGTCCTTTATTCTATTGATGGGATATATCACATTTAGTGATTTGCATATGTCGAACCATCCTTGCATCTGTGGGATAAATCTCACTTGATCATGGTGTATTATCTTCTTGATGTGTTGTTGGATTAAGTTTTGTAGCATTTTGTTGAGAATTTTTGCACATATGTTTACCAAGGATATTGACCTGTAGTTTTCTTTTTTTGTTTTTTCCTTATCAGGTTTGTTATACGATAATGCTGGTCTTCTATAATGAGTTTGGAAGTATTCCTTACTCTTTATTATTTTTTTTTGGAGTTTTAAGTAGGATTGGTATTAGTTCTCTAAATATTTGGTAAAATTTGGCAGTGAAGCTGTCAGTTCCTGAGCTTTTCTTTGATGAGAGACTTTTTATTATGGCTTTGATCTTGTTATTCATTATTTGTTTGTTGAGGCTTTCTATTTCTTCATGGTTCAGTCTTGGTAGGTTGTATGTGTCCAGTAATTTATCTATTTCTTTTTGGTTTCCAATTTGTTGGCATATAGTTGTTCATAATGGTCTATAATAATTCTGTGTATTTTGTGGTATCAGTTGTTACGTCTCCTTTTTCATTTCTGATTTTATTTATTTGAGTCATCTTTTTTCCTTAGACTAGCTAAAGATTGTCATTTTAAAATTTTTTTCAAAAATCAACATTTCATGTCATTTATCTTTTGTATTTTTAAAAAAAGTTCAGCTATTGTGGAAGACAGTGTGGCAATTCCTCAAAAACCTAAAGACAGAAATATCATTTGACCCAGCGAACCCATTGCTGGGTATATACCGAAAGGAATATAAATTATTCTATCCTAAAGACACATGCACACGTATGTTCATTGCAGCACTATTCACAATAACAAAGACATGGGATGAGCCTAAATGCCCATCAGTGATAGACTGAATAAAGCAAACGTGGCACATATACACCATGGAATACTATGCAGCCATAAAACAGAATGAAATAGAGATAGGTGGAGCCAAGATGGCCGAATAGGAACAGCTTCGGTCTACAGCTCCCAACGTGAGCGACGCAGAAGACGGGTGATTTCTGCATTTCCATCTGAGGTACTGGGTTCATCTCACTAGGGAGTGCCAGACAGTGGGCGCAGGTCGGTGGGTGCGCGCACCGTGCGCAAGCTGAGGAAGGGCTAGGCATTGCCTCACTTGGGAAGCGCAAGGGGTCAGGGAGTTCCCTTTCCTAGTCAAAGAAAGGGGTGACAGACGGCACCTGGAAAATCGGGTCACTCCCACCTGGAAAATCGGGTCACTCACACCCGAATACTGTGCTTTTCCAACGGGCTTAAAAAACGGCGCACCAGGAGATTAATATCCCGCACCGGGCTCAGAGGGTCCTACGCCCACGGAGTCTCGCTGTTTGCTAGCACAGCAGTCTGAGATCAAACTGCAAGGCGGCAGCGAGGCTGGGGGAGGGGCGCCCGCCATTGCCCAGGCTTGCTTAGGTAAACAAAGCAGCTGGGAAGCTCGAACTGGGTGGAGCCCACCACAGCTCAAGAAGGCCTGCCTGCCTCTGTAGGCTCCACCTCTGGGGGCAGGGCACAGACAAACAAAAAGACAGCAGTAACCTCTGCAGACTTAAATGTCCCTGTCTGACAGCTTTGAAGAGAGCAGTGGTTCTCCCAGCACACAGCTGGAGATCTGAGAACGGGCAGACTGCCTCCTCAAGTGGGTCCCTGACCCCTGACCCCCGAGCAGCCTAACTGGGAGGCACCTCCCAGCAGGGGCAGACTGACACCTCACACGGCCGGCTGGGTATTCCAACAGACCTGCAGCTGAGGGTCCTGTCTGTTAGAAGGAAAACTAACAAACAGAAAGGACATCCACACCAAAAACCCATCTGTACATCACCATCATCAAAGACCAAAAGTAGATAAAACCACAAAGATGGGGAAAAAACAGAGCAGAAAAACTGGAAACTCTAAAAATCAGAGCACCTCTCCTCCTCCAAAGGCACGCAGTTCCTCATCAGCAACGGATCAAAGCTGGATGGAGAATGACTTTGACGAGCTGAGAGAAGAAGGCTTCAGACGATCAAATTACTCCGAGCTACGGGAGGATATTCAAACCAAAGGCAAAGAAGTTGAAAACTTTGAAAAAAATTTCGAAGAATGTATAACTAGAATAACCAATACAGAGAAGTGCTTAAAGGAGCTGATGGAGCTGAAAACCAAGGCTCGAGAACTACGTGAAGAATGCAGAAGCCTCAGGAGCCGATGCGATCAAATGGAAGAAAGGGTATCAGCGATGGAAGATGAAATGAATGAAATGAAGCGAGAAGGGAAGTTTAGAGAAAAAAGAATAAAAAGAAACAAGCAAAAAGCAAAGCCTCTAAGAAATATGGGACTCTGTGAAAAGACCGAATCTACGTCTGATTGGTGTACCTGAAAGTGACGGGGAGAATGGAACCAAGTTGGAAAACACTCTGCAGGATATTATCCAGGAGAACTTCCCCAATCTAGCCAGGCAGGCCAACATTCACATTCAGGAAATACAGAGAACACCACAAAGATACTCCTCGAGAAGAGCAACTCCAAGACACATAATTATCAGATTCACGAAAGTTGAAATGAAGGAAAAAATGTTAAGTGCAGCCAGAGAGAAAGGTCGGGTTACCCTCAAAGGGAAGCCCATCAGACTAACAGCGGATCTCTCAGCAGAAACTCTACAAGCCAGAAGAGAGTGGGGGCCAATATTCAACATTCTTAAAGAAAAGAATTTTCAACCCAGAATTTCATATCCAGCCAAACTAAGCTTCATAAGTGAAGGAGAAATAAAATCATTTACAGACAAGCAAATGCTGAGAGATTTTGTCACCACCAGGCCTGCCCTAAAAGAGCTCCTGAAGGAAGTGCTAAACATGGAAAGGAACAACCGCTACCAGCCACTGCAAAATCATGCCAAAATGTAAAGACCATTGAGACTAGGAAGAGACTGCATCAACTAACGAGCAAAATAACCAGCTAACATCATAATGACAGGATCAAATTCACACACAACAATATTAACTTTAAATGTAAATGGACTAAATGCTCCAATTAAAAGACACAGACTGGCAAATTGGATAAAGAGTCAAGACCCATCAGTGTGCTGTATTCAGGAAACCCATCTCACGTGCAGAGACACACATAGGCTCAAAATAAAAGGATGGAGGAAGATCTACCAAGCAAATGGAAAGCAAAAAAAGGCAGGGGTTGCAATCCTAGTCTCTGATAAAACAGACTTTAAACCAACAGATATCAAAAGAGACAAACAAGGCCATTACATAATGGTAAAGGGATCAATTCAACAAGAAGAGCTAACTATCCTAAATATATATGCACCCAATACAAGAGCACCCAGATTCATAAAGCAAGTCCTGAGTGACCTACAAAGAGACAGACTCCCACACATTAATAATGGGAGATTTTAACACCCCACTGTCAACATTAGACAGATCAACAAGACAGAAAGTCAACAAGGATACCCAGGAATTGAACTCAGCTCTGTACCAAGTGGACCTAATAGACATCTACAGAACTCTCCACCCCAAATCAACAGAACATACATTTTTTTCAGCACCACACCACACCTATTCCAAAATTGACCACATACTTGGAAGTAAAGCTCTCCTCAGTAAATGTAAAAGAACAGAAATTATAACAAACTATCTCTCAGATCACAGTGCAATCAAGCTAGAACTCAGGAATAAGAATCTCACTCAAAACTGCTCAACTACATGGAAACTGAACAACCTGCTCCTGAATGACTACTGGGTACATAACGAAATGAAGGCAGAAATAAAGATGTTCTTTGAAACCAACGAGAACCAAGACACAACATACCAGAATCTCTGGGATGCACTCAAAGCAATGTGTAGAGGGAAATTTATAGCACTAAATGCCCACAAGAGAAAGCAGGAAAGATCCAAAATTGACACCCTAACATCGCAATTAAAAGAACTAGAAAAGCAAGAGCAAACACATTCAAAAGCTAGCAGAAGGCAAGAAATAACTAAAATCAGAGCAGAACTGAAGGAAATAGAGACACAAAAAACCCTTCAAAAAATTAATGAATCCAGGAACTGGTTTTTTGAAAGGATCAACAAAATTGATAGACCACTAGCAAGATTAATAAAGAAGAAAAGAGAGAAGAATCAAATAGATGCAATAAAAAATGATAAAGTAGATATCATCACCAATCCCACAGAAATACAAACTACCATCAGAGAATACTACAAACACCTCTATGCAAATAAACTAGAAAATCTTCTCTTTGAAGCAATTGTGAATGGGAGTTCACTCATGATTTGGCTGTCTGTTTGTCTGTTATTGGTGTATAAGCATACTTGTGATTTTTGTACATTGATTTTGTATCCTGAGACTTTGCTGAAGTTGCTTATCAGCTTAAGGAGATTTTGGGCTGAGACAATGGGGTTTAGAATGGCAATCATTAAAAAGTCAGGAAACAACAGGTGCTGGAGAGGATCTGGAGAAATAGGAACACTTTTACACTGTTGGTGGGACTGTAAACTAGTTCAACCATTGTGGAAGTCAGTGTGGTGATTCCTCAGGGATCTAGAACTAGAAATACCATTTGACCCAGCCATCTCATTACTGGGTATATATCCAAAGGGCTATCAATCATGCTGCTATAAAGACACATGCACACATATGTTTATTGCGGCACTATTCACAATAGCAAAGACTTGGAACCAACCCATATGTCCAACAGTGATAGACTGGATTAAGAAAATGTGGCACATATACACCATGGAATACTATGCAGCCATAAAAGATGATGAGTTCATGTCCTTTGTAGGGACATGGATGAAATTGGAAATCATCATTCTCAGTAAACTATCGCAAGGACAAAAAACCAAACACTGCATGTTCTCACTCATAGGTGGGAATTGGACAATGAGAACACATGGACACAGGAAGGGGAACATCACACTCTGGGGACTGTTGTGGGGTGGGGGCAGGGGGGAGGGATAGCATTAGGAGATATATCTAATGCTAGATGACAAGTTAGTGGGTGCAGTGCACCAGCATGGCACATGTATACATATGTAACTAACCTGCACATTGTGCACATGTACCCTAAAACCTAAAGTATAATAATAATAAATTAAAAAAAAAAAGAATGAAATTACATCTTTTACAGGGACATGGATGGAGCTGGAGGCCATTATCCTTAGCAAACTAATGCAGGAACAGAAAACCAAATACTGCATGTTCTCACTTATAAATGGGAGCTAAATGATGAGAACACATGGACACCTAGAGAAGAGCAACACACTGGGGCCTTTTGTTGGGCATAAAAACATAAATAATGGGTAGTAGGTTTAATACCTGGATGATGAAATAATCTGTGTAACAAACCTCCATGATACAAGTTTACCTATGTAACAAACCTATACTTGTACCCCCGAACTTAAAATAAAAGTTTTTAAAAAATCTCGATTTAATATATTTCTGTTCTAATCTTTATCATTGCTTTCTTTCTACTAATTTTGGGTTTGGTTTGGTCTTGCTTTTCTTAGTTCCTTGATTTTCATCATTAGGTTACTTATTTGAAGTCTTTCTACTTTTTTGATACAGATGTTTATTGTTATAAACTTCTCTCTTAGTGTTGCTTTTGCATATCTCATACATTTTGATGTGTTAGATTTCTATTTTTGTTTGCTTCAAGACACTTTAAAACTTCCTTTATTACTTTATTAACTCATTGATTATTCAGAAGCATATTAATTTCTATTTGTTTGTGTAGTTTCCAAAGTTTTTCTTATTGATTTCTAGTTTTATCACATTTTTGTGAGAAGAGAGACTTGATATAATTTCTATTTTTTGAATTTGTTTAGATTTGTTTTGTGGCCTAACATATGGCCCATTCTGGAGAATGTTTCATGTGCTGAGGAAAGAATGTGTATTCTTCAGCAGTTGGGTGGAATGCTCTGTAAATGTCAGTTAGGCCTATTAGATCTAGTGTGTAGTTTAACTCCGCTGTTTATTTGTTGATTTAGTATCTAGATGATCTGTTCCTGTCAGTGGGGTGTTAAAGTCTCCAACTAGGATAGTATAATGTACTGTAATATATTGCAATTATTTTTATTGTAGTATATCTCTCCTTTTAGATTTATTAGTGTTTGCTTTATATATTTGGAAACTGGTGCATATATATTTACATTTGTTATATCCTCTTGCTGAATTGACCCCTTTATCATTATATAATGACTTTGTCTCTTTTTACAACCTTACATTGGCAATCTATTTTATCTGGTGTAAATATTGACACTGCTCTTCTTTTTAGTTTGCAGGTACATGTGGAATATCTTTTTCCACCTCTTCACTTCCAGTCTATGTGTGTCTTTATAAGTGAAGTGGGTTTCTTGAAGGCAGCATGTAGTTGCATTTTGTTTCTTTATCCATTCAGCCACTCTGCCTTTTAATTGGAGAACTGAGACAATTTATATTCATTGTCATTATTAATAAGTAACGAGTTATTACTGCCATTTATTGCTTATTTTCTGCTTGTTTTGAGACTCTTTCCTTTTTTCTTGCTTTATGGTTAAGTGATTTTCTCTGGTAGTATGTTTTAATTTGTTGCTTTTTATTTTTAGTGATTCCACTATAGATTTTTGCCCTATGGTTACCATACAGAAATGCTTACAGAAAACACTTATAACAAGTTATTTTAAAGAGATGACAACTTATCTTAGATCAAAAATATAAAGATAGACGTAAACAAAGGTAAAAGACAAAATATTCTACACTTTAACTCCATCCCCCTACATTTTGACTTTTAGTTGTCTCAATTTTTACATTCTCTACTCTTAGCCAGTTGCTTCAGCTATTGTTGTGTTTGATAGGTTTGTCTTTTGGGCCTCATACTAGAGTTATATGCGGATTGCATACCATCATTACAGTTATAGAGTATTCTGGGTTTGTCTGTGTATTTAATTTTACCAATGGGTTTTATACCTTGAAAAATTTTATTTTTGCATATTACTGGTTGTTTTCTTTTAGATTGAAAAACTGCCTTTAGCATTTCTTTTAAGATGGGTCTGGTGAATTTCTCTCATCTTTTGTTTGTCTGGGAAAGACTTTATATCTCATAGTTGAAGGAGAATTTTGCTGGACACAATATTACTGGATGGCAGCGTTTTTTCTTTAAATATTTTGAATATATCATTTTATTCCTTCCTGGCTTGTATGGTTTTTGATTAGAAGTCTGTTGCCGGATGTACTGGAGCTTCATTATATGTTATTAGGATCCTTTCTTTGTCCTTGGCCTCTGTGAGTTTGACTATTATATTTCTTAGGGTAGTCTTATTTGGGCTGAATCTGGTGTCCTCAGGCCTTTCTATACCTAGATATTTATATATTTCCCAAGGTGTGGAAGGTTTTCTCTTATTGTCTCTTTGAATAAGCTTTCTACCTCTTGGTCTTGCTGAGTTCCCTCTTGGACATCAATATTTCTTGGATTTGGTCTTTTGAGGTACTTTTCTATATCTTGTAGGCAGTCTTTGTTCCTTTTCATTTTTTTTCCTTCTCTGACTGAGTATTTTCTAATAGCTGATCTTCAAGCTCACTGATTCTTTCCTCTGCTTGTTCTATTTTGCTGTTCAGCGCCTGTAATGAGTTAAGCATCTGTCTTTTTCAGTTCCAAGATTTCTGTTTGACTTTTTCTATTATTGCAATCTCTTTTAAATTTTTCTGATACATTTCTGAATTGCTTTTCTCTGTTATCTTGGAGATCACTGAGTTTCCTTGAAATTTCTATTTTGAATTCTTTGTCAGAGAGTTCACAAGTTGCCATCTTGTTAGAGTCAGTCACTTGATTTTTGCTGTATCCTTTTGGTGAAGTCATAGTTCCCTGTTTTCTGTTGTTTCTTGTGTGTATATACCTATGTCTTTGCATTGAAGGATTATTATTGCAGTCTTCTCTGTTTTGTTTTGGTTTTATTGGATAAATTTGCTTAGGAAATGTTTACTGCTAGGTTGCTGCCTCCTTTTTGGCTCTAGGTGGCACCTTAAGTCCAGGTTCATCTTGGCTTTATTAAATAATTGGAATGCTGCCTGTCTTGAATTGGGAAGGTCCCAAAGGCATTATCCCACTAGTGTATCAAAGCTGGCTAGATGTTTGTGCCCAGGGTATCTGTGTAATGTATCTCCTACAGTATGGGGCTGCTGAATGGCTATTCTGATTTGGCATCTCCTTAGGCCAACTGATAGAGCAGTTTCCAGGGCCAGGGATGATAGCCCTGTATTCCCACTTTGTCTCATCCTGTCCTTAGGGATATTTCTCCCATCAGCCAGTCACAATGCTTCCTATGTGTTAAGGCAAAAAAGGTCTTCTGTCATGGCACCCAAGATGGTAGGGATGCTGATTGACCACCTCGGTCTCACCTTTTCCAGCATAAAAACCATGAGTTGGGGGAAGATTTTCTATGTGCTTGGTGCTGGGCAGAATGGGGGATATGCGTTGTGGATATGGAAGTCTGATTCTCTTACCATCTTCTCAGTTTTTTCACTTTTCTGTGGCCTTGAGAACTCTCTCATTTCTCATATTTGTGTTCTGGGATGTTGCTGGTGAAAATCTTGGTGCTGTATATTTGTTTTTGATTTTCTTTACGGGAGAGTGAAGCCAGTTTGTTTCTACACTGCCATTTTGCAACCGGAAGTCTTTTACTTCCAACTTACCTATGTTGTTGAATTGGAAGTATGTTTCTTGTAAATAGCATGTAGTTGGGTTGTGTTTTCTTATCCAGTCTGCCAATCTCTGCCTTTTAATTGGCGTATTTAGAATATTCATATAGTTGAGTTTTTAGAAATGACTTGGAGTGGATTTCTTTGGGTTTATCCTACTTGAGATTCACTTAGCTTTTTGAATTTGTGTTTATGTCTTTCACCGCATTTGGGTCTTTCACCGCATTTGGAGAGTTTTCAGCCATTATTTCTCTGAATACTCTTTCAATTCTATTCTCTTTCTCCTCTTTTTCTGGAATTCAAAGAATGTGAATATTGGATCTTTTGATAGTCTTGTAGGTTCTTGGGACTCATTTCTTTTTCAGTCTATTTTTTCTTTGTTCTTATTGGATAAATTCTATTGATTTGTTCTTAAGTTTATTGGCCCTATCCTCTGTTACCCCTACTCTACTATTGAGCCCATCCGGTAAGTTTTTAAAAAAACCTCTATTAGGTAGGTGGATCACGAGGTCAGGAGATTGAGACCATCCTGGCTAACATGGTGAAACCACGTCTCTACTAAAAATACAAAAAATTAGCTGGGCGTGGTTGCGGGCGCCTGTAGTCCCAGCTACTTGGGAGGCTGAGGCAGGGCGGAGCTTGCAGTGAGCCGAGATTGCGCCACTGTACTCCAGACTGGGAGAGAGAGCGAGACTCTGTCTCAAAACAAAAAACAAAAAACAAAACCTCTATTATTGTATTTTCCAGTTTCGTAATTTTTATTTGGTTCTTTAAATAATAATTTTCATTTTTTACTGTTATTTTAATTTTTCATTTATTTTAAGATAATTTGTAATTCCTTATTCAGTCATTTCTATGATGGTTGCTATAAAATCTTTTTCAGACACTGATTCATCTCAGTGTTGGTATCAGTAGTTTGTCTTTTCTCATACAAATTGGGATTTTCTTGCTTTTTATATGACGTGTGATTCTTAAATTGTTTCCTTGACATTTTGTTTGTCATTTTAGGAGACAATGAGTTTTACTTTAATTTTTTATTTTAGCAGGCAGCGAGTCTGTTTAGATTTAGTACAAAGGTCCTCGATTACTTTTTTGGGTTGTGATTCAGTGACATAGGTCTTGTGGTGATATTTTTGTCTGCTTGATTTATCTCATGCTGCTGGATCTCCCACTAGTCCTTAATGGTGCTCCTTGATGGGGTGAAAGGAGTTTCCTCCAGCCACGTTTCCAGGTGCCTCTGTATGCAGGAAGAGAGTTTCTAGCCCATGGGGACCAAGAGCTAGACCAAGAACAAATATCCTGGGTTGGATATTTGTTGTAGAATCCCCTCTGCTTATGGGGAGTGAAGTGGCTTTCCACTTTTGTAAGTTCCTTGAAAGCTAGCGTATTTCTTTTCTTTTCTAGCTGAATGTTTAGAATAGTGTTTAGTGCATACTGGCTTATCAATATGTATCTTTCAGTTAATGAATTAATACTTTATGACCTGCCCTCTCAAGTTATGAGGTGAAAAACATGATCCATGTCAGATAATTAATAATTTTCTGTAGCCAGATGTGTTGGCTCATGCCTGTCATCTCAGCACTTTGGGAGGCTGAGGCGAGCAGATCACCTGAGGTCAGGAGTTTGAGACCAGCCTGGCCAACATAGTGAAACCCCGTCTCTACTAAAAATACAAAAATTAGCTGGGCGTGCTGGCACGCACCTGTAATCCCAGGTACTTGGGAGGCTGAGGCAGGAGAATCGCTTGAACCCAGGAGGCAGAGGTTGCAGTGAACAGAGATTGCGCCACTGCACTCTAGACCGGGTGACAGAGTGAGACTCCACCTAAAAAAAAAAAATTTTTTTTTTCACTTGAAAAGTTGGAATTAAGAGCATCAGGTCTGTATATGAAAGTGGTTGCAACTTGCAAAGTATATACTAAAGAGGTGTGAAGCAGCTATAATCTGCCATGTGTAATGAGTTTCAGAAAAGCCATCTGCAGAACGAGACAAAAGAATGAAACAGGTTTACTGAGATAAGTAGGACCTGGTGTTGGAGAGAAAGCCATGGTGGCTCTCCAATTCACCACGGGACTCAGCTATATTCACATGTCTTGGGGTTGCACAAAACATCCCTATATCCTTGTAATAAATTTTCTTTCTATGCTTTCGAAAGCCTAAGTTTGTTTATATTATGCACAACTGAAGTATCTTAGCTAATGTCATGTGTTTATGTAAAATAATGAACTATTTGAATGTTTATTTTATGTTGAAAATAATTATATGAGCTTTTCCTTGCATCTGAAACACCATTTATACTATTGTTTCTATGGGAAAATCTGTGTCCAAATAATGTAGATGATTGTTTACAACAAAATCTATGGAGATTGCTGCATGTTAGTTTTTACCTATTACACTTTTAAAAGCACATATTTATATCTTTATCTCCCCTTTATGTACTTTTTGGAGGTGAGGTGAGGGTGGAAAGATACCATACTATGGTCCTAGGAAGATATTATTAGCTGTTGTTGAATATTAAAAGAATTTTTCCTTGCCCATCAGTGTATCCCAAACCTATTGACTTTTTCAGTCAGAGTTTTTGGAGGTAAAATTCAACGTCAGTTAAAAATTTGTTATGCAAATGTGAGGAAGCACAGGGCAATGCTGAAGGAGAAAAGATTTTTGCAGCATTTGTTTCTCTTAAAAGATGAAATCCATTAACCCTATGATCTTTTTACCACAAAAGCTTAAAAATGTAAAGTGAGAGAAAGAGAAGATAAAGATAAATGGCCTTTAAATCAAATTGGTTTGATAAATAATCTTTGAATGTTCAGCCATACTTTTAGGTAGCTGAGTTTTGTGTGTGTGTGTGTGTGTGCACGTGCGCCTGTGGGTGTGTGTGTGTCTATAGATGGCTTTGAAATGCAAGTAAAGCATTTTAAGTCAAATAAGCAAGAAAAAAGATATGTAAACATGGTCTGTTAATTGCTGAGGCAATATCCAGTGAACATCAATTAAAACAGAAGGCTTTGAAATCAGGGAAAAATAATTTTAAAAAAATCATTGTTTTTCTTAATTACAGAGTAAGAATGAGGCTAATTCACTGCCCTCTTCCTCAACCCTCCTCAATCATAGATAAAGAAATCTCCGTGGCATGTTATTCAGTACAAGAACTTTACCATCAGTTTTATTCATCAGCAAAACCAAAGGAACAATTGCAGGATGTTCTCTATTATTTAACACGGAATGCCTTTATTACTTTATGTTCTTGCCTGACATTCTTTCTTGTTTGTTGCCATTAAATGCTTGGATTTTAGTGACACAGTGCAGTGCCAAATAAGTCAGTGCCTGGGACTTTATGTTATACTACTTAGAAAGTTATGGCAATATCACCTCTTGCTTAAAACATTTGGTCAACACTGCCTACCAGGTTGAATATAGTGGAATACATACAATATAAGGCCGTGTTGATTACCATGAGAAGCAAAATAAATAATTAACTGTAAAAATAATATTAAGAATGAATTGCTTGGCAGACTATTTGATCCCATTAATGATTTCACTTTTATAAGATTAAATAAGATCCTATTATATTCTGTGGTGTTGATACTAAAAGTTCTATCCCCTCCCTCATTTTTAGTTCCCTGTCCAAAAGTGAAGGCAAGTGCTTTTTTGGCATACTTTTCTTTCTTGTATTAATTAGTTGACTTTTCTGTACCTAGAGAGAGCAACTAGCAGGCAACGTAATCATCCTGCTGTCATTTTCTAAATTATTCTAATGTAATTTTCAGAGCATGGCTTCCACAGATCATTTATTCATTTAGTTGCAATGCTTTTGGAAGTATAGAAGTATATTTTCTTATGTGGTGTTACAACTTATAAGGACAATTTGGAAATAATAAGTTTGGATGCTTCACTAAGACATTTTGGCTATCTTTCCCTAACCATATGAGGAGCTTCATTTCAGGCATCTTTCAAATCCCTCCTCTAAATCTTTTACTTTGGGGATGGTTTCTGGATACAGTAAGAACAGTTTGCTTTTGAAGGTGGTAATTGTGGACTGCATGCTGTTTGGCAGCTGCTAATTCTCTTTCTTTTTCTGTGGGCTCTAAGTGGAATGTCCTTGAAATAATAATGTGGCATTACTCTCTTTTCTACCATGTCCAGAATATTCCTGGTGATCTTAAATTGTATCATTTTTGATGCTCATACCAGAGACACCTATGTTAATTAGTTCTGTATATACTTCTTAAGTTCTCATCTCTAAAATTAAAAGAGCCAAATTATAGACATAGTGAACTTTGACTCTGAATGTGGTTGGGTTTAAATAAGTTCCTCCAAATAATTCTTTGACTTTAATATATTTTCATTTGCAATCCTGTGTCACATTTTATGCCTCATGATTGGTTTCCATTTTTTAGTAATAAATAATCAACTGCAGGTTTCTTTGCAGTGTTGATATTTCTGTTTATATTACTTTATGTATTTAAATATTTACATAAGGCTACATCTGGGTATTTCTTACCTTGAATGATTACTTCTGCAGTTTCTGATGTCAAAATTCCTTTTTTATTTAAGAGTTAATTACAATTAAATACAGTTTTGGTCCCACCTAATATTATTTTTTTGAGGTTCTCTTTTTAGAGCTAAAGCTGCATCTTACTGCTAGATAGGAATTAGTTTCCAGAGGCTTGTACCATTATTGAGTCACTAAATATTTCTTAAATCCATCTATACTATATTTCCCTAGTCTCTTCACTCTCCCACACTCCTAGATAATAATTTCATATAAAACCTCCTCCCCCAGCACCACTCCCAGCTTTTTATTTCCCTGAGAAAATAGAAGCAATCAGAAGAGAATTTGGACAAGCTACCCACAACATCTACTCACTTCTTTATATCTGTCCTCATATACTCTGCTTTCTTTCCTATTTGCTCTAATGAACCATTCACGTTCCCAGCAAATGCCAACATCTCCATTCTGCTGAGGTCCCTTCTTTTCTTGTGTAGCTGAAGAAATGCCTCTAGCAATTCTTTGCTCTCCTCCCTCACTAATAAGTTTTCCCTCTCAAGTGGACTTTTCTTATTGGCCTGCAAACATGTAGATACAACTTTATCTTTAAAAAAACTCTCTTTTTGACTCCACATCCTCCTCTAGCTACCATCTTGTTTCTAGCCTTTTTCAAAAACACATTTATATTCATATATTTCAAAACTAATCCTGTCAATCTGTTGTCCAGAGTTATTGTATCATTTTGCATTCCCATTAGCAGTATATGAAATTTTGAGTTGCTCTACTTTCTTGCTAATACTTGGTATTGTCAGTTTCTCTTCCTCTTATTTTTTCTTTCTTCTTTTTCTCCTCCCCTTCTCTAACCCTTCCATCTTTTAAATTTTAAACATTCTGTTAGGTTTATAGTGATATTTCATTGAGATTTTAATTCGTATTTCATTAATGACTAATAATGTTGAGCATCTTTCCATGTAGTTATTTGCTATCAATCTATCTTCCTTGGTGAGGTGTTTGTTAAAATCTTTTGCCCATTTTATGTTGTGTTTGTTTTTCTTTGGCTAAGATTTGAGAGATTTTAATATATTTTATATAGAAGTCCCTTGTTGAATGTTATTTGTGAATATTTTCTCCTAACTTTCAGCTCGTCTTTTCATTCTCTTAAATTTTTTTTTTGCAGAGAGAAAAGTTTTAAAATTTGATAAAGCCCAATTTGTCTTTAAAAAAAGTCATGCTTTGATGTCGAATCTAAGAACTGTTTTTTAACCCAAGGTCAAGAAAATTTTCTTCTGTATAAAGTTTTATATTTTACATTTGGGCCTATGATCTACTTTGGGTTAATTGTTGAACAAGGTGTGAGGTATGGGTTGAGGTTTAATTCTGCTTTTCCATACAGCTGTTCAGTTGTCCCAGGACCATTTGCTGAAAGGACTATACTGTCTCCACTGAATTCTTTTGCATATTTATCAAAAGCCTATTGTGTTCATATTTGTGTAGATCTATTTTTGAATTCTCTATTCTGTTCTTTGAATCTATGTGTCTGTTATTTATCCAATACCACATTGTGTTGTCTACTAGTCTGAATCCTCAAAGTTTTTTTTTTTTAAATTATTTGGGCTTTTCTAGTTTCCTTGTCTTTACATATAAATTTTATAATCAGCCTTCTCTCTCCCTGTTTTTTTTTTTGTTCTTAAGTCTACATGGCTACATCCAGTCACTTTCTTTCTTTTTTTTATTATACTTTAAGTTCTAGGGTACCTGTGCACAACATGCAGGTTTGTTACATAGGTATACATGTGCCATGTTGGTTTGCTGCACCCATCAACTCGTCATTTACATTAGGTATTTCTCCTGGTGCTATCCTTACCCCAGTCCCCCACCCCCTGACAGGCCCCTGGTATGTGATGTTCCCTGCCCTGTGTCCATGTGTTCTCATTGTTTAATTCCCACCTATGAGTGAAAACATGTGGTGGTTGGTTTTCGGTCCTTGTGATGGTTTGCTGGGAATGATGGTTTCCAGCTTCATCCATGTCCCTGCAAAGGACATGAACTCATCCTTTTTTATGGCTGCATATTATTACATGGTGTATATGTGCCACATTTTCTTAATCCAGTCTATCATTGATAGACATTTTAGTTGGTTCCAAGTCTTTGCTATTGTGAATAGTGCTGCAATAAACTTATGTGTGCATGTGTCTTTATAGTAGCATGATTTATAATCCTTTGGGTATATACCCAGTAACGGGATGGCTGGGTCAAATGGTATTTCTAGTTCTAGATCCTTGAGGAATCGCCACACTGTCTTCCACAATGGTTGAACTAGTGTACACTCCCCCAACAGTGTAAAAGTGTTCCTATTTCTCCACATCCTCTCCGGCATTTGTTGTTTCCTGACATTTTAATGATCACCATTCTAACTGGCGTGAGATGGTATCTCATTGTGGTTTTGATTTGCATTTCTCTGATGACCAGTGATGATGAGCATTTTTTCATGTGTCTGATGGCTGCATAAATGTCATCTTTTGAGAAGTGTCTGTTCATATCCTTTTCCCCCTTTTTGATGGGGTCGTTTTATTCTTGCAAATTTGTTTAAGTTCTTTGTAGATTCTGGATATTAGCCCTTTGTCAGATGGGTAAATTACAAAAATTTTCTCCCGTTCTGTAGATTGCCTGTTCACTCTGATGATGGTTTATTTTGCTGCGCAGAAGCTCTTTAGTTTAATTAGATCCCATTTGTCTGTTTTGGCTTTTGTTGCCATTGCTTTTGATGTTTTATTCATGAAGTCTTTGCCCATGCCTGTTTCCTGAATGGTATTGCCTAGGTTTTCTTCTAGGGTTTTTATGGTGTTAGGTCTTACATTTAAGTCTTTAATCAATCTTGAGTTAATTTTTGTATACGGTGTAGGAAGGAATCCAGTTTCAGCTTTCTGCATGTGGCTAGCCAGTTTTCCCAGCACCATTTATTAAATAGGGAATCCTCTCCCCATTCCTTGTTTTTGTCAGGTTTGTCAAATATGCTAACTTTCTTTGGTTATTATTTGCATGATATCTCTTTTCCCATCCTTTTACTTTTTTGTTTCCTCTGTTATTTCTATTCTTCGATTGGCTCATTCACTGAATTTTTCATTTTTAGTTGTTGTGTTTTATTTTTCTTTCATTTCCAGGGTATTCGCTTTTATTTCACCTTTTTGTGGATTTAATTGAAAATTTTATGTGATTCAGTTTTCTCTCCTCTATTAGCATATCAGATATATATGCTATATATATATGCTATATATATATATTTCATATATATGTATATATGTATATATATGTATATATATGTATGTATATATATGTGTATATATATGTATATTTTCTTAAATGGTTGCGCTGGAGTTTGCAATATGCATTTCCAACTAATCCAAGTCTACTTTCAAATAGCACTGTACTGCTTTAGGGGTAGTGTGAGTACTTAACAATAACAAAATAATCTTAATCCCTCTCTTGTATCATTGCTATTATTCATTTTACTTACACATAAACGTACATAATCACACACACATACATAGTCAAATACATCATCGCTATTGTTATTTTGAACAAATAGTTATCCTTTAGATCAATCAAGAATAAGAAAAATAAAAGTGTTTTACCTCTACTTATTCTTCTCCTATGCTCTTGTTTGCTTTATGTAAATCTAAGTTTCTTGTCTTTATCAGTTTTCATCTCTCTAAAGAATTTCTTTTGACATTTATTGCAAGGCAGGTCTACTGGCAACAAACTCCGTATTTTGTTATCTGAAAAAGTATTTATTTTTCCTTCTTTTTTTTCTGGAACTTAGTGGAATTTTTTTTTATTATTATAGTTTAAGTTCTAGGGTACGTGTGCACAACGTGCAGGTTTGTTACATAGGTATACATGTGCCATGTTGGTTCGCTGAACCCATTAACTTGTCATTTACATTAGGTATTTCTCCTAATGCTATCCCTCCCCCGGCCCCCACCCCATGGCAGGCCCTGGTGTGTGGTGTTCCCCGCCCTGTGTCCATGTGTTCTTATTGTTCAATTCCCACCTATGAGTGAGAACATGCGGCATTTGGTTTTCTGTCCTTGTGATAGTTTGCTGAGAATGATGGTTTCCAGCTGCATTCATGTCCCTACAAAGGACATGAACTCATCCTTTTTTATGGCTGCATAGTATTCCATGGTGTATATGTGCCACATTTTCTTAATCCAGTCTATCACTGATGGACATTTGGGTTGGTTCCAAGTCTTTGCGATTGTGAATAGTGCCACAATAAACATACGTGTGCATGTGTCTTTATAGTAGCATGATTTATAATCCTTTGGGTATATACCCAGTAATGGGATGGCTGGGTCAAATGGTATTTCTAGTTCTAGATCCTTGAGGAGTCGCCACACTGTCTTCCACAATGGTTGAACTAGTTTACACTCCCACCAACAGTGTAAAAGCATTCCCACCAACAGTGTAAAAGGATCTCCACATCCTCTCCAGCATCTGTTGTTTCTTGACTTTTTAATGATCGCCATTCTAATTTTACCATTATGTAATGGCCTTCTTTGTCTCTTTGTCTCTTTTGATCTTTGTTGGTTTAAAGTCTGTTTTATCATAGACTAGGATTGCAACCCCTGCTTTTTTTTGCTTTTCATTTGCTTGGTAGATCTTCCTCCATCCCTTTATTTTGAGCCTGTGTGTGTCTCTGCATGTGAGATGGGTCTCCTGAATACAGCACACTGATGGGTCTTGACTCTATCCAATTTGCCAATCTGTGTCTTTTAATTGGAGCATTTAGCCCATTTACATTTAAGGTTAATAGTGTCATTTGTGAATTTGATCCTGTCATTATGATATTAGCTGGTTATTTTGCCTGTTAGTTGATGCAGTTTCTTCCTAGCATTGATGATCTTGACAATTTGGCATGTTTTTGCAGTGGCTGGTACCGGTTGTTCCTTTCCGTGTTTAGTGCTTCCTTCAGGAGCTCTTGTAAGGCAGGCCTGGTGGTGACAAAATCTCTCAGCATTTGCTTGTCTGTAAAGCATTTTATTTCTCCTTCACTTATGAAGCTTAGTTTGGCTGGATATGAAATTCTGGGTTGAAAACTCTTTTCTTTAAGAATGTTGAATATTAGCCCCTACTCTCTTCTGGCTTGGAGAGTTTCTGCTGAGAGATCCACTGTTAGTCTGATGGGCTTTGTGGGTAAGGCAAGCTTTCTCTCTGGCTGCCCTTAATATTTTTTCTTTCATTTCAACCTTGGTGAATTTGATAATTATGTGTCATGCGGTTGCTCTTCTTGAGGTCTATTTTTGTGGCATTCTCTGTATTTCCTGAATTTGAATGCTGGCCTGCCTTGCTAGGTTGGGGACGTTCTCCTGGATAATATCCTGAAGAGTGTTGTCCAACTTGGTTCCATTCTCCCTGTCACTTTCAGGTACACCAATCAAACAGAGATTTGGTCTTTTCACATAGTCCCATGTTTCTTCTCATTTCTTTTTACTCTTTTTTTCTCTATAGTTCTCTTCTTGCTTCATTTCATTCATTTGATCTTCAATCACTGATACCCTTTTTTCCACTTGATCGAATTGGCTATTGAAGCTTGTGCATGTATCACGTAGTTCTCATGCCATGGTTTTCAGCTCTATCAGGTCATTTAAGGTCTTCTCTACACTGTTTATTCTAGTCAGCCATTAGTCTAATTTTTTTTCAAGGTTTTTAGCTTCCTTGTGATGGGTTCAAACATCCTCCTTTAGCTCAGAGAAGTTTGTTGTTACCAACCTTCCAAAGCCTACTTCGTCAGCTTGTAAAAGTCATTCTCCATCCAGCTTTGTTCTGTTGCTGGCGAGGAGCTGCAATCCTTTGGAGGAGAAGTGGCGCTCTGGTGTTTAGAATTTTCAGCTTTTCTGCTCTGGTTTCTCCCCATCTTTGTTGTTTTATCTACCTTTGTTCTTTGATGTTGGTGACTTACAGATGGGGTTTTGTTGTGGATGTCCTTTTTGATGATGTTGATGCTATTTTTTTCTGGTTGGTAGTTTTCCTTCTAACAGTCAGGTCCCTCAGCTGCAGGTCTGTTGGAGATGGCTGGAGGTCCACTCCAGACCCTGTTTGCCTGGGTATCACCAGCAGAGGCTGCAGAACAGCAAATATTGCAGAACAGCAAATATCACTACCTGATCCTTCCTCTAGAAGCTTCGTCCCAGAGGGGCACCCGCCTGCATGAGGTATCAGTTGGCCCCTACTGGGAGATGTCTCCCAGTTAGGCTACACGTGGGTCAGGGACCCACTTGAGGAGGCAGTCTGTCCATTCTCTGAGCTCAAACACCTTGCTGTTTCTTCAAGTTTTTATCATATGTACTTTTCTTCTCCTTTTTCCTTTCCTTTGCTACTTTCTAATATCTAAGTATTGAAGAGATTTAGGATTGAGTCCTTGTTTCTTTTATTTTTCTTTTTTTAAATTATTATACTTTAAGTTTTAAGGTACATGTGCACAATGTGCAGGTTAGTTACATATGTACACATGTGCCATGTTGGTGTGCTGCACCCATTAACTCATCATTCAGCATTAGGTATATCTCCTAATACTATCCCTCTCCCCTCCCCCCACCCCACAACAGTCCCCAGAGTGTGATGTTCCCCTTCCTGTGTCCATGTGTTCTCATTGTTCAATTCTCACCTATGAATGAGAACATGTGGTGTTTGGTTTTTTGTCCTTGCAATAGTTTACTGAGAATGATGATTTCCAGTTTCATCCATGTCCCTACAAAGGACATGAACTCATCCTTTTTTATGGCTGCATAGTATTCCATGGTGTATATGTGCCACATTTTCTTAATCCAGTCTATCATTGTTGGACATTTGGGTTGGTTCCAAGTCTTTGCTATTGTGAATAGTGCCACAATAAACATACGTGTGCATGTGTCTTTATAGCAGCATGATTTATAGTCCTTTGGG